>NC_041221.1:77996150-77999039 GCF_002837175.3 Physeter macrocephalus | reverse complement strand
GCACGAACCCGTGTCCCCTGCATCGGCAGGCAGACTCTCAACCACTGCGCCACCAGGGAAGCCCTCACTGTTGTTTTAATTTGCAATTCTCTGATTATCAGAGAATTTCGTATATTTACTGAAATGGCTATTTGGACTTTCCCCTCTGTGAACTGCCTATTCATAATTTTTTTGCCTATTTCTTTCCTGCTCTTTTGCAGTTCTTTCTATAATCTAGATATTAATCCTTTACAGTTTTAGATATTGCAGAGATCTTCTCCCAGTCTGTCATATATCTGTTAAATTCATCTATGGTGTCTTTTATTGAACAGAAATCCTTAATTTTTATGAGTCAAATCAGTCTTTATTCAACTTCATTTTATTTCATATGTTTTATGATTTGGGCTTTTGAATCTTATTTGTGAAGTCTTTCTCCACCCCTGAGTCATATTTTCTTCTGTAAGGTTATAATGTTAACCTTCACTTGTAGTTCTCTACTTTAACTAGAGAGATTCAGATGTATTTTTTCCACACACATTTATCATCTCTCAGGTTCCCATATATATCTGAGTCCTTTTCTGAGCTCTCTATTCTCTTCTGTTTGTCTGCTAGCCAGGACTACTCTACATTCAACACTTTGGTTTTGTAGTATATCTTAATACCTGCTAGGGCAAGTTCCCACTCTGCTTTTATTTTTCAAAATTGACCTACTCATGAACCTCTGTTTTCCCATGTAAATTTTAGAATGAATTTGTTGAGATCCTCAAAAAATCCAAAGGAATTTTTATTAAGATTGCATTGAATATATAGATTTATTCAGGAAGAAATAGCATAAAACTTTACATTGTTAAGATATCCCATCCACATACATTCTTTTTGTTGTTGCTTAAATTATTCATTCTCTTTTGTCCTTTAATAGAGTTTTAATTCTTTTCCTGTAAAAGGTATTGGGCATTCCTTCTAAGGTATTTCCTAGGTACTCTGGTGTTTTATTGCAAATGAAAAAATTTTTTCTAGTATTTTAGAGAAAGAAAAGTCAAAGTGATGGATAGTTTTCTAGCTTGGACAAAGAAGGTAGGGACCATTGGAGAAGAGTACGTTACACAGGGGAGGGTTGCTTTAGTTTTGATTTTGTTGACCATATTGATTTTGAGGTTCCTTCAGGACATCCAGTACAGATGCTCAGTAAGTAATGAGTATTCTAGAAGCCCATTTGAAGCTTAAGAAACAGATCTGACTGTAGAAGTAGTGTGTAAAGCAAACACAAATGCCTCCAAGGGCTAAGGAGATAAAGCAAATAAATGCACAGGGCATAGGGCAGCAACTACTCAGTTCTGCAGAACTGTGAACCCACGTGGGAATGTGAACCCAGTGTTACAGAGCTTCTGATTTTTCAAGGAAAGCCAGAAATTTGGATTTTTATGGGACATCTGTTTAAAAACAATGGTTCATTAGCCAGACTCATCAAGAATAAAAGGGAGAAGACTCAAATCAATAGACTTAGAAATGAAAAAGGAGATGTAAAAAATGACACTGCAGAAATACAAAAGATTATTAGAGATTACTACAAGCAACTGTATGCCAATAAAATGGACAACCTGGAAGAAATGGACAAATTCTTAGAAATGCACAAGCTGCCGAGACTGAACCAGGAAGAAATAGAAAATATGAACAGACCAATCACAAGCACTGAAATTGAAACTGTGATTAAAAATCTTCCAACAAACAAAAGCCCAGGACCAGATGGCTTCACAGGCGAATTCTATCAAACATTTAGAGAAGAGCTAACACCTATCCTTCTCAAACTCTTCCAAAAGATAGCAGAGGGAGGAACACTCCCAAACTCATTCTATGAGGCCACCATCACCCTGATACCAAAACCAGACAAAGACGTCACAAAGAAAGAAAACTACAGGCCAATATCACTGATGAACATAGATGCAAAAATCCTCAACAAAATACTAGCAAACAGAATCCAACAGCACATTAAAAGGATCATACACCATGATCAAGTGAGGTGTATTCTGGGAATGCAAGGATTCTTCAATATACACAAATCAAACAACGTGATACACCATAGCAACAAACTGAAGGAGAAAAACCATATGATCATCTCAATAGATGCAGAGAAAGCTTTTGACAAAATTCAACACCCATTTATGATAAAAACCCTGCAGAAAGTAGGCATAGAGGGAACTTTCCTCAACATAATAAAGGCCATATATGACAAACCCACAGCCAACAAAGTTCTCAATGGTGAAGAACTGAAACCATTTCCACTAAGATCAGGAACAAGACAAGGTTGCCCACTCTCACCACTCTTATTCAACATAGTTTTGGAAGTTCTAGCCACAGCAATCAGAGAAAAAAAAAAAAAACAAATAAAAGGAATCCAAATAGGAAAAGAAGAAGTAAAGCTGTCACTATTTGCAGATGACATGATATTATACATAGAGAATCCTAAGGATGCTACCAGAAAACCACTAGAGCTAATCAATGAATTTGGTAAAGTAGCAGGATACAAAATTAATGCACAGAAATCTCTGGCATTCTTATACACTAATGATGAAAAATCTGAGAGTGAAATTAAGAAAACACTCCCATTTACCACGGCAACAAAAAGAATAAAATATCTAGGAATAAACCTACCTAAGGAGACAAAAGACTTGTATGCAGAAAACTATAAGACACTGATGAAAGAAATTAAAGATGATACAAATAGGTGGAGAAATATACCATGTTCTTGGATTGGAAGAATCAACATTGTGAAAATGACTCTACTACCCAAAGCAATCTACAGATTCAATGCAATCCCTATCAAACTACCACTAGCATTTTTTACAGAACTAGAAAAAAAAATTTCACAATTTGTATGGAAACACAAAAGACCCCAAATAGCAAAAGCAATCT
>NC_041221.1:77980272-77995483 GCF_002837175.3 Physeter macrocephalus | reverse complement strand
TGGGCATATACCCTGAGAAAACCATAATTCAAAAAGAGTCATGTACCAAACTGTTCATTGCAGCTCTATTTACAATAGGCAGGACATGGAAGCAACCTAAGTGTCCATCAACAGATGAATGGATAAAGAAGATGTGGCACATATATACAATGGAATATTACTCAGCCATAAAAAGAAATGAAACTGAGTTATTTGTAATGAGGTGGATAGACCTGGAGTCTGTCATACAGAGTGAAGTAAGTCAGAAGGAGAAAAACAAATACTGTATGCTAACACATATATATGGAATCTAAGAAAAAAAATGTTATGAAGAGATTAGTGGTAGGACGGGAATAAAACACAGACCTACTAGAGCATGGACTTGAGGACATGGGGAGGGGGAAGGGTAAGCTGTGACGAAGTGAGAGAGTGGCAGGGACATATATGCACTACCAAATGTAAATTAGATAGCTAGTGGGAAGCTGCCGCATAGCACAGGGAGATCACCTCTGTGCTTTGTGACCATGAGAGGGTGGGATAGGTAGGGTGGTGGGAGGGAGGGAGACGCAAGAGGGAAGAGATATGGGAACATATGTATATGTATAACTGATTCACTTTGTTGTAAAGGAGAAACTAACACACTATTGTAAAACAGTTATACTCCAATAAAGATGTTAAAAAAAAAAACAACAATGGTTCAGATTAGAAAAATCATTTCTATGGTTTCATTATTACATCCTCTTCACTGTACATGTGTGCTTCAGGTGCTGCTCTGGAGTCCCATTTTTACCATCACTGCCACTGCCATCTTTGCTCCTCTCCTTCCCCTTTCATTGTTTTCTAATTTGTCTTTCTTTTCCTTTCTCTTTCCCCTTGATTTTATGATTTTGTTTGAAAAAGTTTAACTCTCTCTATGTATATGTATCACTAGTCAATAACAGAGCTGTTCTTATCTATGCAGTGATTCAAGTAAACCCTACATCTAATTTAATCTTCAGCCCTTTGATTATCACTTGTAGTAGATGCTGTGGAAATCACATTAATGGCCCCACTTCTTTATCTATCCTGGAGTCACATCCTTTGCCATGTGACTTTGTGGTTTCCTTCACTATAGAGGCCCTCCCTTCCATTTCTGAATCTGGGTTTGGCTGTGTAATTTGCTTTGGCAGGTTGAATGAGGGGATGTGCCAGAACAGTGGACCAGTTCCCAGCCCATGTCTCAGAAGGCCTTAGTATTTCTGCTTGCTTTCTTGGATTCCTGGCATTGCCATGAGAAGGACGCACCTAGGCATATATGCTGGTCTCAGAAGGAGGATAAAAAACACATAGAACAGATCTGTTCCAGCTAAGATACTCTAACTAAGCCCGACAGAGGCCCCAGGAAATCTTCAGACCCTTTGCAATCCCAGCAGAGATCAGCCAGCCCCGCACCACCCCAGATTTGTGAGGAATAAATGGTGGTTGTTTGAAGCCACTGAGCTGGGGACATTTTGCATGCAGCAGTAACAGATATTAACCTCATCTAAAGCCATTCCAGGAGCCTGTGAGTTTCAGCAGGCTGGAGTCCAAGCACTGAGTTATTAGGATACAGGTATCCCCCGTTTTTCTACAGTTTCAGTTTTATCACTTTGCTTCTACGGATACCTGTTTTTGCTAACAGAAGAAATCTGGAGAGGATTTCCACTCTGATTTAAAAAGGTAAAAGCTGAAAATAGTGTGCAGCATTTGTTTTGCAGCACCCAGAGCAGCCAGAATGGCACCACCAAGCTCCTTCCTGAGAACTACCCTCAGCCTCTCAGCATCAGCCTCCACAGCTTTGAACTGTGTCTGTGAACATCTGTTCTTTATCTCCATTTATTTTGTGCACCCATTAGAAGGATGTATCCTAAGATATCAGAAAAGCCTAAGAGAGCTCCTAGGATGTTGTGCTTAGCATAAAACTGGATGTAATTGTTTTGATCGTGGGGAACAAAAGAGACACTGTGCGTGCATCAGACTTGACTGCGTCCACCACTTGTACTAATTGCACCCAGAAAGAGAGATTCTTCAAAGGTGCTGAAGTCACTATTGGTTCTGCTAGGAGCAAAATGTATAAAGTACAGCGTTCAGTTAAGTTATCCTACACCTAAGGAGAAATCAGTCAGTCTTGTCAATAAGCTGAAACAGAAAGCACTGGTTGATGGTGGTGAAAATGTTGCAAAAGTGGAATTTAAAGTAGTCATGGGTGATTTGATCAGTTTTTGAGGTGAGGGGAGTTTCACAGCTTAAAGTTTACTGGAGAGAGTGCTTCAGCTGATACTGAAGCTGCCAAAAAAGGGCCCAGAAGAACTGAAGGAAATAATTACAGAAGGTGGTTATTTGTATAAGCAAGTATTTAACTGCAAGGAAACGGCAATTTATTGGAAAAAGTTGCCAAGCAAATCATTAATTTCAGTACAAGAAAAGCAGGCTAAGGGACACAAAGCATTGAAGGACAGGTTAATGCTAATGCCTATTATTAACACCACTGGTGATGCTGTCCTTAGGCCTCTACTGGGGTACCATTCAGAAAACCCGAGGGCACTTAAAGGCATTGATAAGAATACACTTCCTGTTGTGTTTCATTCACATCCAAGTGTTTGGAATACCCAAGTGATTTTTTCTGAGTGGATATGTTAGTCCTTTTGTTGAAAAATACTGTAGAGAAAGTAATCACGATAATAGGTGTCTTTTGATTGTCAATAATTGTGCTGCTTATCCACCTGGCATTACCGAGTATGGCAGTAACATTTGTGTTGTGTTCTTACCACTGAACACAACGTCATTGCTGCAACCGTGTGACCCAGGCCTGATAGCCACAGTTAAGTCTTACTCTATACAAAATGTGATGTGTTTTATTGTAAGTGCCATTGACAGAAAGGGCAACTCTGAAGCATCTTTATGAGAGATTTGGAAAGGCTACAATATAAAACTGGTCATCGTCAACCTTGGACATGCTCTTGATAGGCTAACCGTCTCGAGGAGAAATGGCATTTGGAGGACACTGTGTCCCGAAGGAGTGAAGTATTTTAAGACTTTGAACCAACAATAAATACAGCAAAAGTGACTGTGTTTGTGGAAGTTGGCAAAGACGACGTTGAAGAGGTTTTGGCATTCCGTGACCCACAGCTGACAGGTGAAGAGGGTCATCCAGGAACCGACCATGAAGCACTTGTGTGAGCTTTCACCCTGACTGGCAGAGCTGCAGTGATTGCAGAAAAGCATGACTTTAATTTTGAAAGGGCACGTAGGTTTAGGCCAGTTTTGCAGGATGTTTTGAGTACCTACAAAGAATTCTGTGAAGCATATTGCATGAGGCTAAGCAGTCAAGCACATTGTCATATTTCAAGTCTTCCACATCAGCCACAGCAGACAGCAAGGCAGGCAGACACAGAAGGTGTAGATGTTAGTAGATGGTGATGAGATCTTAAGAGGTGACTGTCTTCCTCTCCCTCCTACCTGTCCTCTACCTCCCACCTCCCCAGCCTCCCATGACTCAGCCTGACACACCATCATCACTACCTCTCTGCCTTCCAGCGTGCTTACGGTCTTCCGGTTCTCATAAGCGAAACTACACTGCACCATACATTATTTCTACTTTATCCAGCCTGTGTATTTATCATATCACTCCTGCTTTTACCATATGTTCGTGTTATTTTAGGTTTTATATATTATTTGGTACGATTTGGTAGGTTATTTTTGGGTCTGGGAACACTCACCCATTTTTCCATTTAAATTAACAGTAATTGCTTCTTTGCTTTACGCAGTCTTGGCTTACGAAAGTTTACATAGGCCGGCTCTACTTTCGGATAGTGAGGGAAACCTGTATTCCACAACCGAAGAATGTTATCCATTTAACTAAAACCTGATTTATATCCAATTTCTTTTACCGTATCATCAATTCTATATTTAATGAACACTCACCTGTCATAATTTATGTTGAATCTGGTAGCCAACTCTCTCCTGTCTGATCCTGCTATTTGATATCACACAAGAATATCTAGGGAGCCATAGCATTTCAGTAGTTCTGATTTATTGCTCTATATTACTTCTGGTCAATTGCCCATTAACTGTTTCCTCCCCTTGGAGACCCAAGGAAAGAATGGGTGGGTGTAACACTAAAACCCTGGAGTGATGGTAAAGGAAGGAAGCCAAAGGAAACTAGGCAAGCCCATCTTCTCCACCCCCAACTGAAATACTTACACTTTGCACCTTCGTTGTATAATTGTGTAATGAGTAAAAAGATTACTATATTGTAAATTTCCTCATGCTGCCCCCACCCATCACACATGCCTAATGTGGAGAATGCTGACTCTCCAAGGAGAGTCTCTCTCCACTAGACCCATTCTAGACCTTTAAGATGCAAAAATCAACCCTTTAGACTAGGGCAGTACTTCTTCAAACTCAGTGGTGATGGACCGTTAAAAAAAGTTCCAATCTATTGCGGATTGATACTTTTGTAAAATATAACAAAGTGTGTGGGTGAATAGGAAGAGGAGAGATTAAGGGATAAAAGAAGTTTCTGGGTAGTAGGAAATGATTACCCTTCAATATCTTAAGAGATACAAGTTAAAGTTTGGATATGTAAAAAATTACTTGGCTATTTGAATTGTACTTTGAATGCAACGGACCATCATTAGGTTGTTGGCATTAACTTTGGATACAAATACAAAAATTTGCAATTATGCATCATTGCTAAATTCTTTTGAGGGTGTTCATTGCTACTTGGTGCCTTTCAGGCATCCTACAGCATAAGTGGGAAGGTGACTAGATAGTTCTTCAAAAAAATCACTCAAGCCAGCTTATGCTGAACTATGTCTAACTGCCCATTGGTGGAAACATAGGTAATATCCTTGTCCTGAGCTTGAGCTTGTAAGAAACTTCTTTCACAATGTTAAATTCATTCATTTTCTCACTACCTCCAAAGTTCCTGGGACTCAAACCCTTTCTGCCTTCAATTTTTAAAAGTGTTTTTGTGGCAGACACTGCTGGTTGTCAATCCAACAGCCATTCTCCCTTCTTCCTTACAAGGGAACCCAAATTTTGTTCAGGGTATCAATACACCTAACTAAACGTCTGTATTTCTTACCCTTCCTTATAGCTGGGTGACCATGTGACACAGTTATGGCCAAAGAAGTGTAAGTAGAAGTCTAGAGGAGAGGCAAGTCTCCTGGGAAAGCCATTGCTTTCCAACAGACAAGGACAAATTCAGGCTTTTGCCTTTGCCTTTCTCTTTATTCTTATTCTCCCTACACGGAAAGTGGAGTAGCCATAACCATGAGGCAATCATGAAAATGACCACATTCGAAGGAAAACAAACCAGAGGGATAGGAGGATCCTGGGATGTTAATGACTGACACTGTGAATTGCCTATCTCTGGACTTCCTCTTTGGGGAGAAAAATAAACCCCTTTTGATTAAGTCACCATGGTTGGATTTCTAGTTCATTGAGCCAAATGTAATTTCTAAATGACAGTTATTTTTATGTAGAGTAGTTCATCTACTTTGCTAGATGTCTTAATCAGTTTTAATAACCTAACTTTTAATGAGTAAAACATTTACTACACTAGTTTCTAGACATACTTTGTAAGAGTTTCAACTCAAGAAATGATTGCTGATAAAATGACACTAAAGCTAAGAAATTAATTCTTGGTGCTGTTTTGGTTAGCAGTGGAAGATTTGAGGATATGTAGTTTTTTTCTTGTCCATCTTTTGTTCTTCCTCTCTGTGACTGGCCTGAAAAAATTTCCAGTTAAAACATTTCAATTGGCTCAGAGATGAAAGTTTTATACCCTCCAACCTTTTCTCCAGAGGTCAAGGATTAATTAATTGACAAGTGTCCAGCAATTACTATCTTAAAACTTACTAGGAATTTGGCAAAGCAATTGTTGTGGATTCTTTTCCAACCAGTGTGACAGAAAAATGTTCCTGGTGTGTTTTGAAGTTTTTGACTTTTCTCCTTTCACTTTGGTAAATATTAACCGAGAAGTGGTATATAGAAGTTGTATCCATGGTGGAAAGAGGAGGCTGACTGGTTGTGTGTGTGTAGCATTTGTTTGCTACCTGGGTTCATTTGGAAATTAGAATTTGTTACATTTGTAGGCAACTTTGATTCAGGCTTTTACAAATGAGTGGTAGATTTTGCTGTGAACGTAAAACTCTCTGAGATAATAAAATCTATTAAAAATGAGTAGTAAGCAGAATACCTGTGTACTGAGCACCACCAGCACACCCCCAAGATAGCAAGTGTTCAGTATATGCTTGCTGAATTGAACGGTAAGAGCATTAAGTGCATGAGAAAACACAAGTCATTTATATACCGGTGGCTGGAGTGGTGCAGAACTGTGGAACTTACAGAGTTTACGAACTGAAGAAAGTTATGTGAAACATTGGCGATATGTGATTTTTTTGCATGGTGCCACCGCCTCCCAGCATGAGATGTGGTCAGCATACAGCCACTCTGTATGCCGATGCAGCATACAAGGATGCAGCGCTCTGCACTTGGCTCTTTCCTCTGAGCCCAAGCTTGACTTCGTAATCCCCAAGTCTTCACTTTCTTCTTACTCTCCCTATCCTTCAGAATCCTCAGCACAACTGTTCCAGTCTTTAATGTGGTTCTGCCAATATTCTTCATCCTTATTTCTAAACCGTGCATAAAATCTTCAAGAGAGGCAAAAGAGGGTAACATCTATTTGTTCGACCAACATGTATGGAACACACCAGCTACATGCCAGGCATGGTGGTGGGCTCTGGGCATACAATGGTGACTGAAAATAGATTCAGTTCATTGTCATTTACAGTCTAGTAGGGGAGACAGGCATTAGTCAAGAAATCACTTGTAATTCTAGCATTTCTAAATTCCTATGGGATGTTTAGGTTAACTAAATGTGCTTAAGGCGAATGGACTTGAAAACTTTCGGAAGGCATGGTTTAACACGTTTCTCATAACATGAGATTGCCAGCACAGAACCATATCATCCACTGAATGCAAATTACTTTGTAGAACTACAAGTCTTAAAATGTAATGCAAGTTATATTTAAAAGAAGCACTAAAGATTGTCAAAGAAAGAAGAGTAAGGGAAGTCTTGCAACAAGGTCTTTGGTTCCACTAATTAGATTGAAGAAAATAGCAAAGGAAATTCTCTTCTAGAGAATCAAAACAGACCACTGGGACAGAATAAACACTCTTTCCTTGTTAGGGAACCAAAACATACTCAGAACCTTTCTCCCAATTCTTCCACGCTCAGGCATTCTCCCTGGAGCAGCCAAGTTTGCTCGAGATTGGCACAGCATTGTAAATCAACTATACTTCATTAAAAAAAATTAAATTGAAACAAAAGTGTGAAAAGATAGGAATGTTCAGACCATTTTAATATCCTCATCATTCTATAGCAATATATAAAATTAATAGTTTATACTTATATTTGCTTATTTTTATTAATTTATGTTTTAATATTTCTAACGTTAAAATGTTGTCACAATTATAAGTGATATAATAATATAGTATGATTTTCCCCTAGATTCTTAGAAAAGTCTAAAGATCGGTCCAGGATAAGGGAAAGGAGTGGGTTCTGACTCTAATGCACATCAGTCCATCATAAAGGAACACAAGACTGGAGCTGGGGGAAGGAAAGAAAGACGTGTCCTTAGAGAAGGCAAGGAGCTAACGAGAGGACAGGTTTTTCTTAAGACCAGAAGGAAAGAGGATGGAGGAAAGAGGAACCAGGGGGCTGGGGGCTGGGTTGGGAGCCAGGAAAAGTTGCTCAAGGAGAAAGAGAGGGGATTGCCCTGGAAGAGCTGGGCAGATGCATCTGAGATAGGTCCTCCAGGAGGGCTGTTGATTCAGAGCCCGGGACCTGCTTGGAACTGAGCCATCACCTGTGGTTTGCCTTGCTTTCATTCAAGGGAATGTCTCTACTACCTGCACTAGGGGACTCTGACAACTGCCCTCCTTTGGGGTCCTTGAGGACTTCATTCCTCCAGCAACCTCCCCTACTGATTGCCTAGGAAGACTTGCAAACAACCTCTTCTCCCCTATTTGCTGCCCAATGCATACCACACCTCCAAGACACCGTTGAACTCATGAACACAAAGAAGAAGAGGACTGATGGGCTCTGGACTAGACCCCCAGTGGAGTGAGTATGGGAAACATCTTACACTTATACTTGGGGTGGGGGTCTGAATGAATCCATCCTGATGCTGGAGGAGCCTTCACCTTCTCTCCCTGCCTTTTTTTCCCCAAGATAGAGTAATAGTTATTGACAATTCTCTTGTAATAATTAAAACTATTTAAGAGTATAAAAAAGGAAATTAAAATTAACCAAAGGAAACATTAGAATGACAGGAATACATATTTGCCCTCTTGCTGTTTCAAAGAAGGGCCTGTCCACGATCCTATCGTTTTATTGAAATATATCTGCTTCTCACCTTGCTTTAGTTCATGAGGATTTAATGTGAGACCACAATGAATGAATATTTAATCACCAAAGTAATGGTATTAATTTGTTGAAACAGTCTCCTGAAGAGAAAGGACAGAATGTTTGTGAGCCTAACAATCTTGTTACTATCATCAGATTTTATTAAACATAGCCATGGTATTCTGTTTGGAATTAATTATATCTAGATATAAAACAGTTATGAACTAATTAAGGCTCATCTGAATATATGCCAAAAACCTAGAAGAGAAAGACAAAATTGGGTGCTTAAGGAGCTCATTTGGGTTCCAGAGGACAACTAGTATAGAATTAACTTGATAAATTAGTGAAAAGGTTTAAATGCAATGGGGACATAAGTGGGGTAGTAAAATAACAATGTTTAGATGGAAACAGGTTAACTAAATCTCAGCTCTGCTACATACTTGCTGGGTGACTTCCTGCAAGTTTCTTAAGCACTCTGTGTTTCAGTTTCCACATAAAATGGAAACTAAATAATAGAATCCTTCACATAGGATGGTAGGAGGATGAAAAACAATAACATGTGCCAAGTGCTAAATTTAGAACCTGGCACATGATAAGTTTGAAGTGAATATTAATCATTTTCTATTATTGTTTTATTTAATTAATACTTACATAGTGCTTGCTATGTACCAGACACTGTTCTAATTGCTTTACAAAAATAATTCATTTATGTACTAGGCACTATTTTAAGCACTGTGCAGATACTAACTAGTTTAATTCTCATCACAATCCTGTGGGATAGGTTCTATTATGGATGACATCACCTCCATTTTACAGATAAGGAAATCAAAGGCCAGAGATTAAGTAACTTGTTTAAAGATAACAGCCAGTAAGAGTCAGAGCCAGGATTCAAATTCAGACCATCTGCTTTTAGAGGCAGTGCTCTTAACCATATGCCATCTGTTCTCCACATGTTTGCATCATCGTCAATTGAAGGTGACACATAAGACATTAACATATATACATTTGTTAGTTGATTATTAAAGTTTTTTTCTATCCAACAGATGTTTTCATAAAATTCATGTCACTTTAATAAACCGAATTATATTTTAAGTGCAAAAATGAGCTTGGTAATGAAAAAGTACACATGGAGGGACTTCCCTGGTGGCTCAGTGATGAAGAATCCGCCTGCCAATGCAGGGGACACAGGTTCAAGCCCTGGTCCAGGAAGATCCCACATGCCATGGAGCAACTAAGCCCGTGCGCCACAACTACAGAGCCTGCGCTCTGAGCCCACAAGCCACAATTACTGAGCCTGTGTGCCACAGCTACTGAAGCTCACGAGCCTAGAGCCCATGCTCCACAACAAGAGAAGCCACCGCAGTGAGAAGACCGCGCACACGGCAACAAAGAGTAGCCCCTGCTTGCCGCAACTAGAGAAAGCTCATGCTTAGCAAACGAAGACCCAACACATACAAAAATTAATTAATTAATTATTTTTTAAAAAATTACATTACAGGGCTTCCCTGGTGGCTCAGTGGTTGGGAGTCCGCCTGCCGATGCAGGGGACACGGGTTCGTGCCCCGGTCCGGGAAGATCCCACATGCTGTGGAGCGGCTGGGCCCGTGAGCCATGGCCGCTGAGCCTGCGCGTCCGGAGCCTGTGCTCCGCCACAGTAGAGGCCACAACAGTGAGAGGCCCGCGTACCGAAAAAAAAAAAAAAAAAAAAAAAATTACATTACAAAAATATACATGGAATTATTCTAGAAAAGTTTAAAAGATTAGTAAGACAAACATTTGCAAGGAAATTTAAGGACGCATTATTAATTCCCTATCTTCTTATGGGATTGCTTTAAAAATCATTCCATTCCCACTTGCTTCTCAAGTTAATAGAATGACCAAATGCAAAAGCACCTTGTAAACTTAAACAAACAAACAAAAAACACTTGTAGAAATTTAAGCTATAATTATTTGCCTTTATATCCTTACAGATTCAGAATAGTATTCATTTGTGTGTGTGATATAAATAAACATATATATGCACGCACATCCTTGGAAAGTTTCTCAACAGTTATATAATATTCTGTCCATATTGGTTGCCACCGTGGGATTGCTGATCTGACAGGGACTTAACTTCTGTCAAATCCTTTTTACTGAAACCTAATGACTTGCAGAAATAACATAAGACACATTTTGACCAGAAGGTGGCAATAAAGTATTGATACTTTCAAAAGGTTCCAGGAGCAAGAACTAACTTCTCGTAGGTGTTGTATATCCAAGGAGCCAAAATATTCTCTAGGTTCTGATCATCCAGATTCTGTGGGCTACTCCTCACCCCCACCCCGTCCCTGCCCTGGAGGATCCCAGGCTCAGACAAGAGATGATGGGAACATAGTGCATAAGTGCTACCATTGGAAAAGCACAGGGCTCTGGGGGCAGGTCATCTACCTGAAAAGTATGACCCCATCTTAGAATCCTCATTTAAGTTAACTTTATTGCATAAGTGAAAATGATTACTGGAGTATTATGGTCATTATTTTAACTCTTTGATGAAGTTTTTCCACGTACCAATGTTACTGCCTCCAAGAATGTGTTTTTTTCTCTTCTTCATCTAAGGAACAGCAAAGATAAACTAGGAGAAAATGGATACCCTTTAATTTGGTCCCCTCATTGTTCACCCCAGGCAATGAAGTAAACCCTGACAAGGGTCCCTTAATTCTGGGAAGTTCACATTAGTGTTGCCTAGAATAGTCTGAGCCTGGGGTTTGTTAAAGAAAAAATTATTCTGACACTTGTAAGAAAGACTTTACTCAGGACTATTGCTATAGGTGTAGCTGCCAAGACTATTGAAGTAGGGGCAAGAAATGGGAGTCAACTCCAAATACAAGAACAAGGAGGGATTTATAGCCAAGGAATAGGTGTTAGAGTTGGGGGTGGGGGGAATGGATGGAAAATTACATCAGGAGTCCGATGAAAAGAGGCAGATGGGTGGATGGCTTTTATTCAAAGACAACCTCACAGGCAAGTTGTTTGCTATCTCTAGAAATTAGCTAATCCTGGGAAAAGCACCACATTCCTAGGTCCTCAAGGCCCTAAGATGTCAAAGCATTATAAAATACAGAAAAAAATTTACAGCGTGATTAATGGAAAGTGCCTTGCTTCTAGCTTCTAAAATACCATTTATGTCAACCACCCAATTACCTCATCAAATGAGAAAGCATTGATCAGCAGGATCATCTGATTTCCTCTAATAATCATAATAACATTTAATTAGTTCCTTCTATATGCTACATCTCTTGCTAAGCACTTTAAATGTGTAATTGTATTTAATCCACACATTTGTATATTGATTATAGTGGTAATTATACAAATCTGTACATGTGATAAAATACCATAGATTTATACACAAAGCCCTAGCAACAACAACAAAAAGAATGCATGTGAAAACTTGTGAAACTTGAGTAAGAATGTCTAGTTAATTGTATTGTGCCAATCAATTTCCTGGTTATGATAATGCACTGCTTAAATGTCAACACTGGGGTAAGCTAGGTGATATGTACAAGAGACCTCACAGTAACTTTTTGTGAACCTACAATTATTTCAATTAAAATGTTACAAGTCCTTTGAGGCCAATACTACTATTATGTCCATTTTATACATGAGGAAACAGAGGCTTGGAGAAGTTAAGTAACCTTTCTAAGGTCATTCAGTTAGTAAGTGACAGAGTGTGTGATTCTGACCCACAGCCAATGCACTATCAACCTCCCTTCAACAGAGATAATCTTTAGAAAAAATGGTGATTCCTCTTATTCATAGAACTTTTTAGGTCCCAATATGGTCTGAAAAAATGTAAATACATCCAATTACACTGCAGTGCTTGAGAGTTAAATGGCAGCACACTTAAAAGTTAGTATAGGAAAAAAAAAATTAAAATAAATTTTAAAAAATTTAAAAAAAAAAGTTAGTATAGGAGACACAGGCAGCCTCCTGCAGCACATGTAGCCTTTCCAGTGCCTGGCTCCTGCAGTAAACAGTAGTCAGTAGCACCCAGCAGCTCCCCCAGCACCCTTTTAAAGGCAGTTTTGTTGAGGGGGGGGTGCCTGTGGTGAGATACCTCCTGTGAGCAGCTTGTGTGGCATCCTTCAGGGCAGATCTCCGCTGGGTGGCTGACAGGGCCTTGGTGCTCCCGCCTGGTGTCAGGCCTGAGCCTCTGAGAGGGGAGAGCCGAGTTCAGGACTATGGCCCACCAGAGACCTCCTGGCCCCACGTAGTATCAATCGGCGAGAGCTCTCCCGGAGATCTCCGTCTCAACACTAAGACCCAGCTCCACCCAAAGGCCAGCGAGCTCCAATGCTGGATGCCCCATGCCAAACAACTAGCAGGACAGGAACACAACCCCACCCATTAGCAGAGAGGCTGCCTAATATCATACTAAGTTCACAGACAACCCAAAACACACCACGGGATGCGGCCCTGCCCACCAGAAAGAAACCATAACTCAAAAGACACATGCAGCCCAATGTTCACTGCAGCATTATTTACAATAGCCAGGTCATGGAAGCAACCTAAATGCCCATCAACAGACGAATGGATAAAGAAGTTGTGGTACATATATACAATGGAATATTACTCAGCATAAAAAGGAATGAAATTGAGTCATTTGTTGAGACGTGGATGGATCTAGAGAATGTCATACAGAGTGAAGTAAGTCAGAAAGAGAAAAACAAATATCGTATATTAACATATGTATGTGGAACCTAGAAAAACAGTACAGATGAACCGGTTTGCAGGGCAGAAGTTGAGACACAGATATAGAGAACAAACGTATGGACACCGAGGGGGGAAAGCCACGGAGGGGTGGGGATGGTGGTGTGTTGAATTGGGCGATTGGGATTGACATGTATACACTGATGTGTATAAAGTTGATGACTAATAAGAACCTGCTGTATAAAAAAATAAATAAAATAAAATTCAAAAATTAAAATAAACTAATACTAAACTTTCTTTGGGTTATTTGTATGGAAATATGTTAATATAAATGTTTCAGACATTACATGAAATTCCTAAAAATCTTACATGTTCTGATATAATGTTATAAGTCATAATTCTAGTTATTACTTCAAAATGTATATCTCAGAAGTAACTAAATTTCTGTGTCAATTGCATTATTATGAACTTTCATCAAATCTTTAACCGTGGTCATTTTTAAGTCTTTTGTCATTTACAGACAGTTCTGGGTGTACTCTGATGCTTTTACAAAAATGTTCCCATAAAAAGGTTTCGTCTTTAAGGAATTCATGGAAAAGACTTTGACAAGTACAGGTTTCTGGTAACTGACTATACTGCTGAACTGAAAATATAAGCATTTTCAGAACTCTAATGGAAAACTGATGAATTCATAAAAGTGCTAGCAAAAGATCAAAATGAAAAAAAAATTAATTACATGGGGCTGAGTGAACTGATGAGGATGATTATAATTTTTGTGACTTTCTGTTTGAATAAAAAAAATGTGATGTAGGGTTTCCCTGGTGGCGCAGTGGTTGAGAATCTGCCTGCTAATGCAAGGGACATGGGTTCGAGCCCCGGTCTGGGAGTATCCCACATGCCCGTGAACCACAACTACTGAGCCTGCGCGCCTGGAGCCTGTGCTCCGCAACAAGAGAGGCTGCGATAGTGAGTGGCCTGTGCACCATGATGAAGAGTGGCCCCCACTTGCCACAACTAGAGAAAGCCCTCGCACAGAAACAAAGACACAACACAGCAAAAATAAATTAATTAATTAATAAATTCCTACCCCCAACATCTTCTTTAAAAAAGAAATGTGATGTAAATTTATGTAATAGGAACTTAATGTAAAACAATGCAACTCTTCTCACATATTTTCTCTTATTTTGGAAAATACAGATATTTTCTGTTAAAAACGTGATTTATGCTGACACGTAATAGGTTGATTATTGTTATTATAAATGAAACAATAAATATTTTTAAGTTGCAAAAAAAAAAGAAAGAAATGAAAAAGAAATGAAGGAAACAATAGCAAGATCAATAAAACTAAAAGCTGGTTCTTTGAGAAGATAAACAAAATTGATAAACCATTAGCCAGACTCATCAAGAAAAAAAGGAAGAAGACCAAATCAAGACTCTTCTCAAATCCATGATTTGAGAAGACTCAAATCAACAGAATTAGAAATGAAAAAGGAGAAGTAACAACTGACACTGCAGAAATACAAAGGATTAGGAGAGATTACTACAAGCAACTATATGCCAATAAAATGGACAACCTGGGAGAAATGGACAAATTTTTAGAAAGCACAACCTTCTGAGACTGAACCAGGAAGAAACAGAAAATATAAACAGACCAATCACAAGCACTGAAATTGAAACTGTGATTAAAAATCTTCCAGCAAACAAAAGCCCAGGACCAGATGGCTTCAGAGGCGATTTCTATCAAAAATTTAGAGAAGAGCTAACACCTTTCCTTCTCAAATTCCTCCAAAATATAGCAGAGGGAGGAATACTCCCAAACTCATTCAACAAGGCCACCATCACCCTGATACCAAAACCAGACAAATTTGTCACAAAAAAGGAAAACTACAGGCCAATATCACTGATGAACATAGATGCAAAAAACCTCAACAAAATACTAGCAAACAAAATCCAACAGCACATTAAAAGGATCATACACCATGATCAAGTAGGGTTTATCCAGGAGTGCAAGGATTCATCAAAATATGCAAATCAATCAATGTGATACACCATATCAACAAATTGAAGAATAAAAACCATGAGATCATCTCAATAGATGCAGAAAAAGCTTTT
>NC_041221.1:77977318-77978086 GCF_002837175.3 Physeter macrocephalus | reverse complement strand
AGAAAAGAAGAAGTAAAACTGTCACTGTTTGCAGATGACATGATACTATAAACAGAGAATCCTAAAGATGCTACCAGAAAATGACTAGAGCTAATCAATGAATTTGGTAGAGTAGAAGGATACAAAATTAATGCACAGAAATCTCTTGCATTCCTATGCACTAACGATGAAAAATCTGAAGAGAAATTAAGGAAACACTCTCATTTACCATTGCAACAAAAAGAATAAAATACCTAGGAATAAACCTACCTAAGGATACAAAAGACGTTTAGGCAGAAAACCATAAGACACTGATGAAAGAAATTAAAGATGATACAGATGGAGAGATATACCATGTTCTTGGATTTGAAGAATCAATATTGTGAAAGTAACTATACTACCCAAAGCAACCTACAGATTCAATGCAATCCCTATCAAACTACCAATGGCATTTTTCACAGAATTAGAACAAAAAATTTCACAATTTGTATGGAAACAAAAAAGACCCGGAATAGCCAAAACAATCTTGAGAAAGAAAAACTGAGCTGGAGGAATCAGGCGCCCTGACTTCGGACTATACTACAAAGCTACAGTAATCAAGATAGTATGGTACTGGTACAAAAACAGAAATATAGACCAATGGAACAGGATAGAAAGCCCAGAGATAAACCCACGCACATATGGTCACCTTATCTTTGATAAAGGAGGCAAGAATATACAACAGAGAAAAGACAGCCTCTTCAATAAATGGTGCTGGGAAAACTGGACAACTACATGTAAAAGAATAAA
>NC_041221.1:77952084-77976217 GCF_002837175.3 Physeter macrocephalus | reverse complement strand
ATGAAGTGAGAGAGTAGCACTGACATATATACACTACCAAATGTAAAATAGAAAGCTAGTGGGAAGCAGCTGCATAGCACAGGGAGATCAGCTCAGTGCTTTGTGACCACCTAGAGGGGTGGGATAGGGAGGGTGGGAGGGAGACGCAAGAGGGAGGGGATATGGGGTTATATGTATACATATAGCTGATTCACTTTCATATACAGCAGAAACAAACACAACATTGTAAAGCAATTATACTCCAATAAAGATGTTAAAAAAAAAGTTAGTATAGGAATTGGGATGGGTCTGCCCCAAGAAACGATGAAATGATGACATTCCATTTTATGGGCTTCTTTCAGCAAGAAATTGTAAAATATCAAGACTTTTTTTTTTTTTACTATTGTAAAACACCAGATACTAGATTAACAGTTATATAAAGATTTTCTTCACTTATCAAGAGAACTCTTACACCTGAGTCATAAATAACAGATAATGCATTTATTTTACACAGTTCAGTCTGCTCTAATGGCAAAGGAATTGGCAACATATTTCCAGTATACTAATTCATCCTTGGTCGGTGAATCACAGCATTTTCTATGACACACTTGTTAGAAGCCTTTTCACTTCGTTAGGTCTTAATTACAGTGGCAGCACATAGCACTGAATCAACTGAGTGCTCATATCTGATCTCAAGGTCTGTAAAATGTCAGAAACACAAGGTAATCATAGACCCGGTACTTTTCTTTAATATATTATGTGCCTATAGAATTCAATTCATAAAGTATGAGTCAATGACCTCTACAGTTTTACTAAATACTTTGGGTCATTTCCTAAATGTTCTCAATTATGTTTTGCCTTTGGCTATTTCTTTTATTTGGTTTAGTGTGACCTGATCTTATTTGACTCTTGATAATTGGATATCAAAATCCAGAAGGCCTGGGGCAAGCCATGTTTCAAGTACATGACTGCCATAATCCTCAACTCTTGACCTTAACTGTCTCTATAGGGCAGGTTTTTCTGTAACAGGGAGGGGGATGTGTGTAAGGGCTTGTTGATGGTAACCATCACCAGCTCCACCCTGGCCTGGCTGTGGACCTGCATTGAGGAAAACCGGAGGAGTTTGATTCCATCAACCAATGACTCAAAATAAGGTTTTGAGAATGTGCTTTATGGTTTTCTATGTAAAATGCCACACAGGCTAACTGATGATCTCTTTCAAAGAAGGGGGAAAAAAAGGAAAGAAATGCTAGTATGGAACCATTAACATTTTTTAGCATTCTACAGAACTCCCATGTAACAAGGTTATCTTCATTTTTTGTCTTACTCCTTTGGACTGATTTCAGTTTCATCAGTGTTTCTTTACTGGTGTTCACTGTTTCTTTTTTTTTCTTTTTCTTTTTTTTTTTTTTGCGGTACGTGGGCCTCTCACTGTTGTGGCCTCTCCCGTTGCGGAGCACAGGCTCCGGATGCGCAGGCTCAGCGGCCATGGCTCACGGGCCCAGCCGCTCCGCGGCCTGTGGGATCTTCCCGGACCGGGGCACGAACCCATATCCCCTGCATCGGCAGGTGGACTCTCAACCACTGCGCCACCAGGGAAGCCCTGTTTAGTGTTTCTTTACAATTAACCTGGAGTTTGAAGACACTGCTATAGACAATGAATTCTAGTCAAATACCAAATGATATAGGAAGTGCTTGGTCATTTTAAAGTTTTAAATATATTCTCAGATACATTTTCATCTATACAGCAAAAGAATGAAGCAGATTTAATAAGTACAGTTTTCTTTATTGTATCCCACACAATTTTGTTAAGGATACAAAAAAGGTACTGTGCAACCAGCCACCAGGAAATACTCCCAGGTCATGATGGAGTTAAGGGTTGCTGCAACCACATAAGACATTGTGAGGCTTCCCTGGTGGCGCAGTGGATAAGAATCCGCCTGCCAATGCAGGGGACACAGGTTCGTTCTCTGATCCAGGAAGATCCCACGTGCCACAGAGCAACTAAGCCCGTGCGCCACAACTACTGAGCTTGCGCTCTAGAGCCCGCGTGCCACAACTACTGAAGCCCACGTGCCTAGAGCCTGTGCTCCACAACAAGAGAAGCCACTGCAATGAGAAGCCCACGCACCACAACGAAGAGTAGCCCCCTCTCGCCGCAACTAGAGAAAGCCCGCGTGCAGCAGCGAAGACCCAACACAGCCAAAAAAAAAAAAAAAAAAAGACATTGTGGATCTCTTTGATGGGTGGGCCCCAAGCTAACAAGACAGCGGAAGCCAAGAAACAAGATTTTAGCGGCTTTGTGAAGACAAAAATTGGGACGTAATACAAATGTAGAACTACAAAGTACATCCATACCATGAAATGCTCTGCAGCTGTCAAATGGTAATACAGGGATATAGTGATTGTATTTAAGTGCATTTAGATTACATATTTTTAGTTTAAAATACAACTTTTTAGTTTTTTAGTTAAAAAGAATTATGTAGTAGGATCCCATTTCTATATATGTTTACATATGTATAGAAAATAGCCTGGATAGATAAACAGCATCATATGTATGGGTGTTATACATGGCTGAGAGATAATGGGTAATTTTCCTTTTTATTTTCACTTGAGTATAGTTCCTAGGTTTTTTAATTAGCTTATATTAGTTAATAAAACTTTAAAGAAAGAAATGAAAAGAACAAGTAGGTGGTACTCTAGGAATCTGAAAAGTAACACTTAATTCAGTCACCATTACTCACTCAAAAAACACTCAGCAAGTGTTTTTCTTTCTACTCTGTACACAGATCATTGCTATGTCCTGAGAGAGATTTAAATATGTATGCTACTTCTCTACTGTCAAAGACTTAATGTTAGTAGTGGTAGAAGCACACATATAAGCAACCAAAATTAACTCAGAGGCAGAATGAAAGATGCAGGAAAAGAACAAACAAGTTTCTGTGGGTAAACAGGGGCAGGAAGCAGCGACTGCTGACGAGACATTGACAACCACAAACCAGAGGATGAGAATGAGAAGGCAAGCGGTTCACCTGTCAGGAGATGCTTTGGAGTGTGGCCGCAGCACCACACCCAAGCCAAGCTGAGGATCTCCCATAGCAGAGCTAAATCCTGTCTTCTACTTAAATCAACTACAAACTTTATGCTCTCACTCTTCAACAGTTTTAGGTGTAAATTTATCACAGAAGAGCTCTTGTATTGTAGATGTCTGACATTATGCATTCATCAGGAAATATATGGATGTATTGTCATTTAATGGATGAAATATATTTCTCATCACGTGAGCCAAAATGCCCAGCTTATCATAAACAGTGGGGTGATGGCTAGCAAACAAGCTGCAAAGATGCATGGAAGACTAATTCAGGGACAAGAGAGCATGGCCACCAACTTTGGGAAGAAGGAAGATGAACTTTTTCCTTCTGGGGATTCCATCTGGGATGAAGTGACTAAGAGAAAGAGGCAGTGACAATGAAAGACCAGTGACTGTTGATGAGGCACGGATCTCACCACCAAATCACACCACTGACATTCCATCAGTGGACTAGTTGTTACTTAGTGGCACACATGCTGCTTTCTTTCCCCTGCTTATCCAATTGTTTCATATGGAGACAAACCTTTTCTGCTCGATTTCAGACTCTGCTGCAAATTTTCCTCTGTCCTAGAGCTCAATTGCATGGTGAAAAAGAAGATGCAAACGGAATAGATGATTACCAAAATCGTCAGAGTCCAAAGGATTGTGATAATGAATGTTCTCTTACAAATAAATAGCTATAGGGATTAGCAGATGAGTGTGTCAGAGTATCAACAACGTTATAAGAACATCCAATAACCACATCCTCGTCTCACCCTATGCTTGCTTTATTGCTCATCCTGCTCTCCTCAGTTAAGAGGTTCAGTAACCCTCTTTATCATTTTTCCAATGCTAAATGTATACATATTGTAGGGTAAAACATCAGGACTGGGATCATTTTCTGATATGCATAATACTGAGTAGGATGGCAATTGTAGCAATTTATTAAAGCTTGAATTTTCCTCTTCCAAGGAATGAAACTCAATGGAATGGAGGTATGAACAAAAGAGCAGCTAAGAGTTGTGAATGCAGCACACCTAGGGTTTATTCCACAGTGCTGAGTCCTTTTGAATCACTAACAATAAACCTGTCCATTCTACTTACTTGGTGATGGATGTTAACTAGACTTATTGTGGTGATCATTTCACAGTATATACAAATATTGAATCATTATGTTGTACACCTAAAACGAATATAATGTTGTATGTCAATTATATCTCAATTAAAAAAACACAGTTGTACTGTCTTACAGTTCTGTAGGTTAGAAGTCCAACGTGGGTCTCACTGGACTAAAATAAAGGTGTCGACAGGGTTGTTCCTTTCCGGAGCTCCACAAGTACAGTCTATTTCCTTGCCTTTTCCAGCTTCTAGAGGCGTTCCACATTCCTTGGCTTGTAGCCCCCTTACTCCACCTTCAAGGCCTGAAAGATTGCAAGATTGCATCTCTCTGACCATTCTGCCATAGTTGTGTCTTCTTCGCTCCACAGCCAGGAAAACGTCTCTGTTTCTAAGGACTCGTTGATTACATTGGGCTCACCTGGATGACCCAAGATACTCTCCCATCTCAAAGTCCTTAACCTTAATCACATCTGCAAAGCCTGTTTTTCCATGTAAAGCACCAATTTTTTTCTCTAATCCCTTTCTTTGCATTCCCATAGATTTAGTCTAGGTTCTTATCCCTTGACTTGGGTTTACAGCAATAACGTGCTAACTGCTCTCCTTGGAGGAATTTCTCCTCCACTTCAATCCATCCCATGCGCCAATTTCATATAGATCCTCTTAAAGCACCATTAAAAAACAAAATTCAATTGAGCACATTTTAAAGATCTTATTGGTTTTATTCAATGATTCATGAATTGGGCAGTATCCAGTCTAACAGCTAGAAAGGAGTTCCCAGGAGCTGTACAAAATGAAAGACTTTTACAGGCAGAAGGCAGCAGGAACAAGGAAGTTACACTAGGCAAAAAAATCAGGTTGGTTGTTGCATGGGTAATCTCTTAGGGGATAGCAGGGGTCTATCAAGCTGAGGACCTAACTAGTGCTGATTAGGCGATTCCTGATTGATTGGTTAAAATTCCATTGCTGGAATTTTTGCAGCTTTTCATATATATTCTGAATACACATAAAACATTTCTGAAAGGATACCCAAGAAACTGTCAACGGGATGAGAAGTGGAATGCAGCGGTGAGGATGGGGACAGATTGACTAGATGGGTGGGTAGAAAGGCAACTTTAATTTTTCCTATTTTATGCTTTTCAATATTCATTGAGTTCTGACCATATCGATGCAATTCTTTTACAATTTAAAAAACTAGCAAAATAACTTTTATTTAAAAGGATACAGATTTTTGAAGAAAACTTAGGTACGCAGAGAAAACCTCACTACCATTGTTCCTCCACCCAAGTACAACCACTATTCAGAGTGAGTAGAATGTTAATAACAGCAAAAATCACACTGCCCCTCTACAAAAAAGTCTCTGAAAGTAAAAATGGTTAGATGCACCCATAACTTTGTCCTCTAAAGTGCTCCAAGTGCTGGACAAACAGTTCCCACTGTGGGGCAGCAGGGAGATGAATACTTTTAGGTACTCAAAGAGAAAGAGACCATGTAACCCACTAAGTGCCTGTCCTGCCAGGTGCTGGCAGAGAAGAAACAGAAGCAAAGAGGAGCAAGTCAGTCCCTACCCCATGGAAGTAACACATTGCTTATTCCTGAAATTAAGAAAATTGAATGATCGTGGGAAGAATGTTACATTTATAACCTAAGTAACGTTTAGAGATTACAGTCATAATGAATCAGTGCTTCTTTTCTCCTGGAAAAACAATGTGTAGGTACCAATGGAAAAAAGTACTGTAAGATTTTAATTAACATTATATTAATTAAATCCCAGGATCTGACTCTGGAGTCAGATAAACAAGATTTAAATACAAATTCGGCCGTCTTCCAGATGCATGGAGAAGTTTAGAGAAGTTATTTGACTTTTCTAAGGCTCAGTTTTCTCATCTGTGAAATGGAGACACAAGAAGTACCTACCACCTAAGGTGTTTGTGGGGACTAAGGGAGATAAATGAGTACAGTGTGTTGGGTGGGGTATTCCAGGGACCCCATTCACCTGGCTCCCCGGGAACATCCAGGACGGTGGCTGGCACAGGAAGACCTCATTCACATTCATCAGCAAATGAATTAGACGACTGATACAACTTAAAACAATTTTTTTTAATGTTGCAAGAAGGAACAGATAATTACAAAAGTTTGGAAACAACCCAAATGTCCAGTTATGGCTAAACAAAGTATGGAATACTAGTAAATACGGATGCTCTGTGACTAGAGAAATAATGGGAAGTTGTCTAATCTGATATAGAAGGAGCCCTAGGACATATTATTAAAATGTGAAAAGGAGAAAAACAAAAACATATATGTATTTGTATTTCCATAAAAAACAATTTTACAAGGAATCTACTAGAAACTAATAAAAGTGGTTAGCCACGAGGATGGAGGATAAGAATTCAGTCAAAAGGGTGGTGAGATTGGAAGGACACTTTTTTACTGTATCTGTTTTTATGTATTTTTAAAATGTTGAACCATGTGAATGGACTCCATATTCAAAAATAAATGAAAAACTTAAAGAAACACATGGAGCTGGATTACTGTTGTTTATTCCAGTCAGTGCTACAGCGCAATGTTAGAGGGGGTTTTTGGTTTTGTCGTTTTTTGAGCTTTATCATTTTAAGAGTTCATTCAAGTTCAGAATTCAAACTGTGAAAGAGTTTTTGGTGAAAAATTTCCTCCCCACCCTAGCTACAGAGTTCCCCTTCCCTCAGGCAACCAATGTTTAAAAGATTCTTGAATATAATGGGAGTTTTTGGATATTTAGAATTTTAAAATGTATTTGCTGCTATGATTTCAAGCAGGATTATGCAATCATGGTTTCAGCAAGTCAGGACTCTCATTAAAAGCTAACTCTTGAAAAAAAAAAAAAAGCTAACTCTTGGGCTTCCCTGGTGGCGCAGTGGTTGAGAGTCTGCCTGCCAATGCAGGGAACAAGGGTTCGAGCCCTGGTCTGGGAGGATCCCACATGCCGCGGAGCAACTAGGCCCGTGAGCCACAATTACTGAGCTTGCGCATCTGGAGCCTGTGCTCCGCAACAAGAGAGGCAGCGACAGTGCGAGGCCCGCGCACCCCGATGAAGAGTGGCCCCTGCTCGCCACAAACAGGGAAAGCCCTCGCACAGAAACGAAGACCCAACACAGCAAAAATTAAAAAATAAATTAATAAACTCCTACCCCCAACATCTTCTTTAAAAAAAAAAAAAAAAAAAAATAAATTAATAAACTCCTACCCCCAACATCTTCTTTAAAAAAAAAAAAAAAACTTTCATTAAACCATCTTTTCTTGTATTGCAAATCAGATACCGTTGAGAGCACCTGACAACTGTAGGCAACACAAATATGATGATGCTGGTAACAGGCGGCAAAGAGTGACCCTCATGGAGGTAGGTGGAATAAAGGAAATAGGCAGAAAATGCTCAAACTACAACAGCTATGCTCCTACTTCAGCAGACTTTGCTTGGTTCAAAGCCTTCAGGGGAGGGAGCTGTGGCGAGAGGGCCATGAAGTCCAGAAGTTGCTGCGGAGTGCATCTTTGGGATACAGTACAACTCCTCACCTCCCAGACCACAAACAGTTCAACACCCACACCCACACCCACACCCCACAACCCGAGCCTCTTCCCACCGATCTACCGACCTACCAGAGCAGTAAAAGGGTTTTCAAAGCAAAGGATCCACACAGAGAAACTGGGTTGTTTAAATCAGTGCTTCTCAAAATGTGGTCCCTGGACCAGCAGCATCAAAGTCACCTGGCAACTTGTTAGAAGCGCAGATTCTCAAGCCCCACCAGGACCTCCCAAATCAGAAACTCTGGGGGTAGGGGTGTTTTCACAAGCCTTTCGGATCATTCTGCTGCAAGCTACAGTTTGATAACCACTGGTTTAAATCAACATTTTCTCTTGGACCTAGAGATGATCATACCAAGTTGAGTAAGTCAGAAAGAAAAAGACAAATACCATATGATATCACTTATATGTAGAATCTAAAATATGACACAAATGAACTTATCTATGAAACAGAAACAGACTCACAGACATAGAGAACAGACTTGTGGTTGCCAAGGGGGAGAGGGTTGGGGGAGGGGTGGAGTGGGAGCTTGGGATTAGCAGATGCAAACTATTATATATAGAATGGATAAACAACAAGGTCGTACTGTATAGCACAGGGAACTATATTCAATAGCCTGTAATAAACCATAAAGGAAAAGAATATGAAAAAGAATATGAAAAAGAATATATATGTATAACTGAATCACTTTGCTGTACAGTAGAAATTAATACAACATTGTAAATCAACTATACTTCAATAAACAAACAAACACACAAACAACAAAAAAAATTTTTCTCCACTTCCCTGGAGTCAGGGGGAAGGCAGGTGGGAAGCTTGTGAAAAATGCATACTCCCAGGCCCACCTCAGACTCACTGACTCAAAATATTCCATGGAGAAGCCTCAGAATCTACTTCCAGCGATGACTGAGATACTGGCTTAAATGATTCCTATTACCAGCTGCATGATGTTAGGATAACAAATCCACCTTACTCCCTGAATATATCAGACGTTTCTTTTTCTCAAAAGCGAACATCGAGGCTGGCCTTACAGCTCAAACAAGATTCTTTCAGACTATCTAATAAATAGCAGCCTCTTCAGGGACACGTTTGGCATCTCTGACCCCCAGCTGCGTGGTCATCTACATCTCAGCATCCTAATTTGACCGTAATCAGAATAAGGAAGTACAGATCCTTTGTTTGTTTTGCTGACACCCACTCCCATGATAAACTCACAGGTGGTCACCTAAAACCCGCTCCCCACTCTGCTGTCACACAGGCGGAGTCCTAAGGAATGAGAACCAAGACAATGAATTTACATAAAGGTAAAGGAGGGATTTGAAAATAAGGTGCAGCTTATTGCCCTAGATAACAGCAGACAGCTCTGAGGAGAGAAGCATAGAAGGCAAGTGTCACAATTTCCTGCATTGAGTCATATCCTGCAGGTGGTTGAGTGGTTTTATCACTCGGTTGCTTTAAAAGGAAGACAACTTTCTTATCCCCAATCCTCCATCCCAAACTCCTTCGTCCCCTGCCCTAGGGTGTGGGGACAGGCAAGGGGAAGTGTTGTTGGATGCATATTTTCTAGATCCTAGGACTGGGTAAGCACCACACTTGGAAGCTCTTTCCCTGGCAAAGCCCAAAGGGCTCACACTTGTGTAGGAAAGCAGCTGGGAGAGGATGACGAAGCCCCAGGGAGTCAAACTCATCCCAGTTGGTGGTTGCAGTGAGTTAGCTCAGCCACAAACTCAGAGGCAGGGGCGACCCAGTCCAGATGGCTGGAAGACAGCATATTCAGAAAAATGGAGGACAGTAATTATTTAAAGAATAATTGGAATAATCAAAGTCTCCAGTAGTTTCTCCCCGAGTTCAGCTACACTTAGGAATTCAGACCCCAGATTGCTGGTCTGGAGCATGTGACCAGAGAGGGTCCAAGGACAACACTGTAGTCTTTGACAAACATAGGCACAAGAACATCATTGTAGCAGGAGAAGGGTCCACAACTGTTAAAATCAGCCAGTGTTTCTGGACAGCAATTGCCATCCAGTGTTTCCTTTTCATTGCACTGCTGACCACCACTCTGCAGTTGGGAAGTCTGGAGGCCTATTTATTCTCTGCACATTCTAGTACAGTCAGCTCCATTTAATAGCAGAAAGGAAAAAAGACATGATGGGGAAGACAGGGCAAGAATGTAATGGCTCTTAGAAGCCCAGGTGGGGAGGCAGGCAGCTGATGTGCGATCACTTCAGAAGGAGAAAAACCAAGAGGAATCTCAGCCTGGACCTTCTGAGGTGAGTGGTGTTTTGGACTTAAGATATCTTAGAACATTGTTTTTTAAAAATTCATATTTCTAGGCCACTTCATTGTAGGAGGGAAAAGGCTTTCAAGTTGAACATGGAGCCATACCATTGCAGAAGTTTACCTGTTATATGCCTCAGGACCTCACCTCAGACACATCCCATCTTGGGTTTCTCCAGTGCTGTTAGATGGTCATGGAATTGGGGCCACTTTTTGGTAATACTTTTGTTGCCTCATTCTGTGTGGCTTCCCACATTTTACCCCTAAGAGGACTGAGAAAACAAAAAGCATCTGAACAAAAAGGACAAAGAAAGGGTAGCTCCTTCTAAAATTAACATAAACTCCATGAGGACAACAATCTTAGTTTTGTTTATTAGACTGCTGTGGACTGAATGTTTGTGTTCTCCACCCCCCAATTCATATGTTGAAGTCCTAACCCCCAAGGTGATAGTAGTAGGAGGTGAGGCCTTTGGGAGGTAAGTAGCTTAGAAGGGCAAAGTCCTTATGATCGGGATGAGTGCCCTTAGAAAAGAGACCCCAGAGACCTAGCTCACCCCTTCTTCCATGTGAGGTTATAGTGAAAAAAAGGCCATCTATGAGCCAGAAGTGGGGCCTCACCAGACACGGAATCTGCCACTGTTTTGATCTTGGACTTCCAGCCTCCAGAACTGTGAGAAATAGATTTCTATTGTTTATAAGCTATAAACATATAAGTTTATGATATTTTTGTTCTAGCAGCCCAAATGAACTAAGACATACATGATCCTCAATGCATAGAACAGTCCCTGACACATATTAGATGCTCTACAGGTATTTATTGTATAGAAAATGTTGATACCCGGGTAAAGAGTAGAAGCCAGCACTCCTCAAGGTCATTGACAAAGGGCTACAATGGGCTTTGTCCTACCATACTGATACCCATTTCATTTGTCCCACCAAGGAGGACCAACAAATGCTTACATCATTCATCTATTTGCTTGGGTTTCATCAAGTTTCTTTGCATTATTTTTCATCAGTTGTGTCAGGCTTTGTCACTACATACATGTTTTGTTTTATTGGCATTTTTATCCTTCATACTTGCTTCAAGAGCTGCCCAGAATTGCAGATTAATATCATGGACCCCTGGGGAGTCACGTGCCCACTCACGTGCCCAGGAAACAGTAATAAGCTGAGGTAGGTGGTGTAGGCCTGGAAGGAACATTGACCATCACATAATCCCAAATCCCTGTTATACAGACAGGGACACTGAGATCCAGAAAAGAGAAACCATCTGCCTGGGCACCCACGGAGCATCCCACTTGTTCAGAAACATCTTGGCCCACCAATATCATGGTGATTTAGCATCAGTCTTTGGCCTTCCAGAGTCACAGCTAAACAAAATATGCTATTTGGGAAAGCTAATTGATACTGGAATCCCTTAAACTCTTTGCTTCCCATGATAACTTTAGGGTGGGGCTTTAATGATAAGTTTTATTAATAAGTTTATCCAGCAAAGTGGGAATGGCATGCAGGACAAATTAGTTCTAATGGTGGGGCGGGGGGAGGTCTTAATTCATTGAATAAGAAAAGGAAAGGTTAACCATCATTTTGAAGAGGCAGCATAGCACAGAGAGTAATGACTTTGGAGTCAGAGAGCCTGAGTTCCAATCCCAGCCCTGCGACTCACTAGCTTGGGAGGGCTACTCAGTAGTTCCATGTCACAGTTTCCTTTATCTGTAAATGGAAGGCAGTGATAATAGAGCCTGTTATATATGAAGAATTCAGGGCAGCACCTTATACCTACAAGTTCTCAGTATATAGAAACAATTGTTTTTTTCTCTCCAGGTCTCTTCAGGTAAAACTTTGCTTACATTTGTCACTTATTTCCAGAATAAAACACATCCAGATCTGTGGTGCATTACCCATTCACCATGTCCAAATTCATTGTCTTTCTACTTAGACCAAGAGGGGAGGGATGGGGAAAGCTCCAGGGGAAAAAATGGTGCTGGGATGTTATGTATGGTGTTCACTCTAAGGGCAGACTTTGCAGAAGTGAAATTTACCGTTTGATAATGCCCCATTTTAATCTATTTGAGGATAGTTTAAAGAATCTGGATTCAGTATAGTGTTTATCATTATTGCTTTAGGTTTTCTCGGGGGTCTTCATCTAGAGAATATAAACATGTGGTGTCACAATACACTTGAGTGATTCAATTAAACAACTTTGTGGAACTCATATCAAATGCAAAGCAATCAGGTACAAAATTCTGAGGGATGTAAAGACAACTATGAAACATTCTCACTGTCTATTGAACAAGATAGCTGAATGCATCTAATGACATTCCTGTATAAAAATAGGTGAGGAAAGGATCATTTATAAGAGTTTATCACATTGTCATTAATTCCCTCCAAATGCCTCTTATCTACTTCACCTCTAACGTCATAACATTATCCTAAACAACCATCTCTGAGGTTTGCTTTGCTGCAAATATCCTCTGGTGAACTAAGAAGTAAATTACAGGATCAGAGATTATTCTGAATGCCATCTAAAAGAAATGAAGGTTTATTTTCTGATGCAAAAAATAAAGTGACAGTTCCATAAAATAGAATATGTTCTCCTTCCAAGCTCACAAAGGTATAGAGCTGTAAAAGGAAGAACAATTTCATGTTAGCTCTCTGATGAATACCCAGTAAGATTTTATTTTAAATTTTGTTTCAGGAAATCTTTAAAGGTTTGTATTGTCAATATTCACTTGGGAGTTTTATTGTAAACGTTAATTAGTTAACTCAAAACAAAAAGTAACAATGTATAAAACTAGGGGAAATGCCTTTAAATGAAAAAGTTGCATTACCCATTATTATAATTTTTTTCATGTTCTTCCTGCAGTATTAATATTACACAATGCTGAGTTCTAAATACAAGCCTTCAGTGGTTAGCCCATAGACTAGGAACTTTGGGGTTTTGAGTGCAAATTCTAGTTTGGTATTAACTCACTATCAAGCCTTCTACAAACCTCTCAATCTTGTGTTTGCTCATGTACTAAGTGGAGATACCCATATTCTCCTGACTCATAGAGTCGAGTCCTTATACACCGTAGAGATTAAATGAAATAAGTTACATGAGAGTCTTTTATGGAATGTTAAAATAAATACAAACAGCAGTAATAAGTTACTATACTTATTAAAGCACAGCATGTGTGCCAAGCAACCTAAATCATACTAATACAGTATACATAAATATCATGCTACTTTGAACAAAAAATATCCAGAATATGATTCTGCCTGTCATTATGGCACCCAAAGAAAGTCCTGTTGACCCATATTATATGACTCATATTATATAACATGTTTAACTTCCTTTAATAATGAAATTCATAATTCAACATATATTACTTCAAGTCCTTCCTGTGACAAGATAGACAAGGTCCCTGTCCTCCTGAAGCTTACACCCTAGGGGACAATTCCCTGTATATTCATCCTTCTCAAGCTTGAATGTGCCTATGAGTCATCTGCAAATTTGATTTAAAGGCAGATTCTGATTCACTAGGCCTGGGGTGGGACCTAAGGGCCTGCTGGTCCAAACCCCACTTTAGGTTGTAAGGAATTAGGTAGCCGATGTATTACTCTCCCAAGCAACATGATGCCTTAGCTAAATGCAAATGCCCTACTTCTTAAGAGAGGAGCCCTTAAGGACTGACAATAATACTCAGAATATCAGGCAGCTGGCAGTGGCAGGGGAGGAGGAGACACGTATGAACAAATGGACTTTTTGTAACCTCTCAATGAGAGGGCTGGTTCAAAAGAAGCCCAGGAAGGCAAGCTCACATGCAGTGCTCTGCTCCAAGTTTTCCATGAGGGAATCTTTACCCACAAGAAGTCTACCTTGATCAACAGGACTGATGATATACATCAGAGGTTTCCAACCCTGGTTGCAGATCTCCAGAGAAATCTTTGGTGTGGGTAGGAACCAGACATCAGTACTTTTGAAAGTTCCCCAAATGATTCTAATGTGCAGCCAGGATTGAGAGCCATTATCTTATAGGTAGTGGTTTTCAGAACAGTTATTTCAGGAATTTTTATTATTTTCTTTAAAGACAAATTATTATAACTTATTTTTACAGATTTTGGTAAATCTTTTTATATACATACATTTGTAAATCAGGTAAACATTCTTTTACACAGCATTTATCCTAATTTTTAGTTTGGAAAAGATGACAACTATATGGAGGAATAATATTTGCAATATGAATGCAAACATTTAGTGTCATTTTCATATAAAGCTTTCCTTAAAACCTTTAAGGGACTTCCCTGGAGGTCCAGCAGTTAAGACTCCACACTCCCAATGCAGGGGGCCTGAGTTCAGTCCCTGGTCAGGGAACTAGATCCCACATTCAGCAACTAAAAAAAAAAAAAAAAGATCCTGCATGCTGCAACTAAAGATCCCGCATGCCCCAACTAAAGATATCGCATGCTGCAACTAAGACCTGGCACAGCTAAATAAATAAATAAATATTAAAGAAAATAAATAAAATAAAACCTTTAAGAAGAAGACAATCACTGCAATAGAAAAATGGGCAAAAGAAATGAACAGGCAATTCAAAAAGGAAAAAAAAATGCATGTGACCAATAAGCAGCTTTTAAAGGTTTACCCTTATTAATAATTAGAGATGTAAATGAAAATAATGAGACTTATGAAAGAGAGCAAACAAAAAATTTGGAGGAAACAAACTACGGAAGGAGCCGAGAACTAAAAAAAAAAGTATTATTAATATATCCTTAGAGAAGGAAGAAAAGATATTATACTCTTGAAACAAAAATAAACTAAGTAATGGGGCTTCCCTGGCAGTCCAGTGGTTAAGACTCTGTGCTTCCAATGCAGGGGGCACGGGTTTGATCCCTGGTCAGGGAACTAAGATCCCACATGCCACGTGCCCAAGAAAAATAAAAATAAAAAATAAAATAAAATAAGTAATTAAAGGTGTGCCTTATTCCCAGGGTTACTTGTTAAAGTCTTCAGCCTCCATAGAATGCCCTGAGGCTGCCATGCTGTGAGGGGGCCCATGGGGAGAGGCCCTGGGACTACAAGAGAAGAGAGAGATGCCAGGCCAGTCCCCAGCTGCTCCACCCCATGCTGTTCTAGCTCCAACTATCATCTGACTACCACCATAGGAAGACGCTGAGCTGCAACCTGGCAGTTGAGTCCTTCCCAAATCCTTTACACACAGAAACTGTGGGAGATAATATAATGATTACCTTCCAATGCAGGGGGCACGGGTTTGATCCCTGGTCAGGGAACTAAGATCCCACATGCCACGTGCCCAAGAAAAATAAAAATAAAAAATAAAATAAAATAAGTAATTAAAGGTGTGCCTTATTCCCAGGGTTACTTGTTAAAGTCTTCAGCCTCCATAGAATGCCCTGAGGCTGCCATGCTGTGAGGGGGCCCATGGGGAGAGGCCCTGGGACTACGAGAGAAGAGAGAGATGCCAGGCCAGTCCCCAGCTGCTCCACCCCATGCTGTTCTAGCTCCAACTATCATCTGACTACCACCATAGGAAGACGCTGAGCTGCAGCCTGGCAGTTGAGTCCTTCCCAAATCCTTTACACACAGAAACTGTGGGAGATAATATAATGATTACTATTGTTTTGGGGTGATTTTTAAGCCAGTGATAGACAAACAGAATTCAGTGGCTGGAAATTGAATGCTGCCATAACAAAACCCTAAAGCAAGTGACATTGGCTTTGGGACTGGGCTGTGGGTGGAACCAGAAGGACCTTGAGAAAACTATTAGCAGAAATCTAAAATCAAGAACCAAACCACACCCACCCCACTGGGTGCTTCCCCAATGCCCGACCCACAGCCAGGAGAGTTAACAATATGATTATTATTATTGTTTTAAGCCAGTAAACATGGGGATGTTTTGTTACACAGCAATAGGTAACAAGGACACCTCACATCTGGTACCAAATTCTGGACTGATACTGTTCGATAGGAGAAACAGAACCACAGTAGGGATTAGACATCAGGCAACGTGGGAGGTGGCTAAGCAGTCTACATAAGGCTGCAGCTTCTGCTTCTGGTGTTGGGCTTGAAATTGGCAGACCCAGAACCTGAGAAAGAAGGATGGACAAACTGGAACCTGTGAGAATAACCCAAAATTCAAAGATGACAACCTGAACACCACATCCATCTCTCAATCTTAAAGATGCAGATAACCTGCAGGGTAAGTTCCTGCCCTTCAACACGGAGCTGCACGTACAGCTGTCTCAGGATTCACAGACGCGAAAGGAGCCAAAGTTGCTGAAGGCCGTGTGTCACTCCACTCTAACAAGTGAACCAGCAGATTGGTGACAGTTTGCGGGAGCTGTAGCAGCGCCTGGTCCCAGATCACCTCACAATGTAACAAAACGGCTGTAGCTGCTTTTCCACCATCCATCAGTTTCCACTCACATAAATTTCTCCTGTGACCAACTCTAACCAGAGCCATATGGGGAAGGAAATTCTGGGAAATATAGTTCCAGCTCACTTGACACTGTACAAATGTACTACAGGGTCGACTAAATCAATATGGAAGTACACTTACTGACAAGGAAGATATTTACAAAATATAGTTTAGGAACAAAAGCAGATTAGAAATCAGAAAATATAGTGTGATCCCATCTTTAACATATTAATAATTTTGTAAATAAAGAAAAAGCCTGGAAGAATATTAGCAATATTAGTAATAATATTCATAATTATTCCTGCATCAATGCTATTATATGCTTTTATTTTCCTTTATTTTGCACACCTATTTTTCTTATCTGTTGCTAATCAACCTGCATTATTTATGCTAATAAAGAAAAAGTTTTTAAAGTGGTTTAAGATTAGCACAGCAGAAAGACACACACTCAGGATTGTTTTTTCTGAGTCACTTTAATCAATTGAAAACTCTGAAAGTCAATTTGAATGAATTTTGAGCTCAAACAACACACAAAAAAACCCTGATTATAAATTAGGAGAATCAATCTTCCTCAACACCAAGAACAGGTCTTTCTTCCAAAAACCACTCTTGTCAGAAGCCATTCATTTTTCTGGAAGCAAGGAAACCCAGCTAAAGTGTCAGAATTCCACAGAGAGAGAGGGAGAGAGACAGAGTGAGCAACTAGGCATTCTTTATTGTTTAGGTGCAATTTCTGCAGCCCAGAGCTCAGGTGTCAAATTTTTCTTTTCCATTCTTTTCTGTTCCATTCAATTCCTTTTTTTTCTTATTTTATGATCAGCCATAGTTGGTGCTGGCTTCATTCTTTGTGCCAGAACTCTCTTCTGTTGTTGTTGTTTTGTTGTTTTAATTGAAAGAAAATGGAAATGTTATGATTTTAAGAGACAGAGAATGGCCACAGGGATTTTCTCTTTTTTCAGTGCCAAAAATGCCCGATGAGGCTTATATTTTTATCCTCTGCTTGAAGGTGAAACACCCCCATTATCTCCATCTACACAGTAATAGTAATGGTTCCACCATATAAAGTTCTAACCCCACCGCAGACAGGTGGCCTTGCTAAATATGAAGCAGTTATAAAACTTTCTTTCCTCCACTGGACTGTATTGTATTTGAGAATGGGTGTGTGTCCTAGGGAGGGGGGTGTGTGTGCGTGTGTGTGTGTGCCCACATACACGCTCACACACACACATTTGCAGTCCCAGAGTTACACATTGAACACTCAAAAGAAAGCAGGGGCATGTCCACAGCTTCCACAGGAAGGAGCGCTTGAATAAGTTTAATGTACCATTGCTCATTCTAGACGGTCCTGCTGGAAGCCCTTCCCCTATAGTATGCATCTGGGCTGCATAATTCAGAATTAGGAAAAAACACAGCTAGGGATTATTATCATAAACTGTGGGGGAAGGGAAATCAGTCCTAGGGTGAAACCAGTACTTAATGGCAGTGCATGAGATTGCACAAGAGCTGGATGGCAGAGTTGAACAGTGGAGGTTTGGAGAAGATGCTCCCGTACAAAGCCCTGACCTGAACCTTAACCTTGAGGAAGGTGGGGAAATGGTGGAGCCCTATGAAGGCCTTACTTCTCAGAGATTTTTTATTTAGAGTGTAGGAGAAGTCATATTTTCCACAGTTTTAAATTCTTTCCAGCATACCTTTAAATTCCTTTAATTTCCCTCACTCATTGTGTTAGTTGCCTAGGGCAGCCATAACAAGTACCACAAACTGGGTGGCTTCAAACAATAGAAATTTATTCTCTCATAGCTCTGGAGGCTAGAACTCTGAAATCAAGGTATCGATATGGCCATGCTCTCTCTGAAGGCTCTAGAAGGGGAATGCCTCCTTGTCTCTTCCTAGCTTCCGGTGGTTGCCAGCAATCTTTGGAACTCCTCGACTTGTGGCTGCATCACTCCAGTCTCTGTCTCCATTGTCACATGGCCTTCTCCCTGTGTGTCCTTTGCTCTTATAAGGACACCAGTGATTGGATTTAGGGCTCATCCTAACCTAATGTGACCTTGTCTTAATTAATTACATCTGCAAAAACTCTATTTCCAAATAAGATCCCATTCTGAGGTTCCTGGTAGACATGAATTCGGCGGGGGGACAGAATTCAACCTGCTACACTCAGGAAAATGTTCAGCTCAGTGTGGTGATGTTATGGAGGGAAGTAACAGAGAGAAGCAAGAGGGGAAGTGAGAGCTGCACCACCCTCCTCACCCATATCCCGTCAGGTATCAGATGGGACAGGAGTCCATGAGTCCCCTGGGCCACAACCAAAAGTGAAGGGAACAGGCGTGTGAGGAGGGGAGAGTGGCAGCAGCCGAGGTCAGGAAGATGCCTCAGAGAGGCCCTAAGACAACCTTCCTCCCTTCCCCCACGCGAGGCTTCACCCACAAGCATAAGACAAGTTGCTGAAAGGGAAGTTGTGTGCCCTTCTTATTTTTCCACCTATAGTCAAAAGTCACTGAAGCAGAACAAATAATGAGTAGTTTCAAACAACTCAGAACAGCTAAATGTAGAAGCTTTTGTGTGCCGTTTGTGTTGCAGCTGCTGCTGAGTAGAGATAACTGAGAGGGTGGGTCTCCCTCTCAGGGAAAGTATATCAGATGTTTGGTTATAAATGGTCAGAAAGCATCCTTAACAAGACAGGGGTATCGATCAGGAAATAATTGTTTGCTGGAAGCAGGGCAGTCTTTTCCACAAGTAATTAAGATGGTGTCACTTGATACCAGCTCCAGGGAGAATCACTCTTCCCTCCCGGTGTCACTAACCTGGTGTCATGGCAACAAGCTGGTCATGGGTTCTCCCTCTGGAGCTTTCTTTTATTAATGTGTCTGCTGTTCACAAGTTACAGCTTGCTCCTTCCGTTGTGTTTCTCCAAACACAAGTGACAAGGTGGAAAAAAAGGGAGGTAGATTTTATTATTTAGCACAGGCCTCAAGAAAAGCAAAAACAAACAAACCAACCATTGGCTAGCTATATTGAAAGGTAACCTCCTTCCCCCATACAGGTCCCTATACCCTCATAATTCATGGACCAGTAACATCAGCATCTCTCAGGGACTGTTAGAAATTCAGAGGCTCAGATCCCACCCCAGAATCAGAATTTGACCTTTGATCCCCAGGAGATTCATATTCATGTTATCGTTTAAGAAGCACTGCCAAATTTAACTTCCCTTCAAATAATAACACAGCCAGCAGCTGTGTACAAGGCGTTTCTCTTCTGAAGCAACATTTTTTAACTAGCCTTGGTGGCCTGATAAGATTTCACAAAAAAAGTGGAAAAGAGTCACTGTTTTCTGCAGTAAGAATAAGGCTTGCAATTTAGGCTAAATTTATCATAAGAAAATGTCTCCAGGCTGTGCCAGGTATTTTGTCCCCAGGCTTCTCTGGTACCTTGTCTAGATTAGGAGACCTATCCCTCTGATTCTGAGCTCACTGCAGTCAGCTCAGAGACTGCAATCTGTGAATCAGGAGCCAAGTTCCAGAAGCACCAAATGGAGGAGGCTTTTGGCCTAGAAATACCACCTGGAAACATTGCCAAAGAAAAGGCCAAAAGCGAGCTTTGTCTCTTTTATTCAGGACACAAGTGTCATGCCGTTGCTTCCTATTCCTCACAGCAATGAATTCGTTGTCTGAACCTTGACATAAGTATCATTACGAAAATGTTTGAAGGACTTTCCTTCATTCCTGACATATGAAATACAACAGCCAGATCTTACACGTGATGAAATGAAAAATGAGGAAATGACCCAGTACTTCCATTGAAAAGCAAATAATAAAAACAAACCCATTGAATTATCTATATATTTTTTCCCAGACTTTGGACTTTTTTATTTGGGAGGAGGGAGGATAGAACAGGATGGGTCGTAATGGAAGAGGTGAGATGGGACCGTAAAACAGATAGTATTTTAAAAAATGATTGATAATTAGGAATGAGATGAGTCATTGTTGCCAAGAATTAATATTTTTTAAATTAATTAATTAATTAATTTTATTTTTTGGCTGCATTGGGTCTTGGTTGCTGCGCGTGGGCTTTCTCTAGTTGCGGTGAGTGTGGGCTACTCTTCCTTGTGGTATGTGGGCTTCTCTTGTTGTGGAGCATGGACTCTAGGTGTGCAGGCTTCAGTAGTTGTAGCACACAGGCTTCAGTAGTTGTGGCACACAGGCTCAGTAGTTGTGGCTTGCGGGCTCTAGAGCGCAGGCTCAGTAGTTGTGGCACATGGGCTTAGTTGCTCCGCAGCATGTGGGATCTTCCCAGACCAGGGCTTGAACCTGTGTCCCCTGCATTGGCACGTGGATTCTTAACCACTGCACCACCAGGGAAGTCCCACCAAGAATTAACCTTGACCAAGGAATGTGAATTTCTTTCCGTTATGGACGAGTAGCTGTATGACTTTGGGTAAGTGTCTTAACCTCTTTCCTCCTCAGTTCCTTAATTTGTAAAATAAAGATAATAATACTACCCACCTCTTTGGATTGTTGTCAGGTTAAATTAGATAATAGATGTAAACCATTTCACGATGGCCAGTAGTAGGTAATAAACACTGAATAAATATTAGATTTACTATTGTAGAAAGATGACGTCAATTCTGGAACTAAAAGAATGTGTTAGTGCAACAATTGGAGAATCAGTTAAATTAAAATCTACATAATAAAGAAATAAAATGAGGAATTGAAGTACTTCACCAAATTACTTAAGAAAAAAACAAAACAAAACAAGATGACTACAACAGGAATTAGCAGATGAATCAGGCCCGAGAGAGTGACTTAGTCTGTTTGGGCTGCTATAACAAAAGTACCATAGAGTAGATGGCTTAGAAATAGCAAACGTTTATTTCTCACAGTTCTATAGTCTGGGAAGTCCAAGATCATGGCACCGGCAGACTCAGTGTCTGGTGAGGTCCCACTTACCAGATGTCCATTTTTTCTCTGTAACCTCACATGGCAGAAAGGGTAAGGGGCTTTCTTGGTCCTCTTTTATGAGGGCATTAATCCCAATCATCTCCCAAAGACCTTACCTCAAAGTACCATCACACTGGGGATTCATATTTCAACATATGAATTTGGGGAGATCACAAACATTAGTCCATAGCAGAGGGGTTACCCTGAATTACTACTTTGTTCACCTACATTCATTTAATTAATAGAAGTGATCAGTTATTCACAGCATCTTTATGACATCACTTTTTGAAATAGTAATTTTCAAGAGAACTATTTTAAAAATCTACAAAGTTGACATGTTACTATATATAGAAAACTCTAAAGACTCCACACAAAAACTACTAGAACTGATAAATGAATTCAGCAAGGTAGCAGGATACAAGATTAACATACAGAAATCAGTTGCATTTCTTTACACTAACAGTGAAATAGCAGACAGGGAACATAAAAAAGCAATACCTTTCAAAATCGCACCAAAAAAACAAACAAACTTAGGAATAAACCTGACCAAGGAGGTGAAAGACTTATATGCTGAGAACTATAAAACATTAATAAGGGAAATTAAAGATGATTCAAAGAAATGGAAAGATATCCCATGCTCTTGGATTGGAAATATTAATATTGTTAAAATGGCAATAGTACCCAAAGCAATCCACAGATTTAATGCAATCCCTTTCAAATTACCCATGACGACATAAGTATCATTACGAAAATGTTTGAAGGACTTTCCTTCATTCCTGACATATGAAATACAACAGCCAGATCTTACACGTGATGAAATGAAAAATGAGGAAATGACCCAGTACTTCCATTGAAAAGCAAATAATAAAAACAAACCCATTGAATTATCTATATATTTTTTCCCAGACTTTGGACTTTTTTATTTGGGAGGAGGGAGGATAGAACAGGATGGGTCGTAATGGAAGAGGTGAGATGGGACCGTAAAACAGATAGTATTTTAAAAAATGATTGATAATTAGGAATGAGATGAGTCATTGTTGCCAAGAATTAATATTTTTTAAATTAATTAATTAATTAATTTTATTTTTTGGCTGCATTGGGTCTTGGTTGCTGCACGTGGGCTTTCTCTAGTTGCGGTGAGTGTGGGCTACTCTTCCTTGTGGTATGTGGGCTTCTCTTGTTGTGGAGCATGGACTCTAGGTGTGCAGGCTTCAGTAGTTGTAGCACACAGGCTTCAGTAGTTGTGGCACACAGGCTCAGTAGTTGTGGCTTGCGGGCTCTAGAGCACAGGCTCAGTAGTTGTGGCACATGGGCTTAGTTGCTCCGCAGCATGTGGGATCTTCCCAGACCAGGGCTTGAACCTGTGTCCCCTGCATTGGCACGTGGATTCTTAACCACTGCACCACCAGGGAAGTCCCACCAAGAATTAACCTTGACCAAGGAATGTGAATTTCTTTCCGTTATGGACGAGTAGCTGTATGACTTTGGGTAAGTGTCTTAACCTCTTTCCTCCTCAGTTCCTTAATTTGTAAAATAAAGATAATAATACTACCCACCTCTTTGGATTGTTGTCAGGTTAAATTAGATAATAGATGTAAACCATTTCACGATGGCCAGTAGTAGGTAATAAACACTGAATAAATATTAGATTTACTATTGTAGAAAGATGACGTCAATTCTGGAACTAAAAGAATGTGTTAGTGCAACAATTGGAGAATCAGTTAAATTAAAATCTACATAATAAAGAAATAAAATGAGGAATTGAAGTACTTCACCAGATTACTTAAGAAAAAAACAAAACAAAACAAGATGACTACAACAGGAATTAGCAGATGAATCAGGCCCGAGAGAGTGACTTAGTCTGTTTGGGCTGCTATAACAAAAGTACCATAGAGTAGATGGCTTAGAAATAGCAAACGTTTATTTCTCACAGTTCTATAGTCTGGGAAGTCCAAGATCATGGCACCGGCGGACTCAGTGTCTGGTGAGGTCCCACTTACCAGATGTCCATTTTTTCTCTGTAACCTCACATGGCAGAAAGGGTAAGGGGCTTTCTTGGTCCTCTTTTATGAGGGCATTAATCCCAATCATCTCCCAAAGACCTTACCTCAAAGTACCATCACACTGGGGATTCATATTTCAACATATGAATTTGGGGAGATCACAAACATTAGTCCATAGCAGAGGGGTTACCCTGAATTACTACTTTGTTCACCTACATTCATTTAATTAATAGAAGTGATCAGTTATTCACAGCATCTTTATGACATCACTTTTTGAAATAGTAATTTTCAAGAGAACTATTTTAAAAATCTACAAAGTTGACATGTTACTATATATAGAAAACTCTAAAGACTCCACACAAAAACTACTAGAACTGATAAATGAATTCAGCAAGGTAGCAGGATACAAGATTAACATACAGAAATCAGTTGCATTTCTTTACACTAACAGTGAAATAGCAGACAGGGAACATAAAAAAGCAATACCTTTCAAAATCGCACCAAAAAAACAAACAAACTTAGGAATAAACCTGACCAAGGAGGTGAAAGACTTATATGCTGAGAACTATAAAACATTAATAAGGGAAATTAAAGATGATTCAAAGAAATGGAAAGATATCCCATGCTCTTGGATTGGAAATATTAATATTGTTAAAATGGCAATAGTACCCAAAGCAATCCACAGATTTAATGCAATCCCTTTCAAATTACCCATGACGTTTTTTGTTTTTTTTTGCGGTACGCGGGCCTCTCACTGCTGTGGCCTC
>NC_041221.1:77950118-77951620 GCF_002837175.3 Physeter macrocephalus | reverse complement strand
CCTCTCCCGCTGCAGAGCACAGGCTCCGGACGCACAGGCTCAGCGGCCATGGCTCACGGGCCCAGCCGCTCCGCGGCATGTGGGATCTTCCCGGACTGGGGCACGAACTCGTGTCCCCTGCATTGGCAGGCGGACTCTCAACCACTGCACCACCAGGGAAGCCCCTACCCCTATGACATTTTTCATAGAACTAAAACAAATCATCTTAAAATTTATAGGGAACCATAAAAGACCCAGAACTGCCGAAGCAATCCTGAGGAAAAGAACAAAGCAGGAAGCATAACCCTCCCAGACTTCAGACAATACTACAAAGCTACAGTAATCAAAACTGTGTGGTATTGGCACAAAAACAGACATACAGACATATGGATCAATGGAACAGAATAGAGAGCCCACAAATAAACCCACACACCTACAGTCAATTAATCTTCAACAAAGAAGGCAAGACTATACAATGGGAAAAAGACAGTCTCGCCAGCAAGTAGGTTGAGAAAGCTGGACAGCCGCACATAAATCAGTGAAGTTAGAACACTCCCTCACATCATACACAAAAATAAATTCAAAAATGGCTTAAAGACTTAATAAGACATGACACCATAAAACTCCTAGAAGAGATCATAGGCAAAACATACTCTGACATAAATCATACCAGTGTTTTCTTAGGTCAGTCTCTCAAGGCAATAGAAATAAAAACAAAAATAAACAAATGGGACCTAATCAAGGGCTCACAGGTGGTTAGTGGCTGAATCAGAACTCAACCCTGTGTCTGGTTCCGAAGTCTGGCTTCCTCCCCCTCCATTGTGATGCCTGTATTCATAGGACTAGATTTTGTCTCTAAAGCTGTATCTCTGGTCCCATCCATGCTACACAGGCAAGAGTGTCTCCTGAGCTGGTCACAGGCAAAACTGAGGAAGTGCCACAAAGTTTATCTTTGACAACAGCCAACTCCACTGCAACTTTTCTTTTTGCCTCCCCTGCAAACTCTCAGCAAGGTGGTGGTTTCATCAGTTCCTGGCTGGCCTTCCCAGTAGCCTCAATGGTACGTTCCTCTGAGTCTACCTTCTTCTCAGTACCTCATACTCTTGATTTCACCCACCACAGTCTCCTTTATTCAAAGCTCACCTACCAATTCTATGTCATGTAATAATGATTAGCAAAACCTTGTATGGTCAAATTAATTACTGACTTGAAGTCACTTCATTAACTAGTTACCTCTGTATGGTCTGAATGTTTTAATGCAATAAAGTACTCATGAATTACTTGCTTAATTAAAAATACATCTTAAAGAAAAAAAGAACAAGGATTATGAGGGGGGCTTCCCTGGTGGAGCAGCGGTTGCGCGTCCGCCTGCCGATGCAGGGGAACCAGGTTCGCGCCCCGGTCTGGGAGGATCCCACATGCCGCGGAGCGGCTGGGCCCGTGAGCCATGGCCGCTGAGCCTGCGCGTCCGGAGCCTGTCCTCCGCAACGGGAAAGGCCGCAGCAGAGGGAGGCCCGCATACC
>NC_041221.1:77939029-77950091 GCF_002837175.3 Physeter macrocephalus | reverse complement strand
GGAGCCTGTCCTCCGCAACGGGAGAGGCCACAGCAGAGGGAGGCCCGCATCCACAAAAAAAAAAAAAAAAAAAAAGGATTTTGAGGGTGTGTGAATTTTGGTGCTATTTTCTGTCAAGTGGGTCTTTCACTGTCCCTCAAATCACACCACATAGGCAGCCACCTACTTTGCTTGGCTTGGCTGGCTTGATCACCTCTGAATCATTAATAGCACAGGACACATTTTTTATACTTCAGAAAACTGGAGAGAGGAGGGGAGTTGGGAGGGGGGAGTCCATCTTCTTACTAGGAAACCCCAATATCTGATAACTCATCTAGTTACAAAAATCACAGTTCTAACTCATCCAGCTAGTATGTCCTAGTATTGATATTAAGTCTTCTCCTTAAAGCACAAAAACACTTCTCATTTTCAGTTTTTCAGCACAGAGGGATTGAGTACACTTGTTACCAAGAGCAAAACCCAGAGTCCAGTTTGAAGACCCTGATTTTCCCAACATTTTCAAACCCTCTAATCAAGCCTTCTTTTTCTTATCCATATTTTCTCTCTTGCCTCTCTGCTTTTTCTTTCTCTGTACAGTTTGTCTTAACACATGAAGAAAATACTTTTAAACGCAAAGAGAAAAATGGATGGTAATCTATTACAAATGACCTATTAAAACTGAGACCATTCAGTCTGCTTCTTTGAACATACAAAATTGTTTCTCTCTTTTGAAATACTCCACAGCACAGAGATGAATGTATTCAGATATAATTTCATGTGATTACCCCATAAGAAGAGCGTGTATCCACAACTCTCTATCAGGTCTTGTTAAGCACATAAGCAAACTGCCTTCAAGTAGACCCTGTCCATCAAATCTTTATTTTTCTTTCATGAAGAGTCTGCCTTGCAGGCAAACTCTGGTAATGTTGCCTCCCTATTAAAATAGCAAAAAAGGAAAGTTTGAAGTTGGGAGAGATCTGGAAGAATCTTTGTCACAAAAATTTGTCCTATGTCAAATATATTTCCTGAGGAAAAAAAAAAACAACTACAAAGCAGGATCCAGGCTCCTTGCATCCTATGGCTCTGTCTCCTTGTATGAACTTGGAATCCTCTGTTAGAACCTCAGTATCTTACCAATAGATGGGGGAAGAGAAAGAAAGTACAGAGGATCATATGAGGGTTGGGTATCATTTCTACCCACATTCCTTCAGTCAAAATTCAGTCACAGAACCAAACCTAACTGTAAGGGAGGTTGGAAAATGTAGTCTAGTTGCATACTTAGGAGGTAGAAGTATAACTTGTGGTGAACAAAATGCATTTCTACCTTATTCTCTTAACTGAAAGCAGCAGTGCCAGGAAGAGGTTGGAGATAAAGAAGACATGATTTAGATACTGGGATAAAGTCCAATATCATAGGCAGACCAATGTATTCCACACATAATAGGCTGGAAGACAGTGGCAGAAGAGGCAGGCTTAGAGGAGGTAGAAAAGTGTCCAGAGGATGGGATGGGCACAGTGACATAAAACCTATGAGCAAACATACTCAGAATTTCAGACACAGAAGCAGCAGGAATTTGGGAATTCAGTGATCAGTAGTAGAGCCAAGTCATTCATTTAGTATTTAGAAGATGTGGGGTTTGGAGTGGAGGATAAGTTTAGGGTCAGATAAGAGCTAGGATGAAATAACCGAGAGCTAGGAATATTACAGAGTTGGGGCCTAGGCACAAGGGTAGACAGTCAAGGCAGATCATTTGTGAAGTGACTCCTTCATAACCATCATGGTGGACAAGAGCTGTTCAAATTCCTCCTGTCCGAGGTCAGCATTGGTCCTGGAGCAGTTCAGAGACTACAGATAGGGCCAGCTGGGAGGAGAGGCACATGGGAACCTGCTAAGCCCTGCCATGATCTACCCTCAAATGTTACCAGTAACCTTACTCTGCTTCTACAGAAAGCAACCCTAACTAACCCTATTTTCCTCACAATGTGCTGGGATGAAACAGGACAATTGAATCAGTACAAACCCTTCAGAGCATAAAGCAAATGCCCCTCTCAGAGTAGGGAGGACCTGGGATAGCATATTTGCTTACAAGTGAGAAATAATAATAAAAGTGTCAGCTGACATATACAAGACACAGTTCTGGGGCTTTAAATACATTTAACCACTTAATCTTGCCAAAAATCTTTATTACTCCAATTTTACAGATTAAAAACTGAGCAATACAGACTTATGAGTGACTTGCTCAAGTAAGTGCAGAGCTGGGATTCAAAGAGGTCTGGCTACAGAATCGATCACCTTAGTTACTATGCATACTGACTTTTTTAGAAAGTCAAATTTGGCCAAAATTTCATATCGCATTTTGCTTGCTTAAAGGAGATGCCAGCAAAGACACTTTCTTGCACTTCCCTCCAGAGATCTCATCTACCATTTTGTTTCCAGAAAGCTGTCCTATCCTTTTGGAATGAAGACTAAGTCATGGATCTCCAAAGAATAAGTCACAGACAGTTCACTTCCTCTCAAAGAATGTACACTAATATGTAATAACAAGCTTTGAAGTCTCCTATGTCACAAATAAATGACTGCAGAAGAAAAAGAAACCTTAGGGACCAGAGTCCCACCCATTTTAGTGCAGAGAGGCTAAGTAGCTTGCAAAATGTCCCTTAGGAACAAAAGCAAGTTGTCCTAACTTCCATGGTAAAAATACTTGCCTCCTGACCTCAGACCAATTATTTTCTCTACTCAGCATAAGGGGATCATAAGGGTTAAGAACCAGAAACTTCAGATTGTGATATGTGACTGCATTAATTCTTTGGTTGCTAGAGAGACTATGAAAAAGATAAAAGGGTTCAACTACACAGAATTTATTTTCTATGAAATAAGAAATCCAGCATCTTATGTAACTAGTCAGGAATTATACAGCCATGTGTTCAGACATTTATTCATTCATCCCAGCATTTATCCATCTATCCATTCAGGCATTTATTCTTTCATTTGCTAAAGTATCCACTCATTCCAAAATGCCTACTGAGACAAAATTTGTGCTCAATCCTAGGTATTTTTAGCACTTTCGGTCTCTATTTTTCTTTCTGCTTGGTTTTCAGGATTTTGTTAACAAGCCCAGTGTATGGGATTCCAGTACATTCCATTATAAAATTATATTAAATATGTTTGGGGAATCAGAATCAAGCCATTAATTATGGAACAGTTTGCAGCTTCCATCCATTAATTCAAAGTAAAGAGGACTATTCACTTCGGAGTATTTCCTTTGTTCCTCAGGACCTCATTTTTGACCCCAAGTGTCTTTTACAGACCACATGCTTGGTCTCAAGCCAAACGTGGACAAGGCGCAGTCAACAGTAAACTGCCTTCAGTACCAAAAAAGTACTCAGGTTTCTGTAAATTGTGTCTATGAGAGTTTAAGGCCTTTGTTGTCCTTGTTGAAAAGCACCCTCTTTACTGTGACAAAGACATGTATTCTCAGTTTTCTGGGAGGACAGTGAAAGAGGGATCCCCACATCTTGCTTCCCTATCACCACCAATTGGTTAGTGTTGTTTGTTCAACCACTGCAATTTTACCTTCTGCCCTAAATGATCCTACTTAACGACCCAGGGTTCTTGGAGCTCTAAGAAGTCTAAAATGATTTAGTTCAGCATTTGGTGCTGTACCACCTGAGAACATTATTCTTTGATGGTAATAAGGGAAGGAACTGCTCAGAAAAACAAAGCAGGATGTTGAGGTGCCAACATTCTGAATATGTTTATTCATGTTTGGATTTACGGATGCAAAGTGTTTTACATGCTACAAGTGTTTGTTAAAAACAAGTTGTTACAAATCAATAAATAATACTAGCTACAACTATTCTCTACTATAAACAGAATAATAAGCAGAAAATAAATAGACAGATGCAACTACTTTGGTACACACAGACATGCGTTTTCTGTCATAAAACTGATAAGAACGCTACCATCTTTTTATTTCTTTGTAGTATTTTTCCTTGAGATACAAGTTGTTTTTTTTTTTTTTTGAGATACAAGTTTTTATTGCACATTTCTTTGCACTTGTCTTACCAGTTCAGGTTGGTAGCATATCAAAGAATTACTGGAAACTGGTATTCTACTGGGGTCGGGGAGGGCTTATTTTTTGCCATGTGGTCATTTACATCTTACAAACGAAAAAGAAGCAAGGTACAAAAATTAGTGTGTGTGATATGTGCTCAAGGTTGGGAATACTGACTGGTATGAAAGGTTCTTCACTAGCTGCTCATCAAAATCATATATAACAGCCATTAAAAACTCCCTTGGCTAGCAGCATGGAAATCACTGGCTTGGTTATTCAAAGAGTAGACAAACAGAATTCCTGGATACTGTTTCCATTCGGGTTTTCCAGTTCATATGGTTCCAGCTGGCGGTATTCAAAAGTCACACGATTTACATGTTTTCCGCTGGAGACCATGCGCACCACCGTGTTGTCACAGCCAATTTTCAGCTGGGCTATAATTCATGGAAAAAGTAAAAGTTTCCCAGCAGGTTAGAAACGACACAGTCAAACCATTTCTGTCCACGAGATCATTTAAACACGACGAAAGCAAGGGGATGTAGCTTCCTCTCACGTACTCAAACCAAGCATCTGCCATCAGGTGAAACGTGTTTGTTCTCATTCTTATAATGTACAGATGACCTTGAACGACGTGGGGGGTGCGTGGGGCGTTAGGGGTGAGGACCCTCCCCACAGGCGAAAATCTGTGTATAATTTATAGTCTGCCCTCCAGATCCACGGTTCCTCCAGATCCGAGGTTCCACATTCTCGGGTTCAACCAACATAGCATCGTGTAGTACTGTAGTATCTACTATTGAAAAAAATCCGCCTATAAGTGGGCCCCCGCAGTTCAAACCACTGTTGTTCAAGAGTCAACTGTATAATTAATTGTAGAATAGTGAAATTAAACTCAGCCTTTCTCCTCACGTGCAAGAACACTGTTAGTCAAACAAAACTGGCTGCAAAGAGGTAAGAAGGTACCTCCTTGTGCTTTTTACGTTCTCCCACCTGCAAAGCTTTGGTGGTGAAGGCAGATGAAGGCAAGCATCCGACCTGCTGCACCTTTGCTCTAGTTGTGTCCTCAGTGGAGGCAGTGCCGCCCTCTAGGGACAGGTTGTAAATTTTCAGAGGCAGTTTTTGGTTATATCTGAGGGGGCAAGTGGCATTTACTGGGCAGGGCTGAAGGATGGAGCGTATTGCGGGACATTTATGTAGACCAAAAATATCACCTATTTATTATTTTCTGAGCCTCAGTAATAATTCTGTTTTACATATAAACAAAAATATCATTTGCATGGTTTAGACATACACGAAGTATACTCATTTTTGTTCTACTTTTCACGTGTACTTTTTAATCTCTAATTTTTTCTGCACTTCTTATACGGAATGGCTTTTGATATCCTTACTTCTCTTAAATCCAATCTTATTTTTATAAGCATCTGGCAACATTTATGTATCTTGTAGTACAGATGTGCCTGAGCAGTTATATACTGAAACTGTGTGTGTGTGTTTAAGGCATTCTTCAAAAATTTCTTTTCAGTTTTACTGAGGTATAGTTGACAGAAATTGTATATATTTAAGGTGTACAACATGATGGTTTTATATAAATATACATTGTGAAATGATCACCATAATCAAGCTAATCAACCTTCATTACCTCACATAGTTACCTTTTTTTTTTTCTTTTCATTCCCCACTCCCCTCCCTTCTGGCAACCATCTGTTTGTTCTCTGTACCTGTTTCTGTTTTGTGAAACAGCATGTTTATTAAAAATTACTTTTATTTCTTCAGCCTCAATCTGGTTCCTGAGGCAAGATTTATCTGCCCTACAATAATCCTTTCTGCTGTTTTAATTTTCTCAATCTTTTTTTCCCCACGTTGTCTCTATAAGGCCTAAATTCTGAGAAATGTTATTAACCTTATATAACAGGTACTTCACAAACATGCACCTGGGTTTAAATGAAGTAAAACAGCCAGGTAGAGTTATTTAGGTAAGTCAATTTGGAGACATAATAAATATAAACCCTATAATTATTTTAATATAAGCACCAGGGAGTCTAGGCTAAGCTTCTGTGAGGAAGTCCAAAGTTCATTTTTTAAATTTTTAAAAATAAATTCATTTATTTTTGGCTGTGTTGGCTCTTCCTTGCAGTGCACGGGCTTCTCATTGTGGTGGCTTCTCTTGTTGTGGAGCATGGCTCCAGGCATGCAGGCTTCAGTAGTTGTGGCACATGGGCTCAGAAGTTGTGGCTCGCTGGCTCTAGAGTGCAGGCTCAGTAGTTGTGGCGCACGAGCTTAGTTGCTCCACGGCATGTGGGATCTTGCCAGACCAGGGCTCGAACCCGTGTCCCCTGCATTGGCAGGCGGATTCTTAACCACTGCGTCACCAGGGAAGTCCCTAAATTTCTTTAAATTGTTTGCAAGGCCATTCTTCTCTGATCTTACTCTGAACTTTAATCTACATAACGTGCCTTATTTCCTTTAGTTAACGCGCATATCATTTATTATTTGACATAATTCCTAATACAATTGTAAAGGGCAGGATACCTAAGAGTTAGTTCTTCATTGTCTGAACGACTTAAGAGGGGCTCATGAAAACATGGTGAATTAAAGAAAAAAATGAAGTCTAAAATGAACCAGTGAGTCAGATAATTCAAGCCTTCACATTATCTTAAGACTGGTTTCAATTATCTAGATAATACACGCAAAAGTGGTTTCTTGGCCTTAGTCACACCCTTTGAAATCAAGTCATATAATTCATGCACCAAAATTACTATGGCTTCAATTATCTAAATTTTAAGGCATGAGTGTGCTTCAGTTCTTAATCTAATCTTTTTACCCAGCTCAAACGCAGCTCCTCACAGGTGCTCTCCATCAGCCTGGAAGGATCCAGTGCCTCTGAGAGCACACACAAAGGGAGAGAAGCCATGATGCACTGGTTTAAACCAGGGCTCAAGGGTAAATTAGCATAAACTAACCCCCAAGCTTTTAGCAAAGTGGGTTTTTAGAAATCTTTTCCCTTTACCTGTGTACATTAATTCTATTTCAAAGAGATTTTGTTTATTAAGTTCCCAGCATTAGCTCAGAGAGAGAAAATACTGGTTGGCAGACCTGGCTTTAATTAAAACTGGTAACAGCTGATCAAAAGGCTGTCTGATTTGCAGCTTCATTATTTAGTCGGTTAGTGATGTGTGCTTACAAAAGAGGAAGGGGGCTATGGTAAGGGATGAAAGACTGTGAAAGACTGTTTGACTTCTGTCTCTTAAAAGATAATCACTGGTTCCTGCTTCAGAAGTACAGATACAGGAGTGACCTTTACAGAAATGTTTTATGTAACCCTCTCCCTCCCCACTTGGATTTCATTAATTAATTTGGTCACTAGTCAGCAATTCCCACCCTCCTCACCCCACCCGAGCATAATCAAATGGAAAAGCTTCACTGATCTATAACAAAGAAGACCTGATTCTGTTTGGCGAGAACCAGGTCTTTTATTACCCGTGACCACTTTTAGATCTCAGAATTTACCTCTGTTTTGCAGTGGTCTTTCAGAGGCTGGTTTTGCTGCTAGAAGTTGGGGACATTCAGCAGTTCTGAGAATTTTTAATAAAGTGTATCACCTTCTAATGTATCAATATTTACTATGAGTAATACACACATATACATATGTATGGTAAAGTTATTTAGGTATTACTTCATTTTTATACTAATTGACAATACATCCACTATTTGAACTACGGTTTTCAGTCAGTAAAATCTGTAGTCTCGAGAGGAGGAAAGCAGAGACCTTCAAGAAGGTGGACAGAGCACAGAACCAAAAAGCTTTGTCTTGTTCATAGTTGTACCTAGGGCAAACCTTAAACACGCAACCTTGTGACTTCATAAGTTTTTCTCCCAGTGTCAGATATTGTGGTCATGCATTCTTGATACTGTGCCTAGGCTCAAATGCAAAATCCTCATATTTGCTCAATGTGCAAAATCGAAGTTTTTTTGGTGGAACTTGCCCTCCCATGTCTAAAAAATTTGAGGCATTTTATTTAAGGAAACAATCTTAATAGGCACACAAATAATAATCAAAGAAATATCTTACCAGGGCCGTGAAAAGGATAGCAGAGATCAGCTAAAGGCATCATCTTGGAAGGGTCCAGTCCAGTTCCACCCAGCAGCTCCACAAAGTCTCCTATTCCCACACAACCTGCTGAGGACTTCTAAGAGAATAAAGCAGCACAGGAAGATGTATTTAAACCAATTATGGAAGCCAAACCATCGGACCAATGGCAAGTTGGTGAATTCGGTCAGCTGTAGACATCCTGGCAGTGCCGTTTAATTTAACATCCAGGACTCTGGGAAGTAAGACTTCTTAAAGAAAAAAAGAAAAAATCATAGGAATTGCTTTTCTAAATCGGTTGAGTAATCATTTTAAAAAATGTATGTGCATTTAAAAAAACATTTTTTATAAGCTCAAGGACTAGAATGATGAAATTGGAATCTGTAAACTCCATATACAATATATGAAAATTGAATCTGAAAATGCTTTGCTTTTTAAATCATTTGGACATACACAATGAATTATTTGAATTTCTTAATGCATGCAGTCAGAGTTTTTATAAATAGGGCTTCCACATCAGTTTTTTCTTCAACTTACCTATTTTCCTCTTCTTTATAAAAGACTTTTTCTGCTATTGAGACAATTCTTATCCTTTCTACTGATAAGGATTTAGACTAGTTATAAGAATATTAAAAAAAGAAGAGACCCCCTCATTTGGGGCTCAAATTAGCTAGAGTTACCATCAACTTTCTCCTTCCAACTAAAATAAACTTATTTCAAGCTACTCAAAATAAGTATGTAGTCTTAAGACTTTGTGTGATGCACTGTAACCACCTTTCTCTGCTTCCCTTCATCTTTTCCACACTGTGTCATCCACAGCAATTCCTGTGCTTCACTTTCCCACGCGAACAAAGCAGACCCCCTCTCAGCCCCAAATGTCACAGTTTGGGCCACCCATTTCCCGGAATCAGGGCTGGCCTTGTGATCGTAACACCCACGCCCACAGGGCTCACACTTACAAGGCCTAGTGCTTGGCTTAATGCTCTGCTGTCACCATTTTGAAATTCCTAATAATTTTAAAATAAGGCCCCTGTATTTTCATTTTGTACTGTCCCCCAACAAATTACACAGCCAGTTTTGCCTGTGATCCTCTTCTTCATTGAGACATAGCCATCAAGAGATCTAGCGGAATGTGGCAAGCTGCTTAGAAGCTAAACAGATAGACCATGCTACATAGGGACCAAAATCTAAAACAGAGAATGTAAAACACACACATACATAAGCACACACAGTCCAACATTTGGAAGATATTGAAATGCAACTGGAACTAAACAACCAACAGAAAATAATACAACAGCAACTCCTTGACTAATGAAAGGAAGCAGGTGTGGGTATATATATTTAAAGCACCTACTCTGTGCTGGGTTCTATGCTTAGGTATTTTACACGTAATTTCACCAATGATGAAAAAGAGGGTTAGTTAGCCCCACTGTGTACAGGGCTCATTTTCTTGTATGAAGAGTTGAATAAGCCATTTAGACGTAAAGGGGAAAAAAATGTAATTGCCTTTCCCTTGAGTAGAGGGTGTCCAGGGGGAACATGTCTTAAGACTAAACATTCCACCTGGTTCTATAGGTTCCAAATTTCACAGGAGGAGGTGAAGGGGAAAAGGCAGGCTCAGGAGAGAGAAATGGGAAATAAGAAGTTGGGAAGAAATGGAAGCTAAAATGAAAGGAACAAAACCAAGAAACAAGGAGGTTGGGAGCACGTACTTTTTGGCGTTCAGTGGCTTTTCTCTCCTCTTTCCAAACCTCTCCGCTGTTCTTATAAACAACGGCAGAAGCTGAGTTGTGTAGGGACCTCCGGGGTTCAGCTCCTCAACAGTAACCCCCGAGATTTCTTTGTTGAGGTCCTAGCTCCCTGGACCAAGTCACTCTCATCTCTTGCCTAGACTATGACAATGGCCTTTTAGGTGCACTGCTGCACCACTCTGGCCCCTACAGCGCATTCATCATCATTCATGGAAGCCAGAATGACCTTTAGGGAATCGTCTCCTTCCCATCGTGGACTTTGTCAATTACTTTGGTCATGAGGCCAGCAATTCCCAATCACTCTCACCCCACCTGAGCGTAATCAAATGGATTATGTCACTTTCCTGCCTGAACCCCTTCGGTGGTTTCCCACTGAGAATAAACTCAAACTCTTTAATATGACCCGCTGGGCTCTCCACCCCCTGGCCCTGCCTGTCTGCCTGATGCTGTATGATACCACTCCCCCTCTACTTTCCCTTCTTTCCATTTCTAGAACTCAGCAAGCCCATTCCTGCCTCTGAGCCTCTGCACTACTGTTGCTCTGTTCCCAGCTCTTCCTTTGGCTGCTGGCTCCTTCTTACCTATCACTGAAATCTCACTTTAAATGTCTCCTTCTCAAAAGATTTCTTTCTTGACCATCTCATCTCAAGTAGCTGCCTGCCCCTCACCCTACCCCCTTGTCCCCAGCCACCACTCTGCTTCATTTTCTGTAGGGCACTCACCACTATTTGAAATACATTATACTTTTGCCTGTCTCATCCCACTAGAATACAGGTTCCATGTGAGTAGAGCCTGTTTTGTTCGTTGCTAATTTCCTGCATCTAGAAGAATGCCTAGCACATGGTAAGCACTCAAAAAATATTTTGTAAAGCAACAGATACCTAGAACACTGCAGACTTCACATTTTTTAAAGTGGTAAGCACCAAGATTACTCCTCATAGCCGAGAATAACTAAAGTGCAGCTCTCTCAATCTATCACATTTGCCATCTTCTATATTAAACATGAAGGGGCTTCCCTGGTGGCGCAGCGGTTGAGAGTCCGCCTGCCAATGCAGGGGACACGGGTTCGTGCCCCGGTCCGGGAGGATCCCACATGCCGCGGAGCGGCTGGGCCCGTGAGCCATGGCCGCTGAGCCTGCGCGTCCGGAGCCTGTGCTCCGCAACGGGAGAGGCCGCAGCAGAGGGAGGCCCGC
>NC_041221.1:77919264-77934119 GCF_002837175.3 Physeter macrocephalus | reverse complement strand
GAGCACAGGCTCCGGACGCGCAGGCTCAGCGGCCATGGCTCACGGGCCCAGCCGCTCCACGGCATGTGGGATCTTCCCGGACCGGGGCACGAACCCGTGTCCCCTGCATCGGCAGGCGGACTCTCAACCACTGTGCCACCAGGGAAGCCCCAATCATATAGGGTTTTGACTCAAGGAAATAGTTCTATATTTAGTGTATAAATACTCAGAATGAAGCAGCCGTTTGTCTAGTGGTATCAGAACTTGATATTTTCATATTTAAGACAACTCTGAGCTCTGAAGGAGCTGCCTCTTAACTGTTTAACCTGGAGGCCTTCCTACCATAGTCCAACTTTGTAAACAGTCCTCAGACCACAGACAGCATGAGAGGAGAGGGCACCCAAATGTCATAAACACTGGCCACTATGTCCTTCTCCCCATCTTGAGACTCTTTAGATGTCTGAATTATAGAGAGGGTATAAAGAAACCTGAGAGGAATAAAAAAAAGAGAAAACCAAATGGCTTAACCTCAACTGCACACATGCCAGGCCTGTCTCCAGAAAGAGCTGGGATAAATGAGAGGAAACTCGATGACAGAGGGGTAACATCCTATTTTACAAAACAATCCACAAACTATGGTAGAAAAAGAATTTCATTCCTACCAAATCCTAGGTGGGGATATTCATGTGCTGTTTTCATCAGTTTGGCAAATATCTACTAAGTCAGTGGAAACCGTGTTTTGTTTTGTTTTGTTTAAATAAGAGTAGCTAAAGGATGAAAATCAGAACCTATAGGGGAATAACAAGAAGATGGAGTTGGAGGACAAAGAGAAGAAGGTAGCCATTCTCTGTGAACGGAAGTATTAAAAATGGGTGAGGGCAATGGAAGAGCCATTTGGATTAGACAGAAGAAAAAGTTTGTGGACAGTAACTAGGTCTATGTCTGAAGAAAAACTATTTTCATGGACCAATTTAGTCATTCAAACAATTAGCTTAATATTTGTTTAACCAAATTTTTTTTTTTTTTTTTTGGTACGCGGGCCTCTCATCGCTGTGGCCCCTCCCGCCGTGGAGCACAGGCTCCGTACGCGCAGGCTCCGGAGACGCAGGCTCAGCGGCCATGGCTCACGGGCCCAGCCGCTCCGCGGCATGTGGCATCTTCCCAGCCCGGGGCACGAACCCGTGTCCCCTGCATCGGCAGGCGGACTCCCAACCACTGTGCCACCAGGGAAGCCCCAAATTGATTATTTTGAAATACGTTCTGAGTTAACTCAGTGCCCCCAAGCATGCTGATTGGAAATCATTCATATGTTCACCCCCATTCTCTGCACACATTTTACTTTTTCTCCATGTTTTTCTAGACAGCCTCTCCCATGCTCATGTTAATACAATCCCCGATCAGTATATTTTAGATGTTAAATTTTTGTTAGGAAGGGTTAAGACATCCTTTTCATTAGGTGAGACATTTTTCCTTTCACAAAGCCCCAGAGCAAATTGTCACTGTGTTAAGCCTGAAGGTCAAGGTGACCACATGATACAGAGCCATATTCAATCCATGAACGTGGCAGAGGTGGGATTTTAAAATTGTGCTGAGACCGAAGAGGTGCACATAGCCAACTTCTAAGCAGCATAAAGAGGGACTTTGTTGTCACCCACAGGGCCTATGACGTGATTATGAGAGCCAAGTGCAAGTTTGTGGAGTCTTCCAAGGCTTACACACTGCAGTGTCTGAAGCAGAAAGGGGACAATGTAATCCCAAATCTCTTTCTACTCTAGGGTCAGTCTTAAGATTCCCTTAAATATTCCCTACATATAATAGTACACTTTTTCTTTTGTTAATCACTTGAACAGAGAACATTAGCAACACCTGCTCTAGAAGATCTTCCTTTTCCCTTTCCCGAGTGGTATGCTGAAATGTTGGAAATGGGACATATGATTGAGTTCTTTAAGAAATAAAGATGCCTGAATATAGCCCATTGTAGTCCACCACCACCACCAAAAACTAGTTTTCAGTAAAGGGTCACATGACCCACCACAATGGCACTAAGAAAAAACTAAAAAAAAAACCAACTAGTTTTCCGTTTCTTTCAAGATGACTTGCTGTTTGAATTTGACTATTTTTTTAACGTAGCTATTTTTTTTTGGTTGATTTAAAGTTTTAATTTCCTTCTTCTGTGGGGGAGAGTCATCATTTGGATTAATTTAGATAACCCACAGTATCTAGTAAAAGAGGGAGTTAGCCTAGGAGAGAAATTCTTACCGATCTTTTTCTTTGCAGCACTGCTGATTTATTTCAGGATGTTCTGCCAAATTTTCTTCAGTCCGAAATGAGGTTAATAACACCTGCAGAAAGGCTCCCTAAGCTCAACAGAATTTTGTAGTAACGTGAAATCCTAACACTGGAAATCAGATTACTCCCAACTGTCCATGGAACAAATGGTTACTCACAAGCTCCTTGGGTAACTAGTTAAGGACAGCATCACTACAACTCATCTTTCTAGACGTTCACAACCTTAAGGACTTTTCTTTCAGTAAAATATTCCTGAAGATGGTTTCTGTAGTATGTCCTAATCAGGTATGCCTCCCAAAACCCTTTTTATTTTATTTTTTTTTTTTATTTTATTTTTTTTTTGTGGTATGTGGGCCTCCCTCTGTTGTGGCCTCTCCCGTTGCGGGGCACAGGCTCCGGACGCGCAGGCTCAGCGGCCATGGCTCCTACTCACAAGCTCCTTGGGTAACTAGTTAAGGACAGCATCACTACAACTCATCTTTCTAGACGTTCACAACCTTAAGGACTTTTCTTTCAGTAAAATATTCCTGAAGATGGTTTCTGTAGTACGTCCTAATCAGGTATGCCTCCCAAAACCCTTTTTATTTTTATTTATTTTTATTTTTATTTTTTTAACATCTTTATTGGAGTATAATTGCTTTACAATGGTGTGTTAGTTTCTGCTTTACAACAAAGTGAATCAGTTATACATATACATATGTTTCCATATCTCTTCCCGCTTGCGTCTCCCTGCCTCCCACCCTCCCTATCCCACACCTCTAGGTGGTCACGAAGCACCGAGCTGATCTCCCTGTGCTACGCGGTTGCTTTGCACTAGCTATCTATTTTACATTTGGTAGTGTATATATGTCCATGCCACTCTCTCACTTTGTCCCAGCTTACCCTTCCCCCTCCCAGTGTCCTTAAGTCCATTCTCTTCACGTAGTTATTTTTAATACATAAGTTTTCTTTTTCTGATGTGTTTGAGATCAGGAAGGAAGAAACTAAACTAGTTCCTTGGGGGAACTAGTATAACCTGGCCTTTGAATAAAACTCTCACATGTTAGTGACTTTCAACTCAAATCCATTATCTCCCTTTGATGAGGTTAAGACCACCAGGAGTCAATAGAGGTTAGGACTTTTGGGGGTTGCAAGTGACTGATAGCGAACTGGAACTGAAGGGGAAGTTATTATCAGGATGGCTTGCAGAATGCTTGAGCAGAAAACAGGAGTCAGGAGCTATTTCCCAGTCTCTCTGTCTCAGGCTGCCTTCTCCCAACATCTGTAGCTTTTGTGGTGGTAAACCAGCCACCAGTAATGCCTTAGCTTTACAAATTACCCTTAGACAAATAAAAATACTCTGATCCAATGTACTCATAATCCCCAGTCCACAAACTTAGTGGGAAAAGTCTCAGAGGCCAGAGGATAGGATCCGGTCATTACATGACTGTTCTCATGACAGCCATATGAATGGAGAAAGGAGAAGTGGTTTCCAGAAAAAAAAGGAATGCTGATTCACAAAATAAGAGGTGTCTTCAAAATAGAGAAACAAAATAAAAACAAAAACCCTGGTTCAATGACTTCTTTGATCATAAGTTTTCTCACCTGTAAAATGGTGATCTACACTGGGAATTATTATAGGCATACCTCATTTAATTGCACTTCACAGATATTGCGTTTTTTACAAATCAAAGGTTTGTGGCAACCCTGCATTGTCAGACAATTATTAGCCTTTTTCAGCAAGAAAGTTTTTTGTTTTCTGGTTTTTTTGGCTGTGTTGGGTCTTTGTTGCCGCACGCAGGCTTTCTCTAGTTGCGGGAGCGGGGGCTACTCTTCATCGTGGTGTGCGGGCTTCTCATTGCAGTGGCTTCTCTTGTTGTGGAGCGCGGGCTCTAGGCACGCGGGCTTCAGTAGTTGTGGCACGTGGGTTCAGTAGTTGTGGCGCACAGGTTAGTTGCTCCGCGGCACGTGGGATCTTCCCCAACCAGGGCTCGAACCCCTGTCCCCTGCATTGGCAGGCAGATTCTTAACCACTGCACCACCAGGGGAGCCAAAGAAAGTACTTTTTAACTAAGGTCTGTACGTTGTTTTTTATACATAGTGCTACTGCAGAGTTAATAAACTACAGTATAGTATAAACATAACTTTTATATGCACTTGGAAACCAAAACATTTGTATGACTCAATTTACTGCAATATTCACTTTATTGCAGTGGTCTGGAACTGAACCCCAATATCTCTGAGGTATTCCTGTATAGGAATTAAATATTATAATATATGCCCTTCAGAAAGGATAACCTTAAGTGTAGATATTATTAAATTATACCAATGATATTATATGTCTTTATCGTTAGGGCTTTCCTTCTAATGATAATTTTATAAGAGTGCATGTGTAGTATATGTTTTTTATATTATTATTACATTAGAATGAACGATTTTATATTAGAACATTAACAGACTTTAAAAGCCATAGTTAGACAAAGAGAGAAATAAGCTGAAATGTACTACAGAACTGCATTTCAAAAACTAGCTAGGAATGGGCCCCATTAAAGATGCTGCATTATACTGGATAGTGGCTTAGCTGCAACAGAGAGAAAAATTGAAATGTAGAGAGTAGAGAAATTGAGAAGATTGAGGAAAGGGGAAGGTTGAAGTTATAAAGCAGAGAACAAATGGTTACTCACAAGCTCCTTGGGTAACTAGTTAAGGACAGCATCACTACAACTCATCTTTCTAGACGTTCACAACCTTAAGGACTTTTCTTTCAGTAAAATATTCCTGAAGATGGTTTCTGTAGTACGTCCTAATCAGGTATGCCTCCCAAAACCCTTTTTATTTTTATTTATTTTTATTTTTATTTTTTTAACATCTTTATTGGAGTATAATTGCTTTACAATGGTGTGTTAGTTTCTGCTTTACAACAAAGTGAATCAGTTATACATATACATATGTTTCCATATCTCTTCCCTCTTTTTCTGATGTGTTTGAGATCAGGAAGGAAGAAACTAAACTAGTTCCTTGGGGGAACTAGTATAACCTGGCCTTTGAATAAAACTCTCACATGTTAGTGACTTTCAACTCAAATCCATTATCTCCCTTTGATGAGGTTAAGACCACCAGGAGTCAATAGAGGTTAGGACTTTTGGGGGTTGCAAGTGACTGATAGCGAACTGGAACTGAAGGGGAAGTTATTATCAGGATGGCTTGCAGAATGCTTGAGCAGAAAACAGGAGTCAGGAGCTATTTCCCAGTCTCTCTGTCTCAGGCTGCCTTCTCCCAACATCTGTAGCTTTTGTGGTGGTAAACCAGCCACCAGTAATGCCTTAGCTTTACAAATTACCCTTAGACAAATAAAAATACTCTGATCCAATGTACTCATAATCCCCAGTCCACAAACTTAGTGGGAAAAGTCTCAGAGGCCAGAGGATAGGATCCGGTCATTACATGACTGTTCTCATGACAGCCATATGAATGGAGAAAGGAGAAGTGGTTTCCAGAAAAAAAAGGAATGCTGATTCACAAAATAAGAGGTGTCTTCAAAATAGAGAAACAAAATAAAAACAAAAACCCTGGTTCAATGACTTCTTTGATCATAAGTTTTCTCACCTGTAAAATGGTGATCTACACTGGGAATTATTATAGGCATACCTCATTTAATTGCACTTCACAGATATTGCGTTTTTTACAAATCAAAGGTTTGTGGCAACCCTGCATTGTCAGACAATTATTAGCCTTTTTCAGCAAGAAAGTTTTTTGTTTTCTGGTTTTTTTGGCTGTGTTGGGTCTTTGTTGCCGCACGCAGGCTTTCTCTAGTTGCGGGAGCGGGGGCTACTCTTCATCGTGGTGTGCGGGCTTCTCATTGCAGTGGCTTCTCTTGTTGTGGAGCGCGGGCTCTAGGCACGCGGGCTTCAGTAGTTGTGGCACGTGGGTTCAGTAGTTGTGGCGCACAGGTTAGTTGCTCCGCGGCACGTGGGATCTTCCCCAACCAGGGCTCGAACCCCTGTCCCCTGCATTGGCAGGCAGATTCTTAACCACTGCACCACCAGGGGAGCCAAAGAAAGTACTTTTTAACTAAGGTCTGTACGTTGTTTTTTATACATAGTGCTACTGCAGAGTTAATAAACTACAGTATAGTATAAACATAACTTTTATATGCACTTGGAAACCAAAACATTTGTATGACTCAATTTACTGCAATATTCACTTTATTGCAGTGGTCTGGAACTGAACCCCAATATCTCTGAGGTATTCCTGTATAGGAATTAAATATTATAATATATGCCCTTCAGAAAGGATAACCTTAAGTGTAGATATTATTAAATTATACCAATGATATTATATGTCTTTATCGTTAGGGCTTTCCTTCTAATGATAATTTTATAAGAGTGCATGTGTAGTATATGTTTTTTATATTATTATTACATTAGAATGAACGATTTTATATTAGAACATTAACAGACTTTAAAAGCCATAGTTAGACAAAGAGAGAAATAAGCTGAAATGTACTACAGAACTGCATTTCAAAAACTAGCTAGGAATGGGCCCCATTAAAGATGCTGCATTATACTGGATAGTGGCTTAGCTGCAACAGAGAGAAAAATTGAAATGTAGAGAGTAGAGAAATTGAGAAGATTGAGGAAAGGGGAAGGTTGAAGTTATAAAGCAGAAACAGAAGATAAGATAATTAGGAACTACCCAAAGAGAATAATATTTGATTCCATATCAGGGATTATTGAATGACGTCCTCTGTTAAGCCTTAGGGATACTGGGAAAAAGAAAGCAATGATTTGGCAAGACTTCCAAACAAACAGTGATGATGTGAGGAAAGAAGAGAGATTAAATGATGCGCCCAGATTATCACAATGAGTCAGAAACAAAGTCTAGGCTAAAAAGATCTCTCTCTATCCAGCCAGGTAATCAATCCTGCTTCAAAGACAGCAACCCTGGACATTCACCCCCAAAATTATATTTTAGGTTTTAAAATTGCTAGCAGCAGAAAGTGAGATGGCACAGGCCAAAGCAAGATGCTGGCAGATCAATAACTGCGAAGGAGATTGGGGGCTGCTCATGTTTGTGCAACGGCATCCTTGACTTTCGAGTGACATTGTTAGCTCCCTTCGGGCTTACTCTAAAATATGCCATGACTAACATCTAGCCAGTAGATCATAATGAAATGCCATTTAGTAATCCCTCACTGCCTGCATCAAAGGGAAAAGTACAGCCGGGTCCAGAACTGGTGTGTTTGTCATTAGGTAGTGGTGACGCGCATGGGCACATAACATCAGCCTCTTCTCTGATGGAAGACAAAGGAAGCGTAAAGAGGCTCATTTCTTAGTGCCTTAGAATAGATCTAAAGGAGGAAAGTCTGCCAGTTACGTGGAGTGACACCAGAGGTTCTAAATAAGGAAAGCAATAGAGAAAAATGCCAGCAAGCAACGCAGCGGTGAGCTATCTGCGGTGCCTTCTTAGCTGACTTTTATCGGACCCCTGGCAGCGGCCAGCCTGCTCCTCCCCTCTGCCAACCCTTCCTTCCCTCTCCACCCTCCCTCTCTCCCTTCTTTTCCTCCCTCCCCTGCGTCCGTCCTTCCACACACTCTGAGCAACAGATTTAGCTGCTCTAGACTCATAACGATTTATATATATGCCTGAGAGCCCTTACCATATTTTGTCATGACTTTTAGTATGTCTGTCTCTAACCCTAAAGGTAGGCTCCTGAAAGCCTGCTTCCGCATCTCATCCATCTCTGTCCTCAGCAAGAGCACACACACACACCCTGGCCCTCCTGGCACTCCTGGCTGGTACCTAAAAGCAAATGGCAAAAGGGGCTCCTGCTCTTCCCATTTAGTTACAAATTAAAGAACTGTCACCACTCAAGTGTTAGCTGTCAACATCCAACGATGTGACATCAGCCAGGTAATGTGAAACCTGAGGAAAGGAAAGGGAGGAAGGGCTGCAACAGTTCCTGGAGTCGGGTCTGAAGACCACGGCCAGCTGTGTGCAGTGGCAGTGAGAAAAGTGGGGAGGAGTAAGGGGACAGGGCCGGGACTCAGGCAGGGCAATTAGGGCATTCTGGGGCACAAAAACTCATCATCATGATAAATAGTATGATGCGGTAAAACTTAAAAGGAAAACTGATGCCAAAAAAAACCCCAGGATGAACAAAATATCGAAGTCTTAGATAAAGACACCGGTGGTCTTAGTGATTCTTCCTTTTGCTTCAGGCTCAGCACAGCACTGCGAAGCTCCACATAAGCAACACCCTGTGGGAGTAATCAAGGATTTCGGGGGTTTTATTCCAGTTTCCACGTGCAGTAGCTATAGGGTGGAAACAAAATGGCTCTGGATTAGGTATCCCAAGCCCCAGATCACTGACTGGGAACTTGGGCAAGTCATCACCACATCTCTAAGAGGGAGATGGGTGTAACTGTCGATGTCAGAGCAGGAAACAGATGGCGGCTCACAAGGGGGTAATTTGCGGAGCGTTTAATACAAGGACGGTACAAAGGTGTGGTCAGCGTGCAGGGAAATCACCAGGGTGCAGTGTCCCAGGACTAATAGCAGGGAGGAGCTGTCACCCAGTTTCCTGGGCCACAGGACTGGGAGGGGATATGGCCCGAACTTAATGACATGTTTCTAATAAATTGGCAAAGTGACCATGAAATTTCTGAGGCTAAATTAGAAAAAGGCAATATGCCTTCAGCATGTGTTCTCTCCCTCTCCTGGGGTAGCCCTGAGCTACCATGTAAGAAGTCCAGCTCCCATGTAGCTGCCATGCTGGAGTGACCATGTGGAGAGACCACACAGAGATAGAGGGAGACACCTGGGAGCCCCAGCTGTTTTAGTCCACAGAGGTTTTGATCATCCCAGCCCAGGTCCCGGACATGTGGCTGAAGAAGCACTCGAGGCAACCCCAGTTCTCAACCACCATTTGACTGCAAATCAGGAGAGACTCCAAGCCAGAACCACCCCATTGAGTATTTCCCAAATACCCAACACATAGGAACCATGAGAAACAATAAATGACTGTTGTTTTCAGTCACTAAGTTTGGGAGTGATGTGTTATATAAGAAAAATAACCAATACTGGCCTGTTTTAGTTTGTTCTGGCTGCTATAATAGAATACCACAGACTGGGTGGCTTATAAACAACAGAAATTTATTTCTCATGGTTCTGGAGGCTGGAAGTCCAAGGTCAAGGTGCTGGCAGATTCAGTGTCTGGTGGGGACCTACTTCCTGGTTCATAGACAGCTGTCTTCTTCCTCTGTCATCACATGGTGGAAGAGGCAAGGGAGTTCTCTGCAGTCTCTTTTGTAAGGGCACTAATCCCACTTATGAGGGTTCCATCCTCATGACCTAATTACATCCCAAAGCCCCCATCTTCAAATACCATCACATTAGGGATTAGGTTTCAACATATGAATTTTGGAGGGACACTAACATTCAGTCTATAGCAAGGCCCTTTCCATTTAAAATCTATCAATACATTTTTGAGGCCTTGACTTGGGATCCCCAAGTGTCCCAGCTCTATGACAGCCTTTGTCTTTGAAGCCCTTGAGCTGAATCACTATCTTCAAGGCATGCCCTTGTGCCCAGACAGCTACTTCTAGACTGAGTCAACATCGGTAAAACCAAGCTGGCTGGTGCCAAGCTCAGCTTGTGGGGCATAGTTAGTGGCTGGACAGTAGATGCTATAGGCCTTGGAGAGACTGAACCCTGTGCCTCAGCCCTGAAACCAGCTTGCTCTTTATCAGCTGGCTATTGGAATTATGTATGAAAGATCAATAAACACTGCTCCCTCTAAAATGCTGACATTTTCCATTTTTTTCAAGGCATGCCCTTGTGCCCAGACAGCTACTTCTAGACTGAGTCAACATCTGTAAAACCAAGCTGGCTGGTGCCAAGCTCAGCTTGTGGGGCATAGTTAGTGGCTGGATAGTAGATGCTAATCGGCCTTGGAGAGACTGACCCCTGTGCCTCAGCCCTGAAACCAACTTGCTCTTTATCAGCTGGCTATTGGAATTATGTATGAAAGATCAATAAACACTGCTCCCTCTAAAATGCTGACATTTTCCATTTTTAATCATTACTAATGTGCAAAGAGAACAAGATTCCTCTAAGGCATTTAAAGGGAAGGAGGTCATCTAATATTGAAGAAATCAGTTTTTGCCAATATAATAATTATACTGTAGATCCCATTCCTGCTTTTAAATCTCATGGTATAAAAACCGAACTGGGGCTTCCCTGGTGGCGCAGTGGTTGAGAATCCGCCTGCCGATGCAGGGGACATGGGTTCGTGCCCCGGTCTGGGAAGATCCCACATGCCACGGAGTGGTTGGGCCCGTGAGCCATGGCCGCTGAGCCTGCGTGTCCGGAGCCTGTGCTCTGCAACGGGAGAGGCCACAGCAGCGAGAGGCCCGCGTACCACAAAAAAAAAACACAAACAAACAAACAAAAAAACCGAACTGAACACTAAACAGCTTTAGGTTAGAAAGTAAAGATGCAGAGTTAACTGGAAGAGCTTTCAATGGCTAAAACTGGAACAATCTGAGTAGGAAAACAAAGTATTATTGGATTATAACTTAGTGTATAAAATAAAGTTCCCTGAGTCCATATTGATATAAATAAATGATTGAAAAATTAATAAATGGGAAGAAGGGACGAATCTCCCATGCAGAAGCATTCCAAATAGTTTATGTCCATATGCTGCCATCAAGGACAGGGAGCATAACTCCCCACTCCTTAAGTGTGGGCGGTGCATAGTGACTTCCTTCCAAAGAGTACAGTGTAGAAAGGAGATGGATGGAGAGTAACTTTAAAGTGGAGAAACCTGATAAACACTACCTCAGCCAATTCAAGGTCAACATCGAGTCATTTCATAAATCACATTGCTAGTATGTACCCTTGAAATGATGTGATAAAAATGGCACTTTACCTCTGTGATCTTCCTCTCATAAACCCATAACCCAGTCTAATCATGAGTAAAACATCAGACAAATTTCAATAGAGAAACATCCTTTCATATACCTGATCAGTACTCCTTGTAACTGTTAAGGTCATCAAAAACAAGGAAAGTCTGAGAAACTGTCACAGCCAAGAGGAGCCTAAGGAGAAATGACAGTTAAATGTACTGTGGTATCTTGGATGGGATCCAGGAACAGAAAAAGGACATTAAGCAAAAACCAAGGAAATAGGAATAAACTATGGACTTTGGTTAATAATAATGTATCAAAATTGGTTCATTAATTATAACAAAGGTACCATACTAATGTAAGATGTAAATAATATAAGAAACTGTATGTGGGATATATGGGAACTGTACTACCTGCTCAATTTTTCTGTAAATCCAAAAATGTTCTTAAAATATTATCTATTAAAAATAAAATAAAATTTCTTTTAAAAAGTAAGCATTTCATATATGGGATTTCTAGCATCAGCATGTATTTGATATTTGCCAGGCAAGACCCAAAGAAATTTTATCTCCAGAATTTATTGGTTCCTCCTTTCTGTCTCTTAAAAAACTGCCTCTTAATTCTATTCATCCCTGTTAAGTCTTGTTTTTCCCTCAGCTCCCCTTGCTCCTCTTGTTTCCACCTCCACCGTCCTGCAGAAAGTCCCCTCATTTAGGTCACTCCTAATTTTTACATCTAAAGGTCACTTCCATTGTTCCTTGACATCTCTGCATTATTTGACATTTTCCCCTATTTTTCTTTTTGGAACTTTATTCTTTTGGTTTTAGGTAAACTTGATTTTTTAAGAGACAGATACCAATTTTGAAAACATTGAAAAAAATGAGTTAAACCACAATGTTGTTTCATATTATTTCACCCTTTATATGATAGATGTAAATTTGCAGCACCAAACTCAACAGTTGATTTTCTTTGTATTAGATTGGCCCAAAAGTTAGTTTCGGTTTTTCCATAAGATTTCATGGAAAAACCCGAACAAACTTTTGGGCCAACCCAATATCTTAACCATTGGAAAGGCAGAGTCAAAGAAATACTAAAAAGATTTTTCCTTACAAAATCTTTTTTCTCGGGGCTTCCTTGGTGGTGCAGTGGTTAAGAATCTGCCTGCCAATACAGGGGACACAGGTTCGAGCCCTGGTCCTGGACCAGGAGCAGCTTAGTTGCCGTGGAGCAACTAAGCCCGTGCGCCACAACTACTGAGCCTATGCTCTAGAGTCTGCGAGCCACACCTACTGAAGCCCGCTCACCTAGAGCCCATGCTCCACAACAAGAGAAGCCACTGCAATGAGAAGCCCACACACCACAACGAAGAGTAGCCCCCACTCACCACGACTAGAGAAAGCCCATGCACAGCAATGAAGACCCAATGCAGCCAAAAATAAATAAATAAAAATAAATTTAAAAAAAATTAAAATAAAAAATTTTTTCTCCCTAAATCTGAAATATATGATTCTAAAGAAGGAAATAATTAGTAATTGTCTGGGGGACATAATAATTTGCACTTAAAGTTATTGGCTATGCACATAGCACAGGGAGATCAGCTCGGTGCTTTGTGACCACTTAGAGGGGTGGCTGGACCAGGAGCAGCTTAGTTGCCGTGGAGCAACTAAGCCCGTGCGCCACAACTACTGAGCCTATGCTCTAGAGTCTGCGAGCCACACCTACTGAAGCCCGCTCACCTAGAGCCCATGCTCCACAACAAGAGAAGCCACTGCAATGAGAAGCCCACACACCACAACGAAGAGTAGCCCCCACTCACCACGACTAGAGAAAGCCCATGCACAGCAATGAAGACCCAATGCAGCCAAAAATAAATAAATAAAAATAAATTTAAAAAAAATTAAAATAAAAAATTTTTTCTCCCTAAATCTGAAATATATGATTCTAAAGAAGGAAATAATTAGTAATTGTCTGGGGGACATAATAATTTGCACTTAAAGTTATTGGCTATGCACATAGCACAGGGAGATCAGCTCGGTGCTTTGTGACCACTTAGAGGGGTGGGATGAAGGGGGTGGGAGGGAGACGCAGGAGGGAGGGGATATGGGGATATGTGTGTACATATGGCTGATTCGCTTCGTTATACAGCAGAAACTAATCCAACAATGTAAAGCAATTATACTCCAATAAAGATGTTAAAAAAAAAGTTATTGGCTATGTTTTAGGGCAGCAGCAGGATGTGGGAGACAAAGATATGTATCACAAGATTTCAGGTTTGATTTAGAATTCTTTTTGCATGATAAGCAAAGAAAGGTATAAAGGCACATTCTGTCAGTTTAAATACATGAGATGCTGGAACAACTGGATATCTATATGGAAAAAAAAAAAAAACTAACTTGATCCCTACCTCACACCACACACAAAAATTAATTTGAGATGGATCACAGACATAGACAAGAAAGCTAAAACGCTAAAGAATATAGAAGAAAACATGGGAAAATATTCTTGCAACCTTGGGATAGGCAAATATTTCTTAGGTTATAGAAAGCACTAACCATAAGAGAAAAACAGAAAAATTGAACTTCATTAAAATTAAACATTTCTGCTCATCAGAAGATACCATTAAGGGACTTCCCTGGCAGTCCAGTGGTTAAGATTTCACCTTCCAATGCAGGGGGTGCGGGTTTGATCCCTGGTTGGAAGCTAAGATCCCACATGCCTCATGGCCAAAACACCAAAATCTAAAACAGAAGCAATATTGTAACAAATTCAATAAAGACTAAAAATGGTCCACATCAAAAAAATCTTAAAAAAAAAAAAGATACCATTAAGAAAACACAAAGACAAGCCACAGAATGGGATAAAGTATTAACTCAGATATCTGACAAACCAATAATACAAACAAAACAATTCTATTTATAAAATGGTCAAATGACTTGAATAGGCACCTCACAAAGGAAGATCTATGTCACCAATAAGTGAGTGGGAAGATGCTCAACATCATTACTCATCAGGTAATGTGAAATAAAACTACAGTGAGGTACCACTTCACATCCATTGAAGGACTAAAATTTTTTAAACCTGACAACAACATTTTTTAAAATTGTAAAGGCAAATTGTAGCATATTTATATAATACAAAAGTGCTCAGCAATAAAAAGAAAAGCTAAAAAGCTGATTCATGTATCAACATAGATGAATCTAAAAAACATTATGTAGAGGAAAAAAAGCCAGACACAAGAGTACATGCTATCAAGTTTAATATAGGCAAAACTATTTTATGGTGATAGAAATCAGAGTAGTGTTTGTCTCTAGGGGTGGGGGATTGACCAGGCATGAGGAAGTTTCTTGGAGGGAAGGAAATGTTCTATATTTTGATTGGGATGGGGGTTACATGGTGTATATGTTTCTCAAAACTCATCAAATTATACAGTTAAGATCTGTATGTTTTATCATATATAAATTGTTCCTCATTTTAAAAAGTATTAGGGAATAAAAATCATGGAGAAGGCTTCCCTGGTGGTGCAGTGGTTGAGAGTCTGCCTGCTGATGCAGGGGACACGGGTTCGTGCCCCGGTCCAGGAAGATCCCACATGCCGCGGAGTGGCTGGGCCCATGAGCCATGGCCGCTGAGCCTGCGCGTCCGGAGCCTGTGCTCCACAACGGGAGAGGCCACAACAGTGAGAGGTCTGCATACCACAAA
>NC_041221.1:77908118-77917551 GCF_002837175.3 Physeter macrocephalus | reverse complement strand
GGGAACCCTCTTGCACTGTTGGTGGGAATGTAAATTGATACAGCCACTGTGGAGAACAGTATGGAGGTTCCTTAAAAAACTGAAAATAGGGCTTCCCTGTTGGCGCAGTGGTTGAGAGCCCGCCTGCCGATGCAGGGGACGCGGGTTCGTGCCCCGGTCCGGGAGGATCCCACATGCCACGGAGTGGTTGGGCCCGTGAGCCATGGCCGCTGAGCCTGCGTGTCCGGAGCCTGTGCTCTGCAACGGGAGAGGCCACAGCAGCGAGAGGCCCGCGTACCACAAAAAAAAAACACAAACAAACAAACAAAAAAACCGAACTGAACACTAAACAGCTTTAGGTTAGAAAGTAAAGATGCAGAGTTAACTGGAAGAGCTTTCAATGGCTAAAACTGGAACAATCTGAGTAGGAAAACAAAGTATTATTGGATTATAACTTAGTGTATAAAATAAAGTTCCCTGAGTCCATATTGATATAAATAAATGATTGAAAAATTAATAAATGGGAAGAAGGGACGAATCTCCCATGCAGAAGCATTCCAAATAGTTTATGTCCATATGCTGCCATCAAGGACAGGGAGCATAACTCCCCACTCCTTAAGTGTGGGCGGTGCATAGTGACTTCCTTCCAAAGAGTACAGTGTAGAAAGGAGATGGATGGAGAGTAACTTTAAAGTGGAGAAACCTGATAAACACTACCTCAGCCAATTCAAGGTCAACATCGAGTCATTTCATAAATCACATTGCTAGTATGTACCCTTGAAATGATGTGATAAAAATGGCACTTTACCTCTGTGATCTTCCTCTCATAAACCCATAACCCAGTCTAATCATGAGTAAAACATCAGACAAATTTCAATAGAGAAACATCCTTTCATATACCTGATCAGTACTCCTTGTAACTGTTAAGGTCATCAAAAACAAGGAAAGTCTGAGAAACTGTCACAGCCAAGAGGAGCCTAAGGAGAAATGACAGTTAAATGTACTGTGGTATCTTGGATGGGATCCAGGAACAGAAAAAGGACATTAAGCAAAAACCAAGGAAATAGGAATAAACTATGGACTTTGGTTAATAATAATGTATCAAAATTGGTTCATTAATTATAACAAAGGTACCATACTAATGTAAGATGTAAATAATATAAGAAACTGTATGTGGGATATATGGGAACTGTACTACCTGCTCAATTTTTCTGTAAATCCAAAAATGTTCTTAAAATATTATCTATTAAAAATAAAATAAAATTTCTTTTAAAAAGTAAGCATTTCATATATGGGATTTCTAGCATCAGCATGTATTTGATATTTGCCAGGCAAGACCCAAAGAAATTTTATCTCCAGAATTTATTGGTTCCTCCTTTCTGTCTCTTAAAAAACTGCCTCTTAATTCTATTCATCCCTGTTAAGTCTTGTTTTTCCCTCAGCTCCCCTTGCTCCTCTTGTTTCCACCTCCACCGTCCTGCAGAAAGTCCCCTCATTTAGGTCACTCCTAATTTTTACATCTAAAGGTCACTTCCATTGTTCCTTGACATCTCTGCATTATTTGACATTTTCCCCTATTTTTCTTTTTGGAACTTTATTCTTTTGGTTTTAGGTAAACTTGATTTTTTAAGAGACAGATACCAATTTTGAAAACATTGAAAAAAATGAGTTAAACCACAATGTTGTTTCATATTATTTCACCCTTTATATGATAGATGTAAATTTGCAGCACCAAACTCAACAGTTGATTTTCTTTGTATTAGATTGGCCCAAAAGTTAGTTTCGGTTTTTCCATAAGATTTCATGGAAAAACCCGAACAAACTTTTGGGCCAACCCAATATCTTAACCATTGGAAAGGCAGAGTCAAAGAAATACTAAAAAGATTTTTCCTTACAAAATCTTTTTTCTCGGGGCTTCCTTGGTGGTGCAGTGGTTAAGAATCTGCCTGCCAATACAGGGGACACAGGTTCGAGCCCTGGTCCTGGACCAGGAGCAGCTTAGTTGCCGTGGAGCAACTAAGCCCGTGCGCCACAACTACTGAGCCTATGCTCTAGAGTCTGCGAGCCACACCTACTGAAGCCCGCTCACCTAGAGCCCATGCTCCACAACAAGAGAAGCCACTGCAATGAGAAGCCCACACACCACAACGAAGAGTAGCCCCCACTCACCACGACTAGAGAAAGCCCATGCACAGCAATGAAGACCCAATGCAGCCAAAAATAAATAAATAAAAATAAATTTAAAAAAAATTAAAATAAAAAATTTTTTCTCCCTAAATCTGAAATATATGATTCTAAAGAAGGAAATAATTAGTAATTGTCTGGGGGACATAATAATTTGCACTTAAAGTTATTGGCTATGCACATAGCACAGGGAGATCAGCTCGGTGCTTTGTGACCACTTAGAGGGGTGGGATGAAGGGGGTGGGAGGGAGACGCAGGAGGGAGGGGATATGGGGATATGTGTGTACATATGGCTGATTCGCTTCGTTATACAGCAGAAACTAATCCAACAATGTAAAGCAATTATACTCCAATAAAGATGTTAAAAAAAAAGTTATTGGCTATGTTTTAGGGCAGCAGCAGGATGTGGGAGACAAAGATATGTATCACAAGATTTCAGGTTTGATTTAGAATTCTTTTTGCATGATAAGCAAAGAAAGGTATAAAGGCACATTCTGTCAGTTTAAATACATGAGATGCTGGAACAACTGGATATCTATATGGAAAAAAAAAAAAAACTAACTTGATCCCTACCTCACACCACACACAAAAATTAATTTGAGATGGATCACAGACATAGACAAGAAAGCTAAAACGCTAAAGAATATAGAAGAAAACATGGGAAAATATTCTTGCAACCTTGGGATAGGCAAATATTTCTTAGGTTATAGAAAGCACTAACCATAAGAGAAAAACAGAAAAATTGAACTTCATTAAAATTAAACATTTCTGCTCATCAGAAGATACCATTAAGGGACTTCCCTGGCAGTCCAGTGGTTAAGATTTCACCTTCCAATGCAGGGGGTGCGGGTTTGATCCCTGGTTGGAAGCTAAGATCCCACATGCCTCATGGCCAAAACACCAAAATCTAAAACAGAAGCAATATTGTAACAAATTCAATAAAGACTAAAAATGGTCCACATCAAAAAAATCTTAAAAAAAAAAAAGATACCATTAAGAAAACACAAAGACAAGCCACAGAATGGGATAAAGTATTAACTCAGATATCTGACAAACCAATAATACAAACAAAACAATTCTATTTATAAAATGGTCAAATGACTTGAATAGGCACCTCACAAAGGAAGATCTATGTCACCAATAAGTGAGTGGGAAGATGCTCAACATCATTACTCATCAGGTAATGTGAAATAAAACTACAGTGAGGTACCACTTCACATCCATTGAAGGACTAAAATTTTTTAAACCTGACAACAACATTTTTTAAAATTGTAAAGGCAAATTGTAGCATATTTATATAATACAAAAGTGCTCAGCAATAAAAAGAAAAGCTAAAAAGCTGATTCATGTATCAACATAGATGAATCTAAAAAACATTATGTAGAGGAAAAAAAGCCAGACACAAGAGTACATGCTATCAAGTTTAATATAGGCAAAACTATTTTATGGTGATAGAAATCAGAGTAGTGTTTGTCTCTAGGGGTGGGGGATTGACCAGGCATGAGGAAGTTTCTTGGAGGGAAGGAAATGTTCTATATTTTGATTGGGATGGGGGTTACATGGTGTATATGTTTCTCAAAACTCATCAAATTATACAGTTAAGATCTGTATGTTTTATCATATATAAATTGTTCCTCATTTTAAAAAGTATTAGGGAATAAAAATCATGGAGAAGGCTTCCCTGGTGGTGCAGTGGTTGAGAGTCTGCCTGCTGATGCAGGGGACACGGGTTCGTGCCCCGGTCCAGGAAGATCCCACATGCCGCGGAGTGGCTGGGCCCATGAGCCATGGCCGCTGAGCCTGCGCGTCCGGAGCCTGTGCTCCACAACGGGAGAGGCCACAACAGTGAGAGGCCTGCATACCACAAAAAAAAAAAAAAAAAAAAAAAATCATGGAGAAAAGATGTGTAATATCTTTTAAATTTTGTTGAGAGATATCTGCAAACTTTTGTTCCCAGAGGAAGGCTGTTGTGGTGTGACTATGAGATCTAAGGTAGAATGAGAGAAAATTAGAAAGTGGAAATGGGAGATTAGAGGAAACAAAATAGGAATGAAAAGAAGAAAGAGGAAAAACACAGGGAAGGAAAAGGTCATGCTTTGCTCCCCCTTAGTCTTCAACCTAGAACTATCTTTTGGGGTAGCACCAAATTTTTTGAATCGTAAAATATGTAATACATAGAGAAGAGTGTATAAAATGTACATAGAGAGTCTAAATAAGAATAATAAAATGTATTACCACCCATATTTCTACCACTTGGTTTAAGAAATTAAAACTATGAGGATTCTACCCCAATTGCAGCCCCTTCCTCCCAATCATAGGGAGCAAGAGTATTCATTCCCTTACTTCTCTTTTGGTGATATCACCTACGTATGTAAGCCTAAGTGATACACTGTTTAATTTTGAAATTTTGAGGAGCAAGCATAAATGTAGCCTGTAAAGAAGGCTTTTCCAATCTCTTATCTGGAAGGGTAGGAATCTGGTTGCTGGTGTTCTGGAGCCAAGTGAAAAGACCTGGAAGGGCTCTGCATTCAGCATTTGGTGAGTATAAGATCTCTTCTTGTTCTGTTTTTGGTATGGTGCTCAGACTTCCACCTGGTGACCAAAGTACAGAGACCCTCTCCAGATAATAAATGTCCAAACTTCTGTGAGGGTGATGGATAACAGGCTCTAGGGCTGAGGAATGACAAATGATGAGACACTGTATTTGGAGATTCAGCAGCCTCTCAAATGGCTTTTCCCAGTGCTCCTTACTTGATGCTCTCACCACCCATCCCCTCTACACTCAGTCCCAGCAGCAATCCCTGGGAAGATTTTGAGGCATAAAGCAGGTTGGTCCATAGCTTTCCCCACTGCTTGCTTTGAGATTAGAACTTCTCTAGCCAATCAAAGCAGTTACCGTACTTATATCTGCCTCCCAGCTTCCAAAGTGTGTGTGTTTCATAGGAAACGTAATGGAGTTTTGGGAGACAGTGAAATTGGATGCTAAGTTCAATCCTCCCTCACCTCCCAATTATAAAAAAAAATTAATTTTTTTCTGTACTACACATAAAATATACGTTCATGGTAAAAAAAATGTTTTAATATAGATAAATAAAAAGGAAAACCCATAAATCACCCTGAATCCTACCATGTAGATATAACTATGATTAACATTTTGGTATTTATATTTCCAGAGAGATGTATACATAATTTTCCTTATAAAAAATAAAATTATAGCGCATATACTATTTTACGATATGATCTGTTGATGTCATATCACAAACATGTTTTTATGTTATTAAATATACTTTTCCCATATCATTTGAATGGTTGTATACATTCAACTGGCATGATATTTTATTTAACCAATACCCTATTGGTGAACATTTCTATTATTTCCAATAATTTACTATTGCAATCAAACCAATGCAAAATCTTAATCCCTTATTTCGATTCTCTAGACTTAAAGACTTAAATGGATCCTCACTATGCATTCTCAAAGGTGACATCTCTTTAAGTCTGGGATCAAGGATAAATCAACATATCAGGGAGAAGGTAGTACCATTTATAGTACTGGAGGAAAGATAAATCAATTGCTTTTCATGAACACTCTGATGCCTCCTACAATACTCACTCACTGCCTTCTTTTCAACTTAGAAGAGAGTTTGAAAGAAAAGGAGTAGAAGCATGAGGCCAGACTAAGCCAAGTGGGTGTTTTATTTCTGAGACTGGGGTGGTGGATTTCAGGTTGCTACACATGGCAGCTCACAGCACATTATTCCTGTCTGTAAAGACCTCTGGGTATTCTGAGAGCAAGAAAGGTCAAATTAATCTCAATGATGTGTCAAATTAGTAATCATATTAATTCCATATTGTCACCTGCTCTTTGGCAGGTTTGATAAGCCACATGTTAAATTGATTATGCAAATTATCTTAGGTAAATTAAAACATCTGTTCCACACATCACCAGATTTCAAGGTGAAAGTCTTTCTGAAGGTGAGTTTTCAGTCCCACACTAAACATGATGTCTCTTTTGGCTACATTTAGCTTTGGTTTGCTAGCCTCTCAACTCATCATTGGTATCTTCCTTTTCTTATGCCACACATCAGGATGCTACATTTTCACAGCACTGATGATAAGCTGGTTTGTTTTCCATACATAATACACGTTGACATGATCCATAAAAATGGGAATAAAAAATATGGCATAACTACAAGAGATTTATCTTTTTCCTTCATGAAAGGATAAGTCATAAGGCCACGAAACAGATATGGGTGGACACAATGAAAATCACTCCAGGAGACCCCACAGAATATGTAGGCTTTGAGAACTCTGTCTTGTTTACTTATTTCTCCCATTTAGTGAGATGACCTAGCCTTGAGTTCATTATTATGGCTTCTTTTTCTCCGCCACCATCGTTTCTCAGTTCTATTTTTAATAAGGAAGAATGAAGGAATTCTCAAACTTTAGTTTTACATAAGAATCAACTCAGGAGCTTATTAAAAATACAAAGATTATCATTTTGTAGGACTTGGAGTGGAGGTGTGGCCAGAAAGCTACATTTTTTAAGTGTGCAAGGTGATTCTGATGTAGTGGTCTATGGTCTGCATTTAGAGAAACACTTGTGTCAAGGATGGTTAAGAGCGTGGATCTCAGAGTGTGACATCAGACTTGAATTCTTCCTCTGCCACCTATGGCCCTGGGCAAGTTATTTAATATAAGTCTCTGTTCCCCAGTCTATAAAATGGGGATATTGATTAACACGTTGTACACCTTAAATTTACACTGCTATGTTGATGATATCTCAATAAAAACAATAATAAATAATAAAATAAAATTAAAAATTAAATAGGAATACTACAACACGGATGAAACTTGAAAACACTATGCTAAGTGAAATAAACCAGACACAAAAAGACAAGTATTATATGATTCCACTTATATGAGGTTCCTAGAATAGGGAAATGATAGAGACAGAAAGTAGCACGGTGGTTGCCAGGGGCTGGGGGGAGGGGGAGGGAGGAGTTTTTGTTTCATGAGTTCAGAGTTTCAGTTTGGGAAGATGAACAAGTTCTGGAAATGGTTGGTGGGGATGGTGGCACAACAATGTGAATGTATGTAATATACTAAATTGTACACTTAAAAATGAAAAACTTCACATTATGTATATCTCACCACAATGAAAAGAAAGGTGTGGCCATAAGAGAATGAGAATAAATTGACGAGTTGTATTATTAAAAACTGGGGCGAATCGTTCCTGCTCCCTAAGGTTGTTGTGAATCTTGAGTGAGATAATGTTATGAACAGTGCTTGCTTAATACAGGGCCTGGCATGGAGCAAAAGCTCAGCAGAGGGCGGTACCACCTGAGTGCTCCTTCCCATACACGGCAACAGGTCACAACAGGTCACAGCTGAGCAGGGTGGGAGGTTGGGGTTGTTATATATCAAGGCTTATCAGGTACCCCACAGGCTTGATCAGATCAGCAACGTCTCTGTTCTCTGGGGTGCGTTCAAACCGTCCAGGGGCCATCCTCCACCTGCCCCAGTTCTACAACTGCTTCTGGAAGAGGCTGTCTCACACCCTGTAGGGGTCTCCCTGCTCTTTGCCAAAGGAAACAGAGTACCAGAACCACATTCTCCTCTCCAAGCCGTCCCTGGGGGAGGTGAAAATGCTGCTACCCAGCAACACAGCGGAGAATAGGAGAGGGGAAGCCTCGCCCTGGGGACCCCACTGCCACCCAGCTCCTCGCCTGGCTTCTCTGAGTCATCCCACCACCCGTGCTCGTCTTGAGCTGCTGTTTTTTTTTTTTAATAACATTTTTATTCGAGAGTGTAATTGCTTTACAGTGGTGTTAGTTTCTGCTTTATAACAAAGTGAGTCAGTTATACATATACATATATCCCCAAATCTCTTCCCTCTTGCGTCTCCCTCCCTCCCTCCCTATCCCACCCCTCTAGATGGTCACAAAGCACCGAGCTGATCTCCCTGTGCGATGCGACTGCTTCCCACTAGCTATCTGTTTCACATTTGGTAGTGTATAGGTGTCCATGCCACTCTCTCACTTCATCCCAGCTTACCCTTCCCTCTCCCAGTGTCCTCAAGTCCATTCTCTAGTAGGTCTGCGTCTTTATTCCCGTCTTGCCCCTAGGTTCCTCATGACCTCTTTCTTTTTTATTTTAGATTCCATATATATGTGTTAGCATACGGTATGTGTTTTTCTCTTTCTGACTTACTTCACTCTGTATGACAGTCTCTAGGTCCATCCACCTCACTACAAATAACTCAATTTTGTTTCTTTTTATGGCTGAGTAATATTCCATTGTATATATGCGTCACATCTTCTTTATCCATTCATCTGTAGATGGACACTTAGGTTGTTTCCATGTCCTGGCTATCGTAAATAGAGCTGCAATGAACATTGTGGTACATGACTCTTTTTGAATTATGGTTTTCTCAGGGTATATACCCAGTAGTGGGATTGCTCTTACTTCACCTGTCTGTTCTGAGGCCCTCTCTTCCCTCCCTCCCCTTTGAGTCGTCTCACTTCTATACAAAACTTAGCAAATTGTTGATTTTTTACAAAATACGTGCTTAGACTTTCTTTTAAAGTAAACTCCCACAGTTGCAAACAGCAAGAACTAAGATTGTTACACAAAATTAAATTTAAAGACAAAAGTGCCTCTGTTTTCACTTGGATTTATTTTAACATTGATGAAGCAAATATAATTTTGATTTCTAATTAGTTTAAGCTCCCCCTGATAATAAGCCATTTTCTTTAAGTTTTAAATGTTACAAAAAATAATTAAAGGCTTTTCTTTTCCTGTTTTTTTATTTTAATCTTTCTTCACAAACCGTACTGGCAAAAAATAAGTCTAGTTTCATTTAATTTTTATTTTTAAAACACTGATGAATAAATAAATAACTTTTCTTTGAAACAGGTAATGAAGTCATTCTTCTGTGGGATGTGGATGAGTGGGCAGCCCAGTGGGCTCAGTTTTCCTCACTAAACATTTTCCATTTCGTAAGTGGTTTTCACTTCTGTCCTGTCACTATAAGTGCACAAAATCTCATGTTGTTGAAAGCCTAGGGGAAAGCTCAGAAAAACATTTATTTTCCAACTGAACAAAAATGATATCACTTAGGTTGTGCCTATAGGATATCAAAACAACTAGTCAGTCTTGCACAAAAACCAAACCACCAACAATGCCAAATCTCATATCAATTTGGTGGGGAGAACAACAAAAGTTAACATTAAATGCTTGGGGCTTCCCTGGTGGCGCAGTGGTTGAG
>NC_041221.1:77872935-77907129 GCF_002837175.3 Physeter macrocephalus | reverse complement strand
TCCACCTGCCGATGCAGGGGACGCGGGTTCGTGCCCCGGTCCGGGAAGATCCCACATGCCGCGGAGCGGCTGGGCCCGTGAGCCATGGCCGCTGAGCCTGCGCGTCCGAAGCCTGTGCCCCGCAATGGGAGAGGCCACAACAGTGAGAGGCCCGTGTAACCGGAAAAAAAAAAAAAAAAAACATTAAATGCTTGAATTTACAGCCTATTGTTTTGAAGTACACAGATGCAACACAAGTGCCCTTTGTAAAACAACTGAAATTGTGAAAAGATATATTGGGAGGATTTGGGGTATAAATTTTATATATACACAAATAATAAACAGGTTTTTTTAGAAGAGTAAACACTACAGATAAATGAAAAAAGATCAAATAACTTACAATTTCATCTTCCAGGATTAACTACTGTTGTAGACTCTAATCCTATTCTATTCCTCTGTATCTCTCTCCATAGATACGTGTGAATGTGAGTGTGTACATACTGGCATCAAATTTTACCCTACACTACAAGTTAGGTGTACAAAAGGAAAAGAAATTTTCTTTCTTCCCTATAAGTGATCTCATCTCATTCTCAAGACTTGCCTCTGGGAACTAGGCTCCCACAATCAGTGGCCTCTTAATTGCAATCCCAGCGTTCTCAGATTCCCTACCCATCTGGTCCTTTTTACAGCACTTCTCCAATCCCTGCCAAGCCTCATTAGGAGGCAGGAAGTGAGGACATCTCCTATTATGGACTAAATATGTCCCTTCCAAATTTATATGTTGAAGCCCCAACCCCCACTAGGTTGGTATTGGGAGGTGGGGCCTTTGGGAGATAATTAGGTTTAGAAGAGGTTATGAGGATGGGGCCCCCATGATGGGATTAGTGTTCTTATAAGAAGGGGAAGAGAGACCAGAACTCTCTCTCTCTCCCAGGCATGTAAGGACACAGTCAGAAGATGGATGTCTAGGAACCAGGAAGTAGGCCCACAAGGGGAACCCAATCTGCTGTCACCTTGATCTTGGACTTCCATCCTCCAGAACTGTGAGAAATAAATGTCTGTTGTTTAAGCCACCCAGTCTGTGGTATTTTGTCATAGCAGCCTGAGCTAAGACAACTCCAGATTCCACCTGTGCAACTCAGGGAAATTTATTCACATCCCTGTGCCTGGGGATAATCTGTGAAGTAGTGATAATCCTACCTAATTTTTGAGTTGTTGAGAGGATTAACTGAGATCATATGCCAGAAGCTTTATATCTCTACCAGGTACAAAATAGAATTCAACAAACTTTACTTCCTGCCTCCACTTTTTTTCTGCCTGGAGAAATAGACTCAGTGTAGTTACAGACTGTGTGTTTCCTCTCTCAGGAGTTAATTGAATTGCCAAGGAGAGGCTCAGCACTTAACCATAAAGAGAAAGAATCACTTTGTCTGACTTTAAGGTATCAATGTGTGTTTGGAGGGCTTTTCAAGCCCCCCACAAATCACTCTTCAAGAAATGCCATTGTCCCTGCAAGAAGCAAAAGTACTGGGTAAACTGGAGGTTTGATAGGCTCTATTACCTTACTCTTTATTTACAATTAGCAAGCCCAAAGGTTTCAAATCCACATGTTTTAAATCTCTGACTTCAGAAGAGTCTCTTGACTCCACCTCAAAACAAATGCCATATATCTACGTGCAAAAATACGTTAACATCAATTGAGTTTTATAAGTTTGGGGATTCTTTTATGACTCTATTTAGGATAAATGCAGAAACCATAGGTTTAAACAACAACAACAACAAAAAGGAATGAATGTCTCTACCTTAAATTAACATCTTAGGCAGAAAACACATTAACAGAACTTAGTCTACAACAGTTTCTCTATCACAGATTACAAATAATCATTGAGTGGACCCAAAGGGATCCTTTCAAGGCTAGATCAGACTTTCTTTGCTTTTTTGCAAAGTGTGCAGACCTGTTCAGCATTCCCCTGGCTCCCCAACTTCAGGCAAGGCAGTTCTTCACCCCATCCTAACTCTTCTGGACTTCTCCCAAATTAACTGAGGTGTCAATTTCCACAAAAAGTCTGCCAGGCTGTATTTTAAAAATATCTTCCCCAGTAGACTCCTCAACTATCTCCCAGATGAGTAATATGCCAGGAAATTGCAGGACCACAAACCCCTTCTTCTCCCTGGATCCCCCGTTTACCTGAAGTAATGGTCAATTGCTCAAAAATATCAGCGGTGAGTCAGACCCAGTGATCAGTAGAACAGAGCCCGAGGTATTACACAGAGTGATGACCTAAAGGTAAAGTTTAAGTAGCCCCAGCGGACATGCTAATCAGGCATTTTCAGAGCCTTCAGAACCAGGTGATGGTATCTTTTCTAGGGTGTCAGGAGCTCAGTAAAGAGCTTCCTGGTGCAGAATAAACAGGACAGTTGATCCAAATTGCCTCCTGCCCTAAACAACCAAATCTTCAACTCTGTGGCCCTGAGGCCCACACTGCAAGATTTGTGCCTACTAACCATGGAAATTCAGTTAGACTAGGTTTTGATGTGCTTCACAGCTGAGTTCAGTCCTGGCTCTGCTGTGCTCAGAGGCCCTCGGGTGTGTCACTTGTGTGGACCTCAGTTTCCTCCTCGGTTAAATGCGGATTTGCACTAGTCATGTCCCCAGATGTGCCCAAGCTCAAGACCCAGCAGAGAGTTTTTTCAACAGAGAGATCCCAGCCAGTGCTGGAAGAGTCCAGGCTGGGCCTCACAGATGACTCTGCTCTGCCCAGAGTTTAGGAAACACTGGATTTGGAGCTCGCTGGGTCTTTTCCAGCTCTTAGATTTCTGATTTTAAAACATAAAACTACTCTGGGTAGTAGAATAATGTCTTTACCACAAATGCCTTGCCATGTTATAGGAAAAGTAGGCCAGCAGCGGGTACCAGGAGCATCTTAGGATGCGGACGCCCAAGATGGTTTTATTACTATTTGCTTCTTCACATCAATGTTGACACGTGTGTCCTTTCCTTTCATCTGTTCCTGATAGCTCTCATTAATTATTAATCGCACATCCTTCCTTCAGCGGGGTGGGGAATTAGTAATGAGGTTTCCAGGTGAGGTGGGCTCACACACACACACACACACACACACACACACACACACACACACACGTCAAAGCCTCACTTGTGAATTTTTTTCAGCAAAGAAAAGCACAATATGCACCTTGCTTCTTTCTGCCATGTAAAAGTCTGGGATGGATATATAACTCAAAGGCCAACCTTTTTCTATGTGTTGGGAGCATTGTTCAGCCAGGAGCTTTCATTCCACATCTGACCCCCTGTAATTTTCTCTCTGCAACATCCATCAACAAGGTTGATAGTAAGTTCCTCCTACCGTGGCTCAGACACTAACAGTGAAGTAAACACAAGAGCCAGCCAGACAGTCAACTTCCAGCCCAGTAAGTGATGCTGGGAGTTTGCAGAGGGTTACAGAGCTCCATCTGGATATGAAAAGAGCCCTTGTTTGCAACGCAGCCCGAGCTACTTCCACCTGCAAATCATCTTCTATCATTTTGATGGGGAAGTGGAAGCTGTGTGTGGCTTTGACAGTTCGCTACTCTCTGCATCGTAATTTGGAAGGAAAGCAGAGGTTCTAAGTAGCTTCCCCCTCCTGGCTCACCCTTCCCCTATAAAGCCTCTGTTATTACTGTGTAAAATGTGTCAGGAGGGACAAAGGATTCTCTCTCCCACCCTGAAGATGCATTATCTCATTTTCAAAATGGGCTCAGAAGGCACAAGCACAACAACACTTACATTTAACTCTGCCAAGTAAAAGATTACTCAGGAAACAATCAAGTTCTAAAATTTCAGGCATCTTTTTGCTGCTTATATGTCCACCTTCTCTGCACAGGGAGATTATTGATGGCCCAGTTATAGTCCTTGTTTCCTTTGCAATTGAAGGGCCAAAATGTTATTTATAGAGGTCCCTATTGTGTAAAAATGACAGTGGATTAGACCCTTTGTTTCAAAACAGAGGAGGCAGTTCTGACTCAGGTGCTTCTAAAGGATATTTGAAATCAGTATAGATGGTGAGAGCATGGGAGGTGTTCTTCAATCCATTTTCCATGGGTCTTTGAACATCTATGTAATGTCAGCACTCCCTCTGGCCCCCATGTCCTCAGAGCAGAGAGGGCAGGGGTGTGGGATGGGAAACACACACACACACATACACACACACACACACACACACACACACACACACACACACACACACACAAACAGGCTTGGAGTCAGCCTGACCTCAGCTTGAACCCTGGCTTTGCCATGTATTAGCTATTTGATCCTGAGAAATTTGCTTTACCATTCTGAGCCTCAGTTTCCTCACCTGTAAAGTGGGGATACTAAATCTTACTTCATAAGCTTGTTGAGAAGCTTACCACCACTTGGGTAAGTCAAGGGGACAAGGCCTGACCTGAATGAAGGTTAGTCCTCAACTCCCAGTTCGCCCCTTTCTATGTTTGTCATTTCACATGTTGAAACTCAAATCCTTGTCTCATGTCTTCTTTCTCCAAAACGCTCTTTGGATTTTCTTTCATAGTTTTCCAGCAGTTTTCTTCAAGAACCTAAGCCACCATTGGGATGGTCATTAGCTTCCTGAGCCTTTGAGGTGAATGATTTTGCAGGCAGCCCGGTTGTGTCTGAGAGAGGTTGTGGAGGCCTAGTTTGTTACCAGGAAGGATCAAAATGTAAAGGGAATGATGGGGCAGGCTGACCTTTTGAGACTTGGAACTTTTCACCATTCACAGTACATTCAATAAATCATTTTTGAGTATTTACTACATTCCAAACAGTAAACAAGACCTACTTGGGTCTGCTCTCCTGGGGCTCGTGAGCCAGTAAGGAGAGACCCTTGTAGTCAATTTGGGCTCTAACAAGTACCATAGACTGGGGGCCTACACAGCCGATGTTTATTTCTCACAGTTCTGGAGGCCAGAAGTCTGAGGTCAGGGTGCCAGCATGGTTGGGTTCTGGTGAGGCCCTTCTTTCTGGTTTACAGACATCTACCTTGCTGTGTCCTCAGACAGCACAGAGAAAGAGAGATCATCTCTCTCCTGTTTCTTCTTACAAGGGCACTAATCCCATTCATGAGGGCTCTACCCTAATGACCTAATTACCTCCCAAAGACCCCATCTCCAAATACCATCATATGGTATGAGAGTAGGCCTTCAACATATGAATTTTGAGAGGACACAAACATTTAATACATAGCAGACACTTAATGATCAAACCCATAAACCAGATAATTTCAAATACTAGAAGTTCAATGAAAATAAAACAAGAAAAAAGAACCAAGAATGACTGGGGGAGGAGTCCTTTAGATAAGAGATCAGAACGGCCCTCCTGAGGAGGCAACATCTGAACAGAGATGAGAAAGATGAGAAGGAGCCAGCTCCATGAGGACCTGGGGCAGAGGGAGAGCACAGTCTGGCACCCTTGATTGCACACTTGAACCCCAGAAAGGGGCCAGTGGGCTGAAGCTTTGGAGAACACGGTGTGAGTTGAGGGTGGAGAGGTAGGTAGAATGCCAAATTCAAGTGCTTTGTAGGCTAGGTCGAGGAACTTAGGCTTTAGAATACATCTCACCCAGAACTTCAGAAAAGACCTGAGGGATTCAAACTCCACTGAAAAAGGGACACATAATTGCACATTTCATTTCTTGTGGGTCAGCATCTTTGCTTTGGGTCCTATTGTCTTGCTCTTACTTCTATTAGTGTAAGAAGGAAGCAGCAGAAGTCTTAAAGCCATACACTCCTACGAGAATCACAAACAGACTGAATGGGGTGGTTATCCCAGCCACTAAGTGGTAAAGATACTGTCTTAACTCACAGACAACGAAATCAATAATAAAACATTCAGAGGAACAACAACAGGAGATTAAAGACAGGAAGATGGGAGAGAGAAAACCTAATCCTTGCATTTACTATGAAAATTTATAAGGAAAAGCACAAACCAGATATCTTTGCATCTCTTCAGGGGGAATCTTTTCCTTTCTATTTTGAAAAGCTGACTCTACTGCCTTGATGTGAAGAGAATGTCAGTCTGGTTTCATCACCCTGCTCTCTCTCCAGCCCTCCTCATCCAGCCGCTCTCTGCTTTCTCATCTTTCTCTTGTCCTAGGACCTACTTTGTCCTTTCTCCATCTCTGGCATTTAGCCTGTTCCTCAAATTTGGGTGTTAAGCTTTCTGCTCAGTTTTCTCTGGCGTCTCTCTCCCCAGCTCCAGAGCCCCTGACCAGATCATACAAATGAACTTATCTATGAAACAGAAACAGACTCACAGACATAGAGAACAGACTTGTGGCTGCCAAGAAGTGGGTGGAGTGGGGGAGGGATAGATTGGGAGTTTGGGATTAGCAGATGCAAACTATTATATATAGAACGGATAAACAACAAGTTCCTACTGTATAGCACAGGGAACTATATTGAATACCCTGTGATTAAACCACAATGGAAAAGGACATGATAAAGAATGTATATATTTGTATAACTGAATCACTTTGCTGTACAGTAGAAATTAATACAACATTGTAAATCAACTATACTTCAATAAAATAAATTTTTAAAAATACTGTTGTACACTTGAAACATTGTAAATCAACTATACTTTAATAAAAAATAATAAAAAAAGATATTCAATTCTGTAAAAGGCAGCTGTTAAAAATAAATTCAGGGACCTACCTGGCAGTCCAGTGGTTAAGACTCTGCACTTCCAGTGCAGGGTTCGATCCCTGTTCGGGGAACTGAGATCCCACAGGCCATGCGGCATGGTCAAAAAAATTTAATAAAATAAAATAAAATAAAATTCTTGGACAAAAATACTTATTGCTAAAAAATGCTAACCATCATCTCAACCTTCAGCAAATCATAATCTTTTTGCTGGTGGAGGATCTTGGCTTGATGTTGGTGGCTGATGACTGATCAGGGGGGTGATTGATGAAGGTTGGGGTGGCTGTGGCCATTTCTTAAATAAGACAGCCATGAAGTTCGCCACATAGCTTGACAGACTCCTCCTTTCACTAACGATTTCTCTGTAGCATGCGATGCTGTTTGATAGCATTTTACCCGCAGCAGAACTTCTTTCAAAACTGGAGTCAGTCCTCTTAAACCCTGAAGCTGCTTTATCAACTAAGTTTATGTTTTATTCTAAATCCTTTGTTGTCATTTCAACAATCTTCACAGCATCTTCACCAGAAGTAGATTCCATCTCAAGAAACCACTTTCTTTGCTCATCCATAAGAAGCAACTCCTCATCCCTTAAAATTTTCTCATGAGAGTGCAGCAACTCAGTCACATCTTCAGGCTCCACATCTAATTCTAATTCTCTTGCTATTTCCACAATATCTGCAGTGACTTCCTCTCCTGAAGTCTTGAACCTCTCAAAGGCATCCATGAGGGTTTGAATCAACTTCTTCCAACTCCTGTTAATGTTGATATTTTGACCTCTTCCCATGAATCATGAATGGTCAGAGTGGCATCTAGAATAGTGAATCCTTTCCAGAAGGTTTTCAATTGACTTTATCCAGATCCATCAGAGGAATCACTGTCTATGGCAGCTATAGCCTTAAGACATGTATTTCTAAAATAATAAGACTTAAAGGTCAAAATTACTCTTTGATCCATAGGCTGCAGAATGGATGTTGTGTTAGCAGGCATGAAAACAACATGAATCTCATTGTACATCTTCATCAGAGCTGTTGGGTGACCAGGTGCACTGTCAATGAACAGTAATATTTTGAAAGTAATCTTTTTTTCTGAGCAGCAGATCTCAACAATGGGCTTAAAATATCAGTAAACCATGTTGTAAGCAGATGTGCAGTCATTCAGGCTTAGTTCCATTTCTATAGAACAGGCAAAATAGATTTAGCCTAACTCTTAAGGGCCCTAGGATTTTCAATAGTAAATGAGCATTGGCTTCAATTTAACATCACGAGCTATCTTAGCCCCAAACAAGAGAGTCAGCCTATCCTTTGAAGCTTTAAAGCCAGGCATTGACTTCTCTCTAGCTGTGAAAATCCTAATAGCATCTTCTTCAGTAGAAGGCTATTTTGTCTACATTGAAAATCTGTTGTGTAGCATAGCCACTTTCATTAATGATGTTAGATAGATCTTTTGGATAACATGCTGCAGCTTCTACAACACTTGCTGCTTCACCTTGAGCTGTGTTATAGGGACAGCTTATTTCCTTAAACCTCATGAACCAACCTCTGCTAGCTTCAAACTTTTCTTCTGCAGCTTCCTCACCTCTCTCAGCCTTCAGAGAATCAAAGAGAGTTAGGGCCTTGCTCTGAATTAGGCTTTGGCTTAAGGAAATATTGTTTCCTTAAGGCTGGTTTGATCGTCTATCCAGACCACTAAAACTTTCTCCATATCAGCAATAAGGATGTTTCACTTTCTTATCATCTGTGTGTTCACTGGAGTAGCATTTTTAACTTGCATCAAGAATTTATCCTTTGCATTCACAACTTGGCTAACTGTTTGGTGCAGGAGGCCTAACTTTTGGCATATCTCAGTTTTCAACAAGCCTTTCTCACTAAGCTTAGCGTTTCTAGCTTTTGATTTAGAGTGAGAGATGTATGACTCTTCCTTTTACTTGAACACTTAAGGCCATTGTAGGGTTATTAATTGGTCTAATTTCAATATTGTTGTGTCTCAGGGAACAAGGAGGCCCAAGGAGAGGGAGAGAGACAGGGGAACGGCCAGTTGGTGGAGCAATCAGCACACACACAACATTTATTAAGTTCACTATCTTATACAGGTGTAGTTTGTGGTGCCTCAAAGTAATTACAATAGTAACATCAAAGATCACTGATCACAGATCACCATAACAAATATAATAATAATGAGAGAGTTTGAAATATTACGAGAATTACCAAAATGTGACAAAGGGACACGAAATGAGCAAATGCTGTTGGAAAAATGGTCCTGCTGATAGACTTGCTCCATGCAGTTGCCACAAACCTTCAATTTGTCAAAAACACAATATCTGTGAAGCACAATAAAGTGCAATAAAGAAGGCATGTATGTAAATATATATTTATATGTGTATTTTATATATAATTAAGCTTTTTATTTTGAAATAATTACAGATTTTTACAAATTGTGAGAAACTGATTTGATGCTTCTCTTTTCTAATGTAAGGGTTTGGTGCTATAAATTTCTCTTTCAGGACTTATTTGTGTCCTATAAATTTGATACATTGTACTTTAATTTTCATTCAGTCCAGTGTATATTTTTAATTTTCCTGAAGACCTCCTCTTCGACCCATAGATTATTTAGAAGTATGTTGATTCGTTTCCCAGTGTTTGGAGAGTTTTATGTTAGCTTTATGCGATGGATTTCTAGTTTGTTTCCATTGTGCTCAGGGAACGCTTCTCAGGATTTCAGTGTGTTTAATTTTTTTTTAATGGCCCAGGATATGGTCTGCCTTCGTATATGTTCCATTGGCACTTGAAAAGAATGTATTGTCTACTCTTTATGAGCAGAGTGTTCTATAAATGTCAATTAGATCCAGTTGGTTGATGGTAGTGTTGATTTCTTCTATATCTTTGCTAATTTTCTGTCTACTTCTTCTATCGATTATTGAGAGAGGTGTGCTGAAGTCTTCGACTATAACTGTGAATTTGACTATTTCTCCTTTTAGTTCTACGAGTGTTTACTTCATAGATTCTGTAATTCTTGTTAGTACATGTATATTTAGGATTGCTACATCTTCATGATAGATTGACTTTTTTATCATTATGTAATTTCTCTCTCCATCTCTGGTAATTTTGTTTGCTCTGACGTCTACTTTATCTGATATTAACATAGACAATCTTGCTTTCTTTTATTAATGTTTGTTTGATATAACATTTCTGTCCTTTTACTTCAGTCTATCTATAACATTACATTTGAAATGAGTTTCTTGTAGACAATATAGTTGGGCTATGTTTTTAATCCATTCTGCTAATCTCTATGTTTTTGTTGTCATATTTAGGCCATTTACATTTAATGTAATTATTGATATTAGGGCTTAAGTTTATCGTTTTATTTTTTGTTTTCTGTTTGTTCACTGTGTTTTTAATTTCTCTGTTTTTTTTCTTCCTATATTTTTTGTGAGTTACTTTTTTTTAGATTTCCATCTTGATTAACCTACAGTTTTTTGAGTATATCTTTTTTTATAGCTTTTTCAGTGATTGCTCTCAGTAGTTTATTCACTGCAAGAGCAAATCTAACTGTGCAGAAATTATTATCCCTACAATATAATATCTAATTTGTAAAATATGACTATCAAAACTTTTAATAATAAAGTTGTGATAATAATAATTACATTTTAAAATGAAAGCTTGAATTTTTTCTTTTATACTGGAAGTTCTCTTTCTATGGTGGTAATATTTAACTTTAGTCTCATCTTTGGCCAAATATTGAATTTAATGGTTGGCCATTTGACAACTCAAATATGTATTCAGTGCACCTCTAAAAGCTGGTATCAAAAAGAATGAGATAAAATAGAATAGCAAAACAATTTTGAAAAAGAAGTATAAAATTATAAGACTCAGACCATCTCATTTCAAGACTTACTATAAAGCAAGTTATCAAGACCATATGGTATTAGGGAAAAGATAAGCAATAGAGCAACAGAAGAAAGTCCAGAAATAGACCCATGCATATGTAATCAAAGGCAGTTCAATGGGAAAAGGATAGTCTTTTCAACAAATATTACTGAAATAATTGAACATCCATACCAAAATATCAAAAAGAACTTCAATCCATATCTTCCACCATGTACAAAACTTAACACAAAATGAGTCATAAACCTAAATGTAGAATCTAACATTACAAAAATTTCTTGAAAACAAAAAAGAACAAAATCTTTTTGACCTTGACTTAAGCCAGGGTTTCCTCAGCCTTAGCACTATTTACATTTTGGATTGGATAATTCTTGTGTGAGGGGCTGTTCTGTGCATTGTAGGATGTTTAGCAGCATCCTTAGTTCCACTAGACACCAGTAGCACCCCCACCCCCAGTCAGAACAATCAAAAACGTCTTCAGACATTGCCAAATATTCAGGATAGGTGGGTTGTCTCCCATTTAAAAACCACTGGCTTATGCAAAGTCTTCTTTAATACAGTATCAAAAGCATGATCCATTAAAAAACAATGATAGGGCTTCCCTGGTGGTGCAGTGGTTAAGAATCCGCCTGCCAATGCAGAGGACAGGGGTTCGAGCCCTGGTCCAGGAAGATCCCACAGGCCGTGGAGCAACTAAGCCCGTGAGCCACAACTACTGAGCCTGAGCTCTAGAACCCGCAAGCCACAACTACTGAAGCCTCTGCACCTACAGCCTGTGCTCCACAACAAGAGAAGCCACCGCAATGAGAAGCCCGTGCACCGCAAAAAAGAGTAGCCCCCACTTGCCGCAACTAGAGAAAGCCCTCACGCAGCAACAAAGACCTAATGCAGCCAAAAATAAAAATAAAAAAAAAACAATGATAAATCTGACTTCTTCAAAATTAAAAATTTCTGCTCTGTGAAAGACAATGTCAAGAGAATGAAAAGGGAGAAAATATTTGCATAACACATATTTGACAAAGGTCTTATATTTAGGAAGTATAAAAATGGGTGACGTGGTCAAAAGGTAAGAACTTCCAGTTATAAAATAAATAAGCCATAATGACTATAGTTAATAATATTGTATTGTATTTTTGAAAATTGCTAAGACGATAGATCTTAAAAGTTCTCATCACAAGAATTTTGTGTAACTATGTATGGTAATATATGTTAACTAGACTTATTGTGGTGATCATTTTGCAATACATACAAATACCAAATCATTATGCTATACACTTAAAACTAACATGATGTCATATGTAAATTATACCTTAATTTTTTTAATTAAAATTTAAAAAGAACTTTTAAAACTCAAAAACATAGGGGACTTCCCTGGTGGTCCAGTGGTAAAGAATCCACCTTGCAATGCAGGGGACGTGGGTTCGATCCCTGGTCAGGGTACTAAGATCCCACATGTTGCGGGGCAACTAAGCCCGCGTACCACAACTACAGAGCTCAGGAGCCTGAACTAGAGCCTGCGTGCTGCAAACTACAGAGCCCACGTGCTCTGGAACCTGCGTGCCACAACTACAGAGTCCACGTGCCCTGGAGCCTGCGTGCTGCAACTAGAGAAGAGAAAACACTCATGCCACAACAAAGATCCCGCATGCCTCAACAAAGATCCCACGTACTGCAACTAAGACCCAACGCAGCCAAAAATAAATAAATCTTAAAAATAAATAAATAAAGGGGCTTCCCTGGTGGCGCAGTGGTTGAGAGCCCGCCTGCCGATGCAGGGGATACGGGTTCGTGCCCGGGTCCGGGAGGATCCCACATGCCGCGGAGCGGCTGGGTCCGTGAGCCATGGCCGCTGGGCCTGTGCGTCCGGAGCCTGTGCTCCGCAGTGGGAGAGGCCACAACAGTGAGAGGCCCTCGTAATGCAAAAAAATAAATAAATAAAATAAAATAAAATAAAATAAATAAATAAAAACATAAACAACCCAACTTTTTTAATGGGCCAAAGACTTGAACAGATACTTTACCAGCAAAGACATATAGATGGCAAATATACATATAAAAAATGTTCAACATCATTAGTTATTAAGGAAATGCAAATTAAAACCACAGGAGATACTACTTCACACCTACTAGAAAGGTTAAAAATTTAAATCTCATAATACCATACTACCCAGGAATCCCATGCTTAGGTACAAGCAAAATGAAAATTTATGTCCATAGAAAAACCTGTTCACCAATATTTATAGCAGATTTATTCAGTCACTCAAAATTGGAAACAATCCAAATATCATTCAGTTGGTGAATGAATAAACAAATCATGGTAGATTCATACAATGAAATACTGCTCAGCAATAAAAAGGAATAAACTATTGGAAACACACAAAATCAGGGATGAATCTCAAACCTATTACACTAAGTGAAAAAAGCCAGACTCAAAGGCTATATACTACATGATTCCATTTATATGACCTGTTGGAAAATGCAATACTATAGAAACAAAAAAACTAATCTGTGGCATCCAGGAGCTGGGAGGGAGTAGTGGTGGTTGGGGTGGCGGTATGAGAAAAAAACCAGCCTTTTTTTTCTTTTTTAAGGAAAAATCCAGGGATGTTTCTTGTGTGTTTTTAATTTATCTTCCCCTGGGAAAAAAAAAATCTTCAATACAACCTAATGAATGAAATGTCAGATGCATCTGTGGCCAATAGCAGTACACTTATATAAGTATATGTTAATGTTGTATGGAAAGAGCACCTCTAAAATGGAAACTGCTTAGGTAGATTTCAGGGGTTTTAAAATGTTCTTGGGCCTTAACTTTCAACTGTTCTTTGCTCATACTAGGTGATATTTGATGACGAAACTTCTGTCACTTGGGAATTGCTAGCAGGAATGCTTGTCAATAACCCCTTTAAAAAGATTGTTTCTTAAAAAAAAAAAAAAAAAAAAAAAGATTGTTTCTTGCTTATCCCTGTGGAACTCCAGGGTCCAGCACATGATAATTTGCTCTCTGTCAACAAGGGGCCTCTGTTATTTGGTCAGTACTATAATTGCCCAGTGGAAAATCTTTATAATGGTTATGATGTGAACAAAGAAAATCCTTGGCACTCTCAAGATAGGTTCATGTCAAAGATCATGTGCTTAACTCTCTGACATGTTGATGCTATGCTAGGTGCTAGGGTTAGAAAGACAAGTAAGACAATACAAAAGAGGACATTGTAAAAGGAAAGCGGGGCTGAGGAAGTGGTCTCAGACAAAAAGACATTTTAGCTGGTAAGAGGCGCATAAGGGAGGAATAAAGCATGTAAAGCCAGAGTAGTGGGAATACTCTCATAAGAATAAATAACATCACTTTCTTCTGATTATTGTTCATTGCTGAAACATCAGAAATTAGATAAAATTATAAAGAAAACATCAAAATCGCCTATAACGCCACCATCCCTGGTGAACATTTTGGTAGGCTTCCTTCCAGGCTCTTTTCTAGGTACATATACCCGGATGTTAGAATATTGGCTGAAGCCTCAAGATAATAGACACTACATTCCAAAGGAAAGTTGGAGAAACCTATGTAAAACTTGCAAAAGGTGATGGTAGAAACCCTGAGTGCACCCATAGGTGATCATGCTCCTCCAGCGAGTGATCTATATCAAAATCCTTTCCTCTGGGATAATTCCGCTTCTCCTGACATTTTCCTTGGAGACCTCTCACATAATTACCTTAATGGCTCAAGCTCTGGAAAACAAAAATTAGAAAAGGAAGTGGTTTTCAGGCAACTTTTGATTTCCAGGCCATCACAGGCCTTCCCTTTGTAAGGAAGCCTTTCTCCTCTTGATTGGGATAAAGAAAAATAAAAATTGCAAGTAGACACAGAGCAGTATCTTAAAAACTCATGCTATAGCACTTTTTTGAAACCAAATTGGGACCATATCAGACACACTGTTATTTAAAGTTAATATTATATACTAGGCACTTTCCATTATAGTCAATGGTCTTTGAAAACACGTGTGTAATGACTGCATAGTGTTCCATTTCTTGAAAAGAAACTCTGAGAAAGTGGGAGAACTCAAGCGGAACAGTAGCCTCTTCTGGCGGCAGGCAGCCGGAGGCACCGACTTGAGAGAGAAGGTTGGATAAAACCCATGAGCTGCAGAACGAGGCTGGACCAGAAGCGCTCACGTGTCACCATTACCACCTTCTTCACCCGCATGGTTACAACTTATTGAGCACTTATTATGTTCCAGGCACTTGCTATCTTATTTTAACCACCAGAGTTCTAGCTCTGCAAGTTGAGGGTACATAATATCCATCGAGAGAGCTTGCTATCAATGCAAATGCTCACCTACCCCTTTCCTCCTTTCTGGTTCATTTGGACAGGGGTGGGGCCTAGGGATCCCAACGATCAATGTGTTCCTTGTCGACTGATATAGGTGAGCCACTAGAGTTGAGACATGCCAGAAAAATGAGGCTTAAAGAAGTTAAATAACTTGTCCAAGACCTTTGACCTTGAATCTGAGCAGGACCCTGTGGGGACCTCCTGGATACAAAAGCCTTTCTGTGTCCACCCCCCTGCCCCATTTCTTATTTGCAGAATAAGAAGTTATGAAGCAACAGGACCTGTTGGGGAGAATGCCAGTGGTTTGGGGCACCCTAGAGTATGAGGTGTAGGAGAGCAGATTCAAACAGTGGCTAATCAGGGAAGTGAAGGAATGCAAAAACAAAATAGCAAAAATCAAGAAACTACAGTGCAGGATCCTGGTTCCTCCTCAAGGAATATACGTAACAATATCTTTGAGTTCTTCTGCAGAACTAAGGCCCCCACCCAGGTAGAGGATGGTGACTTCAGGCTGAGCACAAGATTCCTGGAGCACCACCCTGTTACCTCACCACCAATCAATCAGAAGAAAGTCACACACCCTGCAGCCCTCACTCTAAATTTTGCTTATAAAAGCTTGTCCTCTAAACCACTGGGGAGGTCAGGGTTTTTTAGAGCACCAGCCACCCATTCTCCTTGCTTGGCCCTGCAATAAACTTTTCTCTGCTCCAAATTCTGACATTTCTGTTTGGCCTCACTGTGCTTCGGGCACATGAACTTGTGTTCAGTAACAACACAAGGCAGTCCAGTGGCAGACTGTTCCTCCCCATCCCCTGGGGCCTTAGGGGATGTTCCTTCCTGGTTGCTTCCACCTCTCCCCCAGCCCTCTCTGTGCCTAATGCCTTGTGTTGTCTTATATTCTTCCAAAAGGAGTATTCCCCAGCAAGAACTATTCTACAGGTGCCTGCTTCCAAAACAGCACCTCCATACTTTTGTTCCAACCCTTTCCTCTTCATCCTAGAGCCTAGAGCATTTCTATCCGCACTGTCAACATCTAGGAGTTTCTTAGAAATGCAGAACCTCAGGCCCCAGCCCAGACCTTCTGATGCAGAATCGGATCACCAGATGGTTCACACACATTAAAGTTGGAGCAGCCACTGTCCTACACACTTCTCAACCAGAAGTTGATCTGATTACTTGATTAAGCAAGTCACCATAAAAAGGAGTGATTTTCGGGCTTCCCTGGTGGCGCAGTGGTTGCGCGTCCGCCTGCCGATGCGGGGAAACCGGGTTCGCGCCCCGGTCTGGGAGGATCCCACATGCCGCGGAGCAGCTGGGCCCGTGAGCCATGGCCGCTGAGCCTGCGTCTCCGGAGCCTGCGCGTACGGAGCCTGTGCTCCGCAACGGGAGAGGCCGCAACAGAGGGAGGCCCGCATACCACAAAAAAAAAAAAAAAAAAAAAAAAAGGAGTGATTTTCAACCCTGTTTGCATTTAGAATCACCTGGTACTCTTTTTAAAATGTTGATTCCTGGGTCCTGTTCCCAGACCAATTGAATCAGAATCTTAATGGGGGTGGAGCTTATATTCATCTATATTTTTATGCAATAACTTGGGTGAGTGTAATGTGAAGTTAGAGTTCAAAACCACTGCTTTAAAGATTCAAATATTTTAGGGGGACATTTAGAAACATAAAAACTACTCTAAGTAATAAGAAAAAAATACATAAAATCCTACAATGGTTTCTCATAACATTCAGGATAAATTTCAAATTTCTCACATTAACACCCAAGGCCCTTTCTGATTCTGAGCCCTGTCTATCTCTCCAGCCCCATTTCCTGCTCTCCCTCACCCCATACCCTAGGGTGCCCCAAACAACAGCATTCCCCCCAACATGTCCTGTTCTTTCATACCTGTGTGACTTTGCCCAAGTTCTCTCTTTAATATCCTTGCCCCATTTCTTTGCCTCTGTAAAGCCTTCCTTAACTCCATGATTCTTAAGGAAAAACAAAATCTGTTTTTAAAATTAAAACTTAAGGTTTTTGTTTTTCTTTAATGCTTTCTAGCTGTTTGTATTGTCAGCCATATCTCAAGCCCAGGGCCCCAAGCAGACGTAGGCTATTGTCTTCCAATAACCACATTGAGAAAATGTTAAACATCAGAATGTGCTAATTTAGAGATGACCGCTGAATATTGTTTAAAGTTGATTTAAGCTCCAGCAAATGCAAGGCCAGTGGCTCTGGGCAGAAGAAATAATCAATTTTGCCTCCTACAAACTTATTGTAAGTACCTAACACACACACACACAAAAGAAAGCCTCTCCTTTACTAGAAAAGACCTTTTGGTACAACATGTAATTCTCACTCATTTGAAATCTAATTTGACACATAAATTGCTTTTCCTAACTTTTCATCAATTTTTAGAAACACCATGAAATGAACATTGCTTTTCCATTTATTTCTCTCTGTTGAGAATGTCCTTCCTTGAATAGAACATGAGGAAATTTTTGGATTTACTTCTCATGATTTAGTGGCCCATTTTTGAATATGTAAACTTCGGACCAAATTAAATGAAAAGTTTAAAGGTCCCTGAGAAATAGTCAGACCTTCTCTTGCATAAATTAATATGCCTGCTTGTAAGAAAAGAGCCTAAACATCTCTGAAACAAGTGTTCAATTTTTTCTTCTCATTTTTTCTTCCAACATTTTGACAGATAGGAGTAAATAAATACCAAGGGTATACACTTCTCTAGAATGTTTTGACCTCTAAATTCTCTCTGTCCTATCTGCTCAGAATGGGCTTAAGAGAAACAACAACAAAAAAAATCCTATTTAAAGAACAAAATGTCTTAGCACTAGAAAGTCAACAATTGGCAGATTCTTTTATTTGTTTATTAAATATTTATTGAGCACCTACTATCAGCCAGATAGGGAGATAGGCACCTCTGTAAGCAGAATCACTTTGGTCAGGGTCATTGATGTTACTGATGATCTCTACCTTGGCAAATCTAAAGGTCAGGTCTCTGTTCTCAACTTACTCCTCCTCTCAGTGGATTTCACCCTCTTTCCTTCTGCAGAGACTTTCTCCCCTAGGCTTCTGAAGTACTGCGTTTACCTGGTTTTCCATCTACTCCCTGACTATGCCTTTGGTGTATCATTTGTTGGCTCCTCTTTCTGCTGAAAGCTAACTGTTGGACCTTTCTTCTTCTCTATCCACATTCTCTCCTACGTGAGCTCCTCTAGTCCTGTGGCTTAATACCGTCTAGTTGCTAATGACTCCCAAATCTGTATCTCCAGTCCCCTGTTTACCCTGAGCTCTGGACTAGATCATATATCCAACTGCACATATGATATCTCCACTTGGATGTTCAACAGAGATTTCAAACAGAGCTATTCCCCTCAATGTCCCCACATAAATCCCCTCCTACCCCAGTCTCTCCCATTTAGTAAACTGCATCATTTGCTTGACCAAAAATCTAAACGTTAGGGATTGCCTTCAGCTGCATGTTAACAGAATCCACCTTAACCAGAGAGCAGGGTTTTTTTGTTTGTTTATTTTCATATAATAAGAGGACCAGAGGCAGGCAGACCAGAGCTGTGCACTGGTCCCTCTAAGCCAACGATGTCCCGGCTCCTTCTATCTTTTTTCTTCACTGTCCTCATGGTCGCAAGATGGCGGCCCCACCTCCAGCCTCACATTCACATGCCAATGGAAAGAAAAGGAAGGAATTAACAAGGTGGAAGGCACAGAGCCTATATGGAAAGAGCAAAACACTCCCAGAAATTCCTAGTAGATTTCTGCTTATCTCTCATTGCCCGGAACTGTTACAAGCTCTACCTCAGATACAAGAGAAGCTGGGAAATAGGGCTTTTTAGCCAAGCACATTGCCCCGTGCACAAATCGGGGCTCTGATATATGGAAGAAAGGTACAGTGGACTCAGATAGGCAATAGCAGTACCCGTTCTATCGTCCTGGACTGCTCTCTTTTCCTACACTTGGTTACCAATCCCTCAGCAAGTCCTATCACTCCCACCTCCAAAAGACAGCAAATTCAACTGCTTCTCTTCATCTCTATTGCTCAGACCCCGGCCGGAGATACCATCGTCTCTCCCTCAGACCACAGCATTCGGCCTCCTAGCAGGTCACCCTCTTCCACATTTGCCCTCTCTCTAGCCCTTTCTTCACACGGTGGCTGGGATAAGCACTTAAAATTATAAATATAATCACACCATTCCCTTTCTTAAATTCTCCAAAGCAGGGCTCCCCAACCCGCGGGCCGTGGACGGGTACCAGTTCGTGGCCTGCTAGGAACTGGTGTGCACAGCAGGAGGTAGGCAGCGGGCAAGCGAGGGAAGCTTCATCTGCGGCTCGCCATCGCTCGCATTTCCGCCTGAACCATCCCCCACCCGCCCCCACCCGCATCCCGTCTGTCCGTGGAAAACCTGTCTTCCACGAAACCTGTCCCTGGTGCCAAAAACATTGGGGACCGCTGCAAAGGATCTGTCACAGTTTGGGTTTCCTCCAAGCAGACCCTGACACAAGTAGTTTGAGAGATGCAGGACACATGGGTGGGGCTTCACAGCGAGACCAGGAAGGGAAGGCAGCCCAGAGCAGGTGCGAGACCAAGCCCTCCTCCCCTGGGGGCCACAGAAGCTCAGTCCAGGGGAAGCCCTGGGAAATGGCGTTAAGACACTTGCCTCAGAATCACCTGACCCCAGGGACAAGGAGGTATTTCTACACCAGCCCCCAAGGGTTGCTGGCCGCACTCTCTTGGCTTGAGCACCTAGTCCTGGACTTACCCCTTCCCTGAGCTAACTCACTGCAAAAGCCAGCACTTCCTTCCACTTATTAGCCTTTCTGCTCACAGACCCTCACAGCTTCTTCTTCTTGAAGCAGAATCACAAGAGGGTGCAAGAGCCACTTTATTTCTTTAATAGGATAATTTCAAAGTACAATTTAAGGATGATGAATGTCTGAGAAATTTGCTGAGTTCTAGTCTCATTTGAAAGAGCTAAATTTTTGTGATGCTCTCTCTTTGACAGACAAAAAAAGTATATAACATCTTTACTTGAGATGAATAGATACTACTATATATAAAATAGATAAACAACAAGGACCTACTGTATAGCACAGGAAACTATTGGGTTGGGCAAAATGTTCGTTCAGGTTTTTCTGCAGGATGATACAGAAAAACCTGAACAAACTTTTTGGCCAACCCAATGTGTTCCATATCATGTAATAAATTATAATGGAAAAAAATCTGAAAAAGAATAGATACTGAATTACTTTGCTGTACACCTCAAGCTAACCCAACATTGTAAACCAACTATTCTTCAATTAAAAATATATATATAGGAAAATTTCAAGAAGGGCATATAAAATTTGGAATATTTATTTAAAGTCAATATATTAAGGTATGCATAATTTACTAATACTAGCAACTAATTATATGTATGTTATAGCTATAAATGGCATTACTATGACTATGGATCTGGAGGATATAGATGAACAGTCGGTAAATAACTGTGGCTATATTTCTGCCTTTAGATTAGCTTACTACTTGTCTTTCCTTTCTTCTTCAATTGTTCTACAAAGTAATCATTACAAGCAACCGTCAGAGTTGCCACCATGACCACGAATTCATTAAAATCCACTTCCTTGTCCTTATTGGCATCCAGGTCCTGCATTATCTTATCAACCAACTCGGGATTCTTTTGACACTAAAAGGAAAAATAAAATTTCTAACTCCCAGGCTCTGAGGTTCATAATGACAACTGACATGTGTTTTCCTTTTATCTACATTAAAGTCTGCATTTCCATTTTTAGCAATTTCCAAGAGCCTATTTGCAGGGAGGTTTGAACCAGGCACACATTCTAAATTAGTCTGGGCTTCTGCCCGCCCCCCGCCCCATATAATCCTCAGACCTAAACACCAAGAGGAGCAAACAGCAGCACATCAAAGTGAGCTGCTGCTGCTGAAAATGCATTTACTGGACAGGCTGAGGGCCAGGACCTGGGGACGAAATCAGGGGGACATGAAAAGAAGGAAGGCTTGAAGCCAAAGAGGGATAGTGAGTGACTCTGCCATTTACCAACAATGGGACTTGGAGCAAATCACTTAACATTTTAAAATGTCCTAATTTATCAAATGAGGAGAAAAATATCTCCCACAAATTTGGGGGCTACTTCAACGCGCTTTTATAAGTGCTTAGCTCCACGTTGTTAGATTTAGCAAATAAAAATTCAGGATGCCCAATTAAATGTGGATTTCAGATGAGCAATGAATACTTTTTCAGTATAAGTATGTCCCAAATATTGCATGGGTCATATAATATTTTAGCTGGCAGCCTGTTTTGTGTGTCGCAAAACAAAACAGAGGCACCCAATAAAGGGTAGATCTTATAAGGATGACTCCATTTTATCGGTGGAAAGGAAAGCAAGGAGCCCATTGAGGAGATCAGGGTTTAGAAAGGGTGGGGCGGTGAAGCACCTACCTTTCCTATGACAAGAGGCTGATGAGAAATGTTTCCAAAAGTATAATTCACTTCCTCCAAGAACTCCCCATTGTCCTCTCATTAGCTGCCAACCATTAAATGGCTGGAAATTTAAATTGATCAAAATCAACTCAATCAAAAACAATTATAAATTTCACTTGAATAAATCAATGTGCCAAGTGTGGCCTACCGAGTCTTTTATTCTAAATGTTATGTAATACAGTAGCCAAGCTGAATTTGAAAAAGAAAAATGTTCTCAGGGACTCTTAAAATTACTGAAAAGGTATTGTATGTTAAAAATTTTTACTTTAAGCTTTTCCCATAGAGGGTGGGGATAAAAGAGTGTCATAATTACTATCTTCTTAACACAGGGTTTGGACAGAATAACATCATGCCAGGTTATTACACGTGCTAAAATCAATTCAAGGCAACTCCAAAAAACACAAGGGTGAGCATTTTCTTGAGAGCAGGCTCCAAACACTCCATTGTAAGGTTTCACGTGCGGTTTTATTGAACTCCTGGCTGTTTTGAGATGTAAATCTATTTGCTACCCAACTGGTCACTGGCCAGACACACCCTTTCGGTCAATCCCAATCAGCTTGTTCTTGGCTGACAAACTCACCTGGTATTTGTTATTCACTAGAAAATTTGCCATCACATCATAAAGTACCCCAGGCTTCATTTCTGGCCCCAAACATAATATTTATTCATTTATAGACAGCAGGACAGAGCTCCGGGTATAACTTGTGTCACTAGTTTTAACTATAACTCCTAGTATAACTAGCTATACCTTTGCTGTACTACGACACTGAATAATTGATAAAATCCTCAAATATAATTTCCAACACTGGAAACCCTAACCCTAGGCACTACAGAAAAGCGCACATGCCTACAGACACAGAAAACAAAGGTCTCTAGTGTTTGCTTCCCTGTATTTAGAATCTCGATAGGAATTATACAATGTGTAGCAGGACACAGGAGTTGGTGGTATACATGGAGGCTATCCCTGAATGTGCACCGCATCCACCCTCGACTGGATGGGGAGAAAAGCCAGACTCACCGAGAGGAATTCTGCGAGGTCTCCCTGCAGGAGCATTTTCAGCTCCCCCTTGTTGATCTTAAACCTGTCCCCCTCCTTGCAGGAGTAGCGGTGGAAGATTCTAATCATGGTGTCCATGGCAATCTCCAGCTGGGTGGGCGTGTTGGTAGCAAGGATAACTGGGTGGGGAAACATCAACGCCTTCATTAAATCGGAATACTGCCACCCCCCGGTCAGCCTATGTCCCAGGTGATGGTTGTTAAACCATGATAATGGTCAATTAACCAAGCATTCTGCCCATCTAGGGCAAGCCGCAGAGATCTTTGTGGGTGAGTTTTTCTCCTCCCTAATCCCCACTCCCCAACGATGGAGCCGGTTCAAAGTGTTTGGAAGTTAGTAATCAGACAACAAATACAGAGTCATGATAAACACAGATTAAAAATAAACAAAGAGGAAGGAAATATGTAACTTCATACCTCTTCAGCCAGTGCAGGGCTCTGTCAACAGATGTTTACAATTAAACTATAAGCATATATACCCGGGGGTTTCACCCCAGCACATTTGTTCCCAAGAAGATGAAAATTGGCAGTGACAAGAGATTCAAGTGGAAGTAACTCTGAGTCTGTTTTTAATCACGAGAAGGAAACAGGTGTGAGCTGCTGCCCCATGGGCCATCAAGGAAGGGCTGGCCCCCACTGTGTGCCCTGGAGGAGAAGGCAAAGAGGGAAAGAGGAGCCTTCAGTTACCCCTCATTATGGAGAGTGTGGGTACAAATGCAATCAGTTGCTAGGAAGCTGATGACTAGGAAGAACTCTAAAAATAGAGGAGCAGAGAAGAAACGCTGGTTCAAACTTGGAGACTCCTCAGCAAAGCCAACAGCAAGGTCAAGGGAATATGCTCAGAGCAGACTCGTTAGACTAACCCAATGGACAGTGAGTTGTGTAGCTGTTAAAAAAAAAAAAAGAGGAAGCTCTCCACGTGCCAATTTAAAAAGGAACAAAGCAGCGACCCTGGGGGTGTAGGAAAGAAATAAAGCTAAGAATATATATGTGTATATATACTTGAATTTGTCTAAGGAATCACTGAAAGGTTACCAAAGAAAGTAAAAAAAAAAAAAAAAGTAGTAGCTATAAGGGCCAAGGTGGAAACAGGGCGGTTGGGAGTAAGATTTCTCATTTACTCCTTTTAAACTGATTTTACCTTCTTCAGTTATAGGACTGTATTGCCTAGTCAAAAACTAAAAAAATTGAAATCCATGGAATGAAGCCCTAGAAGCCATGCATGTAGGAATCCACAGCGGGGGATTCCTAAGTGAGAGAAACTTAACAAAGAATAAGTCACTGGAAAAACCAAAGCCAGAAACTGGCCGCTGTGCTTTAAATGCTGGCTGTGCTCTCAGGGCTGAACTTTAATTATATGGAAAGCAAGCCAGTATCTCCTTTGTATTTCCTTTCCATAAGCCTGTTGGGATGTGTCCTCGACCAGCCCGCCTCCTCCATCTTACCACGAGGCAGCCTACTGGACCCTCCGGAGAGTTCCCCAGGGATGTTCTCAGCTTATACCTAAAGCCCAATTCTCAAAAATATTTTTAAATTGGTTTCTTTTATGATTAAAGGAGTATAATGTGCATGGTAAAATAATATTTTAAATACACAAGAGTATGAAATAAAAGTAAAATTCTCTCTCCACCATTCCCCACCCTCGTCCTTCTAGGTTAACATTTTCCTGTGTGAGAAGCAGGTCAAGGTGGTAGAAAGTACAGACTGCCTGGCTCCAGCTCTCACCTCTGCCCCTGTGTGATCCTGGGCTAGTCACTTACACTCTGTGTCCTCGTTTCCCAATCTGTATCAACGGGATCACAGTAGTAGCTACCCAACAGAAAAGATTAAATGAGTTAAAATATGTGCCAGGAACACACTGAGTGCTTTGTATGTATCAGCTATTATTATCCTTACAGAAAAAAAAGATATGTTTATCATTTATATAATTATATATAACATTACATATATATATATATCCTTAAATAGATATATATCCATAACAGCATCAACATGTGTGCACCTAGTTTTTTTAACTTCATATGAATCTTACTATATCAGCATATAGATCAACCCCATTCTTCACTGAAGTTGCATATTATTCCACTGGATGCATGTCCCTACGTATAGTCACGAAATATTTGTCAGGCACTGATGTTATGCCAGGTCCTGTGTAAATACAGGAGAACAACCTTGCCCTTGCAAATCTCATTGCTATTTGTATTGGGGTTGTGTTAAGTATAGAGAATGCAGGGAATGCTGAGGTCTTTTTTATGTTGGGTCTTCCCTCCAAGAACACCCCTATAGCTTTGTGACCACACTTTCCTTGAGTCTCCCATTTCTGAATGCACTTTCTTCAACTCCTAAACGCTGGTGATTTCAGCTACTCCTATAATTTCAATCACTCCCCAGACCATATCTTTTGGCCCAGAGTTCTCTATTAAGCTCCCAAACCACTATCCAACCACCTGCTGGACCCCATTCCTACCAGAGTGTCCCACAAGCTTCTCAAACTTGGTTAGGACCAAAGCAAAACCCATGCCCTCTCCACACCCACACCTGCTCCTCCTGCTGTATTGACCAGCTCTGTCATCCAGCTACTGCCATCACCTGGCATCTGGCACTATTTTTTTTTTTTGCAGTACGCGGGCCTCTCACTGCTGTGGCCTCTCCCGTTGCATAGCACGGGCTCCGGACGCGCAGGCTCAGCGGCCATGGCTCACGGACCCAGCCGCTCCACGGCATGTGGGATCTTCCCGGACCGGGGCACGAACCCGTGTCCCCTGCATCGGCAGGCGGACTCTCAACCACTGCGCCACCAGGGAAGCCCCTCTGGCACTATTTTTAAATATCAGTTGAACTTATCCATTTCTCTCCATTCTTCACCTCCTTCAGGACTTGGTAATTTTTGGTCTCTATCACTGTGGTAGCTTCCTTACTGCTCTCTCTACTCACTATTCTCCTCCATTCTGAGCTCCATTTTGCTGTCAGAGTAGTTTATCTAAAACACAAATCAATACCCACGTTCCTGGGCATTCAAAGGTCTGACCTGCCCACAAACTGACCAAAATGTTGTGCTCTCTCATTCTTCCCTGCCTTGGCTATTCTGGGCCCACTGCCTGGAATGCTAATTCTGTCTCTTCCTTAAGACTCAGTTCAAATATATCCTCTTGGAAGTTTTCCTGCAAGCTTCCCCACTCCCCAACCTTCACCCTGATAGGTGCCCACCTCTGTTCTCACTTGTCCCCCAGAGCATCTCTTTTTCTTTTTTATCATTGCACTTATCACACATTCCTGGAATGACTTTTTTTTTGTTCGTCTGCCCACATACTCCCCACTGTCTAGACTTTGAATGGGTCCCCTGATGGCAGAATTGATATCTCGTTCATCCTTGCACGCCACAGCATTTAGCACAGGGTCAAGCATGTGATGGAAATTCTCAGAAATCTTTGCTGATGGATGGATTAATGAACAAATGCCTCAGAGAGGGAAACTAAGCTCTCCAAAGAGTTGAGCCTTGTCTGGTTTAACTGTCCAAAGAATTATTTGATTGCCCTTATTCCACATAGAAAATTTGCCTCATAAAAGAAAAGGAGACGGACAGACAACAGTCATTTAAAAGAATAGAAAGAGTGTGAATTTGGAACTATTTTCAGGATAAGCTGCTGAAGTTATAAATGCACTAAAATGGGTAAGTCTTACAGAGTATGTGGGTCTCAGCAGTATTATATTTAAATCATAACAAATTAACTTCTTGGAAAATTCAGTTGGCAGGCAAAACTCTTAATAGATATTTAAAACTGTAATGCTGTAATCTGATTCGAGAGATGAGAATATGGCCTCTGTGTGCTTTGCTCTTGGGGTTTAAAAGCAAGGTGGTTAAGGCTTGGTTCCTGCTTGGCTTTAGCAGAGCTAGATGTTTCCTTTGGTGTATGCTGCCCCTTGGTGTCAGGCTGCAGGACTGCATCTGGAAGCCCTCTAATTCCCAGAGTGTGCTTGATACTGTAAATCAAGCATGGCCCTGCTTCAGGAGCTTGTCTGTGTTGTAAGCCAGCCCCAGCCTCTGCCCTCCAGGAGACTTTCAGAAACAAAGATGTCAAAAGTCTCAACAGGACCCTGTCAGGCCAGTGACACAAATTTACAGGTGACAGGAAATCCCAGGGTGGGCAGGGGAGACATACCTGTTCATAGCCCAGAGGGGTCCTCCAGCAGCACCTTACTTGCTCTGTGAGTCATTAATTACAGTTTTACTTTTCAATTTCTGGTGTGTGTCATAACCCTTAGGACTAAAAGCTACAACTTTACATCCAAGATAGCATGCAAAGAATGAGAGAAATGGAAATATCAGATATGGGAGAGTTTAAAAGTAAGGACTATTGTAGAGAAAAAAAAAGTTATTGAAAATCCACAAGTGGGAGGCAAAAAGAGCAGAGCTGCTGGAAAGTGGGGTTTTAGCCATGGAGCCTGAAAAAAAGGAAATATGTGAAAAATAAGCCATCAATGTTACCTGGGATACGACTGACACCCTAAAGGTGCTTGAGCCTGCCACAGATTCCTAGGAGGGTCTAACTCTGAGGCCAGGCCAGAGTCATACAGGAGGCTAAGCTGTCTCCTTCCAACGTTTCCAGTTTTGTCTTTTTAAGTAAACTGGTTCAAATGTTCTGTCACTTTCATAACAATGACATGGGTGAGTCTAAAACAATTATATAGGGTAAGAGGGAGAGATTACAAAAGGGCAGGAAGAATCTTTTGGGCGTGATGAATATGTTCATTATTTTGATTGTGGTGATGATTTTACAGGTATATACATGTCAGAACTTAAAGTTTGCATTTCAAATCCATGCAGTTTATTGTATGTCAATAATAACTCAATAAAGCACTTCAAAAAAAGAAAGAAAAAACTTTCCCAGAATCACATAAGTAGATTATAGCAAACTGAGATTCAAATCCATGTTTGTCTGACAAAGAAATTAAACCATGCAGCCATTTAAAAGTAGAATTATAATGACTACAGAAATGCAAAAGAAAAAAAGACTACAGGGATGCAAAAATTTTTTTTAGCAAAACAAGTGAAAATAGTAAAATAAAAATATGTATGCTACAATGGAAAATTTGTGTACATATAGAAAGAAGGAAAATGAAAATAGTTTTAATAGTTATTTAATAGAATTATGGATGATTTAAAAATTCTTTCTCAATAGATGCAGGAAAAGCATTTGATAAAATTCAACATGCATTCATGATAAAAACTGTTATCAAAGTGGGTATAAAGGGACCATACCTCAACATAATAAAAACTATTTATGACAAACCCACAGCCAACATAATACTCAATGGTGAAAAGCTGAAAGCCTTCCCCCTAAAATCTGGAACAAGCCAAGGATGCCCACTCTCACCACTTCTATTCAGCATAGTATTGGAAGTCCTAGCCACAACAATCAGACAAGAAAAAGAAATAAAACGTATCTGAATTGGAAGGGAAGAGGTAAAATTGTCATTATATACAGGTGACATGATACTATATATAGAAAATCCTAAAGACTCCACACAAAAACTACTAGAACTGATAAATGAATTAAGCAGGGTAGCAGGATACAAGAGTATATACAGAAATCGGTTGCATTTCTTTACACTAACAATGAAATATCAGAAAGGGAAAGTAAAAAAACAATCCCTTTAAAAATCACATCAAAAAATAATTAAATAAAATACTTAGGAATAAACATGAACAAGGAGGTGAAAGACACATTCTGAGAATTATAAAACATTAATATAGGAAATTGAAGATGATTCAAAGAAATGGAAAGATATCCCATGCTTCTGGGTTGGAAGATTATTGTTAAAATGGCCATACTACCCAAAGCAACCTACAGATTCAATGCAATCACTATCAAATTACCATGGCGTTCTTCATAGAACTAGAACAAATAATCCTAAAATGATTTATATGGAACCATAAAAAACCCAGAATTGCCAAAGCGATCCTGAGGAAAAGAACAAAGCAGGAAGCATAACCCTCCCAGACTTCAGACAATACTACAAACCTACAGTAATCAAAACAGCATGGTATTGGCACAAAAACAGACATATGGATCAACGGAACAGAACAGAGAGCCCAGAAATAAACCCACACACCTATGGTCAATTAATCTTTGACAAAAGAGGCAAGAATATACAATGGAGAAAAACAGTCTCAGCAAGTGGTGTTGGAAAAGCTGAACAGCCGCATGTAAATCAATGAAGTTAGAACACACCCTCACTTCATACACAAAATAAACTCAAAATGGCTTAAAATATAAGACATGACACCATAAAACTCCTAGAAGAGATCATAGGCAAAATATTCTCTGACATAAATCATACCAATGTTTTCCTAGGTCAGTCTCCCAAGGCAATAGAAATAAGAGCAAAAACAAACAAATGGGACCTAATCAAACCTATAAGCTATTGCACAGCAAAGGAAGCCATAAACAAAACGAGAAGACAACCTACGGACTGGAGAAAATGTTTGAGGATGATGTGACCGACAAGGGCTTTATTTGCAAAATACAGTAAGTCCCCTACATATAAACCTTCAAGTTGCAAACTTTCAAAGATGTGAACATGCATTCGCATGTCCAATCACGTAAGTTAGTTCACGTGTCTGGCTTACATAGGCATGTGCGTGCATCCTCTACAAGTGGTTGTGCTTTTGTGTACTTTACTGTATAGTACTGTATAGAGTACAGTAGTACAGTATCTTTATTTCAAGCCCCGGATGTCTGGAGCAAGCGTAAAAGCAGCAGTGATGTAGCTGGTACTGCTAAGAAGCACCAAGTGATAATGATGGAAACAAAAGTGAAAATAATTGAGAGAGTAGAGTGACAAGAAGAAGAAGAAGTAACTGAAGAATTGAAGAGATTCACGATGCAGGAAATGGCAAGGGATTTTCTTTACTTGAGGAGGCACTGTTAGTTTCTGAGGCACAGAACCCGAATGTAGAATGTATATGAAGACTTCAGCAGCCATTCAGAATGCAATCCAGTGCTATCATGTCATCTATGATGAGAAAAAAAGAGCTACTACCCAGACATCACTGGATCGTTTTTTTCAAGAGGGTAGATAGAATTGAATCCAGCAAGGAACCAGAACCTGTGCCATCAACATCAGGTGTGAGTGAAATTTCAGCTTGCCCTCCTTCTATTGCTGACAATTCTTCAGCTCTACCATCTCCCACCTCCTCGCCCTCCTCCAGTCAGTAACTCTTCTTGCCTGTTCACTTCATGCCAGCCCCTGTATGCCAGCTGTTATACTGTACTACTGTACTTTTCAAGGTACTGTACTATAAGATTAAAAATGTTTTCTTTATTTTTGTGTTTGTTTTTTATGTGCTATTTGTGTGAAAAGTATTATAAACTTATTACCGTACAGTATTATATAGCCGATTGTGTTAGTTGGGTACCTAGGCTAACTTTGTTGGACTTAACGAACAAATTGGACTTAAAATGTGCTCTCAAAACAGAACTTGTTTGTGTGTAGGGGCCTTACTGTATACAAGCAGCTCATACAACTCAATAACAAAAAAACACAAACAACCCAATCAAAAAATGGGCAGAAGACCTAAACAGACATTTCTCCAGATGGCCAACAGGCACATGAAAAGATGCTCAACATCGCTAATTATTAGAGAAATGCAAATCAAAACTGCAATGAAGTACCACTTCACACCAGTCAGAATGGCCATTCATTAAAAAGTCCACAAACAATAAATGCTGGAGAGGATGTGGAGAAATGGGAACCCTTCTACACTGTTGGTGCGAATGTAAATTGGTACAGCCACTATGGAGAACAATATGGAGGTTCCTCAAAAACTAAAAATAAAGTTTCCATATTACACAGCAATCCCACTCCTGGGTAAATATACGAACAAAACTACAATTCAAACAGATACATGCACCCCTATGTTCATAGCAGCACTATTTACAGTAGCCAAGACAGGGAAACAACCTAAATGTCCATCAACAGATAAATGGATAAAGAAGATAAGGTACATATATAAAATGGAATATTACTCAGCCATTAAAAAGAATGAAATAATGCCATTTGTAGCAACATGGATGGACCTGGAGATTATCATACTAAGTGAAGTAAGTCAGACAGAGAAAGACAGACATCATATGATATCGCATATATGTGGAATCTAAAAAAAAAAAATGATACAAATGAACTTACTTACAAAACAGAAACAGACTCAGACTTAGAGAATGAACTTATGGTTACCAGGGGGAAGGGTGGGGAGGAGGGATAGATTGGGAATTTGGGATTGACATATACACACTGCTATATTTAAAATAGATAACCAACAAGGACCTACTGTATAGCACAGGGAATGCTGCTCAATATTCTGTAATAACCTAAATGGGAAAAGAATTTGAAAAAGAATAGATACATGTATATGTATAACTGAATCACTTTGCTGTACACCTGAAACTAACACAACATTGTTAATCAACTATGCTCCAACATAAAATTAAAAAATTTTTTTAAGATGTGGTATATATACACAATGGAATACTACTCAGCCATAAAAAGCATGAAATAATGCCATATGCAGCAACATGGATGGACCTACAGATTATCATATGAAGTGAAGTAAGTTAGAATGAGAAAGACAAATACCATATGATATCACTTATATGTAGAATCTAAAATAGACACAAATGAACTTATCTACAAAACAGAAACAGACTCACAGACATAGAGAACAGACCTGTGGTTGCCAAAGGAGAGGGGGGCTGGGGGAGGGATGGACTGGGAGTTTGGGATTAGCAGATGCAAACTATTATATAATAGGATGGATAAAAAACAAGGTCCTCCTATATAGCACAGGGAAATATATTCAATATTCTGTAATAAACCATAATAGAAAAGAATATGAAAACATATATATATGTGTATAACTGAATCACTTTGCTGTACAGCAGAAACTAACACAGCATTGTAAATCAACTATACTTCAATAAAATAAATTTTAAAAACTTTTAATGTTGCTGTTAACTTGCTTTTTCAATTAAAACATCAATTGTAATTATACAGTGTTTAAAATTATAAACTATCTTCATATTAGGCAAGTCTTTATTTTATTTCATTTTATTTTAATATTTTTTATTTATTTATTTTGGCTACTCCAGGTGTTAGTTGCGGCATTCAGGATATTTTTTTTTAGCTGTGGCATGAGAACTCGTAGTTGCAGCATGCATGCAGGATCTAGTTTCCCCACCAGGGATCAAACCCGGGCCCCCTGCATTGGGAGCGTGGAGTCTTACCCACTGGACCACCAGGGAAGTCCCTAGGCAAGTCTTTAAAGGTAAAGTGTTGAATTTTAAAATTAGCATATAAAATTCTAGATTCAAAATTATCATGTTATGTTTTTATACATGCATAAGAAAAGATAAAGGAAATATGCAAAAATGTTAACAGGTTTTTTTTTAAGGTTTTTTTTTCTTTCTGCTTGTGTTATTCTTGGTTTTGGTAATTTTAAACCTTCAGTAATAGCCATACTTTACTTTCATAACAAAAAAATGAAGTGTTTTAAAAATCATAGAGTTGACAAAGCATTTGAAGCACCCAAATACTGACTTGGCTATAATAGTCACAGACTTTCCTAAGGCACTTTCCAGCTTATAAAGCCCTTTTCACACACACAATTAGGTAGCAAATATTTACCCAGTGCTGGATAGAGTCTGTAAGAGATTATATAATTCAAGACAAATACTCAAAATATTACTGAAAAATACATTACAGATTATTAAATACTAAACCAAACCTAAGGTACATGACCTAACTGGGCCTCCTTCTGCACTGGAGGGATATGACAACCTTGGGCTAAATGGCTCTGAAGCTCCTTTTCCTTCTAAAACAATTTTTATTCCAAAATTAGTTTAAGGTTCAACAGTGAGTGTGAGTGGGCTGGTGTGGGATTCCCATCCTTCAGGAAACAAGGTGACAATAAGGTGAGAGCAGAGGTCCCTGGAGTCACTTCAAACAGAGCCACGCTTCCTCTCCTCACCCTCGCTATCCAGAAAAACAGGTTTAGATACTTGGTCACACATTTCCACCAGGAAAGTCAGATGTCTCTGCCCCAACAATTACAGAAAGGAGAATTTCCCTTCTCTCTCCCTTAAATGATGTCCTTACACCCCTGAGTTCTCTGCTGAATTAAAGGCATTTATCTTGCCTTTTACCCACAGACTAAAGCTGAGCATCAAAAAGAAGAGGAATTCTAAAGGCTAGAGTTTGAATGTTCATTTCCTTTTCACATGTCAAACATCTATTTTCCTGGCTGAAACGAGAAGATTTCTGCTGTTTGCTCAAAAGAATCCAGTGAGTGGGAGGTAGGTGATATGGTGAAAAGTGGGTAGAAAAGACATTAAACCAGATTGGCCATGAGTCAGGGAACTGTTGAAGGTGAGTGCTGGGTACATGGAAGTTCTTTAGAGTATTTTACTTTCCTATGTTCTATACACTTGAAATTGTCCTTAATAAAAAGTGCGCGCGCACACACACACACACACACACACACACACACACACACACACAAAATCCCCATCCCTGTCAGCATGAGAAAAAGTTTAACCAAACTGGAATTATCTCACCAGAGGAAAAGAAGTAACTTAATGGCATTGAGTATATGGAGGAATTTTGCTAGAGAAGAAGCTGCCACTTGCTTTTTGTCACTGATGCAATCAACGAAGAAGAGTAACTTAAACAATATTAAAAGAATATTAAAAAAAAAACAAAACAACCTTAATATGAAGGCTGTTAAACACTGAGATAAATTACAGGAGAAGATAGCTAAGGAAATTCTTTCACTGAAAATAGAAAGTGAAACTGAGTTATTTATACTGATGGCGAAGGAGAACATGAATGCTTGTTAATTGCCCAAATTTATTCTTGGGGCAAACAGGGCAGTCTGAACCTTAGGCAGTCATGGTGACTATACTGAAAGCAAGCAGGTAGAATGTGTTTGGGCAAGTGGCATGCATCCATGCCACAGGCCTGAACCTTAGCTCATGTTTATTGTCAGGACTAGCTATTAACAAGTCCAACAACTATACTTCCCTTGTAAGATAAAACCATACCCATTCTCTGCAAAGTTTCAGTGGTAGCCAGCCTTCAAGGATCCTTGTCTCCTCGTACTCACACCTTTGTGTAGACTCTCCCCACACTGAATGGAGCAGACCTGTGTTACCAGTAGGATACTGTGTGTGAATGACAAGGCTAGGGCATAAAAGACACCATGGCTTCCACTTTACTTGCTCTTGGATCATGGGCTCTGGGGGAAGTCAGCTGCCGTGTTGTGAGGATACTCAAGAAGCCCTATGGAGAGACCCATGTGGCAAAGAACTGACCAAGAGCCAGGACCAACCTGTCAGATGTGTGATGAGCTCCCTTAGAAGTGGGCCATCCACACCATCACCCTATTACCAAAACCAGACAAAGATGACACAAATAAAGAAAACTACAGGCCAATATCACTGACGAACATAGATGCAAAAATCCTCAACCAAATACTAGCAAACAGAATCCAACAGCACATGTAAAGGATCATACACCATGATCAAGTGGGATTTAACCCAGGAATGCAAGGATTCTTCAATATATGCAAATCAATCAATGTGATACACCATATCAACAAATTGAAGGAGAAAAACCATATGATCATCTCAATAGATGCAGAAAAAGCTTTCAACAAAATTCAACACCCATTTATGATAAAAAAAAAACC
>NC_041221.1:77872193-77872820 GCF_002837175.3 Physeter macrocephalus | reverse complement strand
TGGTGAAAAACTGAAACCATTTCCTCTAAGATCAGGAACAAGACAAGGTTGTCCACTCTCACCACTATTATTCAACATAGTTTTGGAAGTTTTAGCCACAGCAATCAGAGAAGAAAAAGAAATAAAAGGAATCCAAATCAGAAAAGAAGAAGTAAAGCTGTCACTGTTTGCAGATGACATGATACTGTACATAGAGAATCCTGAAGATGCTATCAAAAAACTACTAGAGCTAATCAATGAATTTGGTAGAGTAGCAGGATACAAAACTAATGCACAGAAATCTCTTGCATCCCTATACACTAATGATAAAAATCTGAAAGAGAAATTAAGGAAACATTCCCATTTACCATTGCAACAAAAAGAATAAAATACTTAGGAATAAACCCACCTAAGGAGACAAAAGACCTGTATGCAGAAAACTATAAGACACTGATGAAAGAAATTAAAGATGATACAAACAGATGGAGAGATATACCATGTTCTTGGATTGGAAGAATCAATATTGTGAAAATGACCATAGTACCCAATGCAATCTACAGATTCAGTGCAATCCCTATCAAACTACCAATGGCATTTTTCACAGAACTACAACAAAAAATTTCACAATTTGTATGGAAACACAAAAGA
>NC_041221.1:77861908-77871705 GCF_002837175.3 Physeter macrocephalus | reverse complement strand
AAGACAGTATGGTACTGGCACAAAAACAGAAATATAGATCAATGGAACAGGATAGAAAGCCCAGAGATAAACCCATGCACATATGGTCACCTTATTTTTGATAAAGGAAGAACGAATATACAATGGAGAAAAGACAGCCTCTTCAATAAGTGGTTCTGGGAAAACTGGACAGCTACATGTAAAAGAATGAAACTAGAACACTCCCTAACACCATACACAAAAATAAATTCAAAATGGATTAAGGACCTAAACGTAAGGCCAGACACTATAAAACTCTTAGTGGAAAACATAGGCAGAATAATCTATGACATAAATCACAGCAAGAACCTTTTTGACCCACCTCCTAGAGAAATGGAAATAAAAACAAAAATAAACAAATGGGACCTAATGAAACTTAAAAGCTTTTGCACAGCAAAGGAAACCATAAACAAGACAAAAAGACAATGCTCAGGATGGGAGAAAATATTTGCAAACGAAGCAATTGACAAACGATTAATCTCCAAAATATACAAGCAGCTCATGCAGCTCAATATCAAAAAAACAAACAACCCAATCCAAAAATGGGCAGAAGCCCTAAATAGACATTTCTCCAAAGAAGATATACAGATTGCCAACAAACACATGAAAGAATGCACAACATCATTAATCATTAGAGAAATGCAAATCAAAACCACAATGAGATATCATCTCAAACCGGTCAGAATGGCCATCATCAAAAACTCTACAAACAATAAATGCTGGAGAGGGTGTGGAGAAAAGGGAACACTCTAGCACTGCTGGTGGGAATGCAAATTGATACAGCCACTATGGAGAACAGTATGGAGGTTCGAGCCATGGCCACCGAGCCTGCGCGTCCGGAGCCTGTGCTCTGCAACGGGAGAGGCCACAACAGTGAGAGGCCCGCGTAACGCAAAAAACAAAAAAAACCCAAAAAACTAAAAATAGAACTCCCATATGACCCAGCAATCCCACTACGGGACATATACCCTGAGAAAACCATAATTCAAAAAGAGTCATGCGCCACAGTGTTCATTGCAGCTCTATTTACAGTAGTCAGGACATGGAAGCAACCTAAGTGTCCATCGACAGATGAATGGATAAAGAAGATGTGACACATATATTATGCAGCCTATTACTCAGCCATAAAAAGAAATGAAACTGAGTTATTTGTAATGAGGTGGATAGACCTGGAGTCTGTCATACAGAGTGAAGTAAGTCAGAAGGAGAAAAACAAATACCGTATGCTAACACATATATATGGAAAGGTTCTGAAGAACCTAGGGGCAGGACAGGAATAAAGACAGACGTAGAGAATGGACTTGAGGACGCAGGGAGGGGGAAGGGTAAGCTGGGAGGAAGTGAAAGAGTGGCATGGACATATATACACTACCAAATGTAAAATAGATAGCTAGTGGGAAGCAGCCGCATAGCAAGGGAGATCAGCTCGGTGCTTTGCGACCACCTAGAGGGGTGGGATAGGGAAGGATGGGAGAGAGACAGAAGAGGGAGGAGATATGGGGATATATGTATATGTATAGCTGATTCATTTTGTTATACAGCAGTAAGTAACACACCATTGTAAAGCAATTATACTCCAATAAAGATGTTAAAAAAAACTGAAAAACTCAACTACATTAAAAAAAATAAATTTTATATGAAAAAAATCAGTAAAGCAAATTAACAAAGGAAAAAAAAAAAAGTGGGCCATCCAGCTGCACGCAAGCCTTCAGATGACTGCAGCATGATCTCCTGGTAATACCAAGCTACAACCACAGCTACACAGCTCCCAAATTCCTGCCCTACAGAAACTGTGCAAGATAATAAGTGTTATCTTATTATTTGGGATAAATTGTTATGCAACAACAGATATCCAATATAGTTTGTTAGTTAAAAGTTTAATGTTTTGGGGGGCTTCCCTGGTGGCGCAGTGGTTAAGAATCCGCTTGCCAATGCAGGGGACACGGGTTCAAGCCCTGGTCCGGGAAGATCCCACATGCTGTGGAGCAACTAAGCCCATGAGCCACAACTACTGAGCTTGCACTCTAGAGCCTGCACGCCACAACTACTGAAGCCCATGCGCCAAAACTACTGAAACCCACGCGTCACAACTACTGAAGCCCACATGCCTAGAGCTCATGCTCCGCAACAAGAGAAGCCACTGCAATAAGAAGCCCACGCACCACAGCAAAGGGTAGCCCCTGCTTGCCGCGACTAGAGAAAGCCCACATGCAGCAATGAAGACCCAACACACAGCCAAAAATAAAAAATAAAATAAACAAAATAAATATTTTTTTAAAGTTTAATATTTTTTGTATGACTTCAGAAAAATGGCACAATGTAAATAAATCTGTTCCTTCTATTAGAATTTCTCAGAAATAAAAATGTGAATGATTAAGTCCTCATATGTGGTCTCAGAAAGGACACACACACCGAGTTCATACAGGAGAGGGCACTGTTCCCTATTTTCTACAGCACCTTTCTCCACAAGCAGGAATGACAATTTAGGGGAAGTAACAAGGGCTTCGCTGCAAGTGACCTCCTTGACTATCTTAACAGAATTAATATAGGGCTTTTTAAAAAAATCACAGTTTAACCAAAACTCACTGTTTCTGACTCTGGAAGTATCGCCTCAGATCACAAAGTAGCATTGCTTTATCACTCCTCAGCATCACTGGAGCAGTATCTGTTTTATTAAAGCTTCTCTGATCATTTCCAAAGTTCACAGAAGAGCACCAGTACTTATTTGTCATAAGTCTGTGATATGCGACCTGGAACTGCAATAGCCTTCTTCCAGCCCTTCCCAGCTTCCCACAGTGAGTGGCTGAGAGGCCAGTGCCCACCTCAGGGTCTTCAGGGAGAAGGATTTCTCCTCCCTCCATTCTAGCCTCCTTCAATAAACAGCAACCCTAAAAGTTTTCTGGCTCTGAAATGTGATCTGCAGCGTGGCCCATTTTCCCTCTATTTTCTGTCACAAATTAGGTTAGAGTTCCTGGTATAGACCCAGCGTCTACACTGGCTGCAACAGTAATAGCTGTGAAGTCAAGCAGTGCAAAAGAAGGTCTCCGGTGCCTGATGGCGGCCACGGCGGGAGGGTTTTCTCATCGGCCAACTCTGCGGTGTGGTTTGGAAATCATTTCTGGAAGATGCAACGCAAGCATTGTTTCTTCACAGCTCTCACAAGAGTTTTGTGAGCCACTCATGTTCATTTCAATGAATTCTTCTTCGGCAGCTACAGTCAGCTTCCATTGCCTGCTGTTAAGGACCCTGGCTCATGTGCCTCATTCAAGACCAACTCTGCTAAGTTGGTCAAATCTCTAGGGAGCCCTGCCCTAGGTCCAGAAAGCAGCAGACTCTCTCTCCACAAAGAATTGACCTTGATAGACTGGATTTGCCAGTTTCGAGTTATGTTACACACTTTTCCAAAGTTCCAAAGGTTGATTATGGGTGCATCTTTCTAGACCACTAGATTCCCTGAAGTTTGGCATTTGCCTCAACATGACTAAGGCACCTCACTTTCAGGCAGAGCTGGATGGGGTCCTGGATGTGAAGATCCTGCATTGTTTGCTTTTCTTTCAGGCTTTAATACTATGTCTGCAAAAGACCTGGATTCCAGGAAAGGCATTTGCTCATTTTTAGCATGCTATCTCCTTTTTCCAGCAGTTCAGAAATGGGTTGTTGGTAGTGAAAGTGACTCAAATACCCTCATCTTAGTGAACTCTGAGTTCCCAAGTTTATATAATAATGGTATAGTCCTCCTAACTTGATTTGGCTCCTGATTATGTGGACATCTTTCTCCAACCAAACTACTTGGTTATAATTGAATAATCTTTTAGATTTTTAAAAATTCTATGTATCCACCAAGTTGAAACATTTCTCTTTGGAGGTTACAACCTTAACCGTAAGGATTATTTCTTATGTAAAATCTCTCTAAAGGAATGTGAGTTGAAAAACTCCAGTCTTGACACAGTTCATAAACATAATTTATAAATGTGAAATAAATGTTCAGAGGCTACTTCTGAAGAATTTGTGCTTTAGACTTTGGATGATGGACACATTGGATCTCAGCTGATCAGCCACATGCCCTCACCTTACTCTTGACATGCTTACCCTGAGGTAAGCCTGGACGTAGATGGCAGAAGACTGAGAAGGAATGAATGACTCTGTCAGAAATCCCTTGCGTTTCACATACTTCTAGAACTCCATTTTCATTGCCTCCAGAGAGGCTCCATCCCTTGGACCTATCAAAAGATAACTGAGAAATTGAAACTGGTCTGGCAGCTCTATCTTTTAGCAAGCAAAGATTTTATTGCTTCAATTTCTGGTTAGACCACAACTTCCAGGAAGCCATTTTTAAAATTGGCTAGGGAAATGGCAGGCACAAATTAAATAAGGAAGAAGTTACTAAGAGCTCATGGAGTTAAATTTTATTGCAAATTGTTTTTTATCATTCCTAAAAATCTGAGATAAGAAAGTTTCTGTGGAAGACTTTAGGAAAAACAAGAATGGGATAGATCAGGGAAATTTGTCTCTGCAGAATGACATCTCAGAGGGAGTATGTATGGAAGCCTGGATTTCACGTGAGTTTCATATACAAGTCCTTATATTAGTCCCAGCTTTCATATGCAAGTCCTTATACTAGTGGGCTGTACTTGACATTGTTTCCAATTCCTGCCTTTTTAAAGTTTCTACTCTTTTGGTTTCCATCACCACTTGCTATGTTGATTTTCTTCTAACCTTTCTAACTGTACTTCCTCTGTGTTCTTTCCTTAGCAGGAAACTTTAATGCCTACCCTTTGAATGTGGGTATTCTCCATTGCTCTATGTGGTCAACCTAGAGCATTTTCATCTACTGTGATGGTTTTACCTACAAACTATGTGATTCAAATTCCCAAGTCTGTTTCCCCAACTCTGACCTGAGATCTGAAACCCCTCAGAATCATACTAGTATGGTTTTATTTCCACTCCTCTAGAATCTAGAGCTACAACTTCTTGTGACATGCCAATGTTTTTCATAGCCCATCTATTTGCCTCTTCTATACTTACACTCCCAGTAGGAGAAATTAGATTTTTTATGGCTGTCATTGCTCTTTCTTTGGACTTGAATTGGTTATTGGTTTTACTAGTTTTGATGCATTTGTCAGCAAGTATTCAAGTAACCCAATAAAAGTAGTTTAAACTTAATAAGGACATTTGTTATCTCACACAACAGGGGTTGGTTGTTTCAGTGTTTAAACAATGTTATTAAAGACCCAAGCAAGACCTTTTGTCTTTCCTCCTTACCATCTTCTCTATGCTGGCTCTAATCCCTCTCTGATAGTTAAAAGGTGACTGCTGCAAGTTCAGGCATCAAATCCTCGGATCATCTATGGCAGATTACTTGGAGTCCATCCATTTCTCCAGATTTTCTATATTTTCTAAAATTATCCCAGTATTAGGTCAGTTTTGTAGAGAATTAGGTTCCCGAACTGTAGCAGACTGGCCTTCCCTAGAATTGCTTAAGCAGTTGTGCCTGGGGAGATGCCACTAGACTATGTTGAACAAAGCTTCTAGAATCAGCCTTAGATTTTTTTTTTTTTAACATCTTTATTGGACTCCCTCCAACCCTCCCTATCCTACCCCTCTAGGTGGTCACAAAGCATGAGCTGGTCTCCCTGTGCTATGCAGCTGCTTCCCACTAGCTATCTACTTTATATTTGGTAGTGTATATATGAATATATATGTTCACGCCATATAACAAAGCTCACTTTGTCCCAGCTTCCCCTTCTCCCTCCCCGTGTCCTGAAGTCCATTCTCTACATCTGTCTTTATTCCTGTCCTGCCCCTAGGTTTGATTCCATATATATGGGTTAGCATATGGTATTTTTCTCTTTCTGACTTACTTCACTCTGTATGACAGTCTCTAGGTCCATCCACCTCGCACCCGTCTCTGGAGCTCGTTTAGACGGTGCTCTGAAGCCCCTCTCCTCGTGCACCCTGAAACAATGGTCTCTTGCCCCTTCGGCAGGTCCAGACTTTTTCCCAGACTCCCTCCCAGCTAGCCGTGGCACACTAGCCCCTTCAGGCTGTGTTCACGCAGCCAACCCCAGTCCTCTCCCTGGGATCCGACCGAAGCCGGAGGCTCAGCTCCCAGCCCCACCCCGCCCCGGTGGGTGAGCAGATGAGCCTCTCGGGCTGGTGAGTGCTGGTCAGCACCGATCCTCTATGCGGGAATCTCTCCGCTTTGCTCTCCGCACCCCAGTTGCTGTGCTCTCCTCCGTGGCTCTGAAGCTTCCCCCCTCCGCCACCCCCATCTCCACCCGCGAAGGGGCTTCCTAGCATGTGGAAACCTTTCCTCCTTCACAGCTCCCTCCCAGAGGGGCAGGTCCCATCCCTATTCTTTTGTCTGTTTTTCCTCTTCTCTTTTGCCCTACCCAGGTACGTGGGGAGTTTCTTGCCTTTTGGGAAGTCTGAGGTCTTCTGCCAGCGTTCAGTAGGTGTTCTGTAGGAGGTGATCCACATGTAGATGTATTTTTGATGTATTTGTGGGGAGGAAGGTGATCTCCATGTCTTACTCCTCCTCCATCTTGAAGTTACCCCAGGTTTGTATCCACCCTGGGGATGGATGTTGTTTGAACATATAATTCCCTCTCTATGAAGACTCTCAGGAGAAGTTTCTGTGTGGTTTTTGTGTGGAGCAGAGTCCTGATTTGCTTAAGCAATCATCTTATGGACAAGATGAATTGCCTGGCTGATAAGATGTCCTCTTTTCCTTTGGCTGCTCAAAGGCCTAGCACCAAGTCTGGGGGCCACCTAGGCCAAATACACGATTTTACCACCTGTCATAAACCCAAATTCCTACAGCAGGAGCCACGCTCAAACTATTTGACAGCAGGTACAACAAAGGCCCCAATCAGAATGGGCAACAGTTGTAAACCACGAGCATCAGCCAGCATCACCAGCCAGGCAGCTAGTGTAGACAGGCAAAAGAGAGTGAGAATTTAAAAAGAAATCTCAACCTATTTTGGTTTTTTTTTTCACATTTGATAGAGATAGTCCATGATAATAAATGGGACTGAGACTCCACCTCAGCGTTGGGGAGACAATAGGGAGTGGTGGGGACTGTGATAAACTGGAGAATCCATGCCCTCTTAGAATGGTGACTGCAGCAGAAGCAAGGAGAACTACAATCCTGCAGCCTATGGAACAAAACCCACATTCACAGAAAGATAGACAAGATGAAAAGGCAGAGGGCTATGTACCAGATGAAGGAACAAGATAAAACCCCAGAAAAACAACTAAGTGAAGTGGAGATAGGCAACCTTCCAGAAAAAGAATTCAGAATAATGATAGTGAAGATGATCCAGGACCTCAGAAAAAGAATGGAGGCAAAGATCAACAATACAATAACTGAAATGAAAACTACACTAGAAGGAATCAATAGCAGAATAATTGAGGCAGAAGAACGGATAAGTGACCTGGAAGACAGAATGGTGGAATTCACTGCTGCGGAACAGAATAAAGAAAAAAAAAATGAAAGGAAATGAAGACAGCCTAAGAGACCTCTGGTACAACATTAAATGCAACAACATTCACATTATAGGGGTCCCAGAAGGAGAAGAGAGAGAGAAAGGACCTGAGAAAATATTTGAAGAGATTATAGTCGAAAACTTCCCTAACATGGGAAAGGAAATAGCCACTGTAGTCCAGGAAGCGCAGCAAGTCCCATACAGGATAAAACCAAGGAGAAACACACCAAGACACATAGTAATCAAACTGGCAAAAATTAAAGACAAAGAAAAATTATTGAAAGCAGCAAGGGAAAAATGACAAATAACATACAAGGGAACTCCCATAAGGTTAACAGCTGATTTCTCAGCAGAAACTCTACAAGCCAGAAGGCAGAGGCTTGATATACTTAAAGTGATGAAAGGGAAGAACCTACAACCAAGATTACTCTACCCGGAAGGGAGCTCATTCAGATTCTATGGAAAATCAAAAGCTTTACAAACAAGCAAAAGTGAAGAGAATTCAGTACCACCAAACCAGCTCTACAACAAATGCTCAAGGAACTTCTCTAAGTGGGAAACACAAGAGAAGAAAAGGACCTACAAAACAAACTACATAATGATCAAGGGATCAATCCAAGAAGAAGATATAACAATTATAAATATATATGCACCCAACATAGGAGCACCTCAATACATAAGGCAACTGCTAACAGCTATAAAAGAGGAAATCGATAGTAACACAATAATAGTGGGGGACTTTAACACCTCACTTACAACAAGGGACAGATCATCCAAAATGAAAATAAATAAGGAAACAGAGCTTTAAACGACACAATAGACCAGATAGATTTAACTGATATTTATAGGACATTCCATCCAAAAACAGCAGAATACACTTTCTTCTCAAGTACGCACAGAACATTCTCCAGGATAGATCACATCTTGGGTCACAAATCAAGTCTCAGTAAATTTAAGAAAATTGAAATCATATCAAGCATCTTTTCTGACCACACCACTATGAGATTAGAAATGAATTACACGGAAAAAAAGTAAAAAACACAAATACATGGATGCTAAACAATACTTTACTAAATAACCAAGAGATCACTGAAGAAAGCAAAGAGGAAATCAAAAAATACGAAGAGACAAACGACAATGAAAACACGATGATCCAAAACCTATGGGATGCAGCAAAAGCTGTTCTAAGAGGGAAGTTTATAGCTACACAAGCCTACCTCAAGGAACAAGAAAAATCTCAAATAAACAATCTAACCTAACACCTAGAGGAACTAGAGAAAGAAGAACAAACAAAACCCAAAGTTACCAGAAGGAAAGAAATCATAAAGATCAGAGCAGAAATAAATGAAATAGAAACAAAGAAAACAATAGCAAAGATCAATAAAACTAAAAGCTGGTTCTTTGAGAAGAAAAACAAAATTGATAAACCATTAGCCAGACTCATCAAGAAAAAGAGAGAGAGGACTCAAATCAATAAAATTAGAAATGGAAAAGGAGAAGTTACAAGAGACACCACAGAAATACAAAGCATCCTAAGAGACTACTACAAGCAACTCTATGCCAATAACAGGGACAACCTGGAAGAAATGGACAAATTCTTAGAAAGGTATAATCTTCCAGGACTGAACCAGGAAGAAATAGAAAATATGAACAGACCAATCACAAGTAATGAAATTGAAACTGTGATTAAAAATCTTCCAACAGGGCTTCACTGGTGGTGCAGTGGTTGAGAATCTGCCTGCTAATGCAGGAGACATGGGTTCGAGCCCTGGTCTGGGAGGATCCCACATGCCGTGGAGCAACTAGGCCCGTGAGCCACAATTACTGAGCCAGCGCGTCTGGAGCCTGTGCTCCACAACAAGAGAGGCCATGACAGTGTGAGGCCCGCGCACCACGATGAAGAGTGGCCCCCGCTTGCCACAACTAGAGAAAGCCCTCGCACAGAAATGAAGACCCAACACAGCAAAAATAAATTAATTAATTAATTTTAAAACTCCTGGGCTTCCCTGGTGGCGCAGTGGTTGAGAGTCCGCCTGCCGATGCAGGGGACCGGCTGGGCCCGTGAGCCATGGCCACTGAGCCTGCGCATCTGGAGCCTGTGCTCCGCAACGGGAGAGGCCACAACAGTGAGAGGCCTGCATACCACAGGAAAAAAAAACAAAACAAAACTCCTACCCCCCCCCCCCCGCAAAAAATCTTCCAACAAACAAAAGTCCAGGACCAGATGGCTTCACAGGTGAATTCTATCAAACATTTAGAGAAGAGCTAACACCCATCCTTCTCAAACTCTTC
>NC_041221.1:77791948-77859714 GCF_002837175.3 Physeter macrocephalus | reverse complement strand
AGACACATGCACCCCAATGTTCATTGCAGCACTATTTACAACAGCCAGGTCATGGAAGCAACCTAAATGCCCATCGACAGACGAATGGATAAAGAAGTTGTGGTATATATATACAATGGAATATTACTCAGCCATAAAAAGGAATGAAATTGAGTCATTTGTTGAGACGTGGATGGATCTAGAGACTGTCATACAGAGTGAAGTAAAAAACAAATATCGTATATTAACTCATGTATGTGGAACCTAGAAAAATGGTACAGATGAGTCAGATTGCAGGGCAGAAGTTGAGACACAGATGTAGAGAATAAACGTATGGACACCAAAGGGGGAAAACCGTGGGGTTTGGGGATGGTGGTGTGCTGAATTGGGCGACTGGGATTGACATGTATACACTTATGTGTATAAAATTGATGACTAATAAGAACCTGCTGTATAAAAAACAAAAAGACAAAAAAAACCTAATAATAATTTAAAAAAAAGAACAGTGACTGCTCCTTAGATCCAAATAATTGTTGCCACATTAGAATATGGCTCAGAGCTCCCAGAACTTCCAATATTTTTAGACAAAGCCAGAAATCCTAATTTTGGGGAACACCTGGATTTTAAGACTACACTCCAAAAAAGCAAAAATCAAAAAGCCCAACCAAAAATAAACAGAGAACCATTAGACTGCAGGCCAACACAAACAGCAGAGGTCAGCTGAATCCAGTCAGCTTGTGACTTCTGCTTTCTGCTGTGTATTTTGTATCAACCTCCCTCCTTCCTCAGTTTTACATTCTACTCTTGTTTTTCTTCTTTCACTTCTACTTAATTTATAATATTTGCCTCTACTTTATGTAACCTTATATATCACTTTAAATTCTACCTGGGACAGAGCAGAGTATAAATAAACTGACTACAGGACATCTCCCCTTAGACAGCACACAGGCATCTCAAATGCCTTAGTCACACCAGATTGAATTGAACATTTTCACTCCCTTACCCCCTCATTCCTCGTCTGGAGGATTCAGAGGGCCCCCCTCCTTTGTTTGCTGTCTCAATCAGCAGCAACACCCCCATTCACCTGATAGCATGAGCCAGAAACCTGAGTGTCATGCTGTTTCTGGGCCCTCCTCCTCTCATTCATTCATTGTTAGGCTTTACCTCCTGAGTCCCCCATCCGCTCCTCTCCAACCCAGCACGGAGATTCAGGCCCTTGCCATTTCTGGCCTGAATTACTGTAAGAAGCCAGACTTACCTTCTGCACCCACTTTGCCTTTCTTCAAACTCAGCCTCCACCAGCTGCTGGGAGGCACACCTGACCGTCTCCCTACCTTAACCTCATGGAGGGTCCCCACAATTTCCAGGTTAAGCCTAAGCTCTGTGAGGTGCTCCCACCCATCTCACCTGCCCATCTGCCCCACACGTAACATGCTGCTCCTGGGATGCTCAGTTACCCAGCTCAGGCATTAGTCCTCCAAGGAAGCCTCCCCGACACCCCTCAGCTCCCTCGAATGTTCAAGCCCTCCTAGTGTTCCCATATCACCTCATGCTTTCCCCTGTCCCTGCACAGGAACTAGGTTAAAGGAAAATAATAGTAGCTAATATTAGTCAGCACATACTCTGGCCAAGTACCATTCTAGACAGTTTAAATGGATTCATTCATTTCATCCTCAGAAATCATATGAAGAATCACTAGCCCTGTCTTACAGCTCATTAAGCTGAAGCACTGAGAAATCAGTAATTTTCCCAAAGTCACTGTTGGTGAAGTGAGGATTTGAACCCAGTTCATCTGGCTCCAGAGTACTTGCTCTTCACCACTGGGGGGCGCTGGTGGTGGGGGGGTCTATCTCAAGCAGTTTCATGGGAGACTCAGAGCCTTCGCATTCTGTTTACTCAGAGATTTATGGGCTCTAAGTCATAAATTAAAGAAAGCAATCTCTGCCTGCTTTCTCTCCTGATAACAAACAACATACCTGCCACACCCTGAGTCTGGACTCCACAGCCACAAAGACTTCCGGAGACCTGGGTGATTCCCAGCCAGGGCTTCAGAATTAGCTCTCTGGAGGAAGCTTGTCATCTCCACCCCCTGAAATCAAGATTAGAGCATTCTCCTTACCTCATCTCCCCAGAAGGCAGCTTTAAGGTTAAAAAAAAGAAAAGAAAGAAATGGAGGATTCTGGTTTCTAACTTTCTAACTCTAGAGGTTGAAGTTCAAGGAAGGAGAGCTCTGGGCCATAAGGCAGGGGTTGGGGAGGACAAAAAAAGGTCAAAGGGTGGTTACCATGGGTCTTCCTGTGTAAAAGGTGTCCTGGTTACCTTGGCCACAAGGAGAAGGAAAGAGAGAGAGAAACACGAGGGAGGGGCTGATAGTGGCTCAGAGCCCTGGGCTTCTGAAGGCCCCCTTGCCCTGCACAGTTACTTTCCTTCTGGCTCCTGTGACCATCCTGGCCTCCTGCTTCACTCCCATCTCACCTCGAGACACTCAGGTGTCATATTCCTGTCCAAGTTGAAAGATCCAGAAGAACCTTCAAGGTGTGGCTTGGCCTCCCTAGATCTGCTCAGGAGATTTTATTTAATTTTGCTCATGCCTTCCCAGATGCCAGTTGAATACCACTCACAAGAAGACGCAGAAGCCATTCATGCTTCTCCTCAGACCAGCCAGCGCAGGGCATCCTGGACCATCAGCCCTGGGCCTAAGATCGCTCTTGGCCTAGAGAATCACCACTTGAAAGAAAAGAGAGGGGCAGACACAGGTCGGAAAGGGTCCAACACACACAAGAGTATCTTGAAAGAAAAAACTCCAGGATAGGTTCTGGAGACTGAAACATCTCTCTTTCTAAAATAAGTATTCCAGCCCACCTGAAAAAAGAAAATTAAAAGCTCCAGGGCTTCCCTGGTGGCGCAGTGGTTGAGAGTCCGCCTGCCGATGAAGGGGACCCGGGTTCGTGCCCCAGTCCGTGAAGATCCCACATGCCGCGGAGCGGCTGGGCCCATGAGCCATGGCCGCTGAGCCTGCGCATCCGGAGCCTGTGCTCCGCAGCGGGAGAGGCCACAACAGTGAGAGGCTCGCGTACCGCAAAAAAAAAAAAAAAAAAAAAAGCTCCAAACTGTAGATTTAAAGAATGATGGGGGCTTTCCTGGTGGCGCAGTGGTTGAGAATCTGCCTGCTAACGCAGGGCACATGGGTTCGAGCCGTGGTCTGGGAAGATCCCACATGCCGCGGAGCAACTAGGCCCGTGAGCCACAACTACTGAGCCTGCGCGTCTGGAGCCTGCGCTCCGTAACAAGAGAGGCCGCGATAGTGAGAGGCCCGCGCACCGCGATGAAGAGTGGCCTCCGCTCGCCACAACTAGAGAAAGCCCTCGCACAGAAACGAAGACCCAACACAGCCAAAAGTAAATAAATAAATAAATAAGAATGATGGACATTCTGGGGAGGCCAGAATGAATGTGTGGAAGTAATGATGGGTCCTGTCAGAGTGGAATTCCCACGCACAGCTAGCCAGACGTGGACAGTGGCCTGGGGCCTGCTCTTCCCTGTCCTTAGGAGCACATTAAGATCCCTACATAGAAGAGCAAAGTGATAAGGATTTTAGTATTCCTAGTTGCTTCCCATAAAGTGCAAAATGAACGGATGTATAATCAGAGTTCTTGGGTCAAAAGAGCCTTTTCTCTCCTGCGGTAGGCTTTTTAAATTGCCAATGGAGTGCAGTTAACAAAATCCAGACTGTGGGAAAATCTCCCAACAAATAACCTGTTTTCTTCAACAAATAAATTGCAAGAAGAAAAAAAAAAAAAAGATAAATTAAGAGGCTTAAAAGACATTAATCAATTGCAATGTGTGACCTTTATTTGGATTCTAGGGGGGTTTTTTTTAACTAAAAAAAAAAACCCAGTACGACATTTGAGACAAGTAGAAATTTGAACACTGACAGGATATTTGATATTAAAGAATTGCTTATTTTTAAGGTATGATTTTTAAACTCCGTTTCTTTTAGAATCACTGAAACATTTACAAGTGAAATAATATGATTTCTGAGACTTGCTTCAGAATAAACGGGCCGTGCTGAATGGGGCAGAATTGAAGGGTTGATGGTTGTTGGGACTGAGTGATGGGTACCTGGACCTTATACAATTCAGTCATCTTCTGTGTGGGTACAAAATTCTCCATAATTATTATCATTTCCCTCCTTACCCTGCAATTCTTTTTAAACCATAAATTCTGATAAATCAGCTATATTTTAAACAAAACCTCCCATCTACAAAAATCTTTAGTTGGAGGGAAATTTCTCTGTCACCAATAAGAACTAGATACAGTCCCCTCCAAGTGTCCAGGTAGCTTCTGAAAGAGCTCAGAACACAAGATCTTGGCTAAACTACTCTCTCGGGATTAGGTAATTAAGTCTAGCCAGTGCTACATAGAAACTCTAATTAAACTCTTTTATGCACTGAAGTCATTCACCCCAGGCTACATGCTGAAGCTGGAGTAAGGTACTCAGATGACAGCCAAGACCTGGCGATGCTGAGAATTAATCCCTCATCTGCAGGTGAGCTGGCCAGGGCCCAGGGCTCAGACTCCAAGCTATTAGGTACCAGGTGGATGGACTGCAGCCATGCCCTCCTATTCTCTGTGAAAGAATGATAGAGGACTCAGACATCCAAATGTCCTACTCAATGGTTCTACTTGGGATGTCTGACAGGCATCTCAAACTCAAGATGTCCTGGCCAAAACAGACCTCTTGACTTTCAAACTCCAAACTTGCTCACGCCTAATTATTTCACCATTATCCACTGAGAAAAAATCTAAGTATGATCTTCGATTCCTAGATTTCTCTTTTCCTCACATCTGTTGACTTTACCTTCAAAACACAGCCCAAATTAGTTCCCTTCTCTCTATCATCACCCGAATTCAAGCCGACATCATCTCTTGCTTGCGTTGCTGGAATTCCCTAATAGTTCTTGCTTCCCTTTTGCCCTTCTGTAATCCATATCCTGTGGTAGCCCGTGACTATCAGTAAGACAATCCTATGGCATCCCACCTAGAAGGAAAGTCAAGCTCCTTACTCCCTTACAAATCCCTTCAGTTATCCAGCACCTGCCTGTCTCTCCAAGCTATTTGCCCATACTCTTATTCCCCTCATCCATTCCCATGAAGCCCTTGCTTGGGATCCTCCAAGGGCTGGCTTTCTTGTCCTTTATATTGCAACTTAAATTTCACCTTCTTTGAAACCTTCCCTGAAACCCTAGTATTCTTAGCATTTGCCCCCTCTTAGAATTTACTACTAGTAGATATTTGTCTTATTTCTGGTCTCTGCCCAATCAGAAAGTCAACTCAGTGAGAACAGGGATCTTGTCTATTTTGTTCTCCACAATATCCCTCACTGCCTTGAGCATGATTTGGCACATAGTACATGGTGGAAGAATACTGAATGAACAAGTATGTAAAGATATAAGAAGATATTCACCCAAAGATTGCCTGAATAGCAATACAAGTATAGCAAAAAACTGGAAACAACCTAAAAGCTGGAGGATTCCTTATATAGTATATCCATACAATGGATACAACCATTTAAAATAATGAGGTCAATCTCTAAATGCTGATATGGAAATAATGTCCAAGATGTGTTCATACAGTGTGGTAGCCAGCCTCCAATATGGCCCTCAGTGATCCTCGACTCCTGCTATTTATGCTCTTATGTAGTCCCCTCCCAAAGTGAATTGGAGTTAGTCTGTGTGACCAGTAGAGTAACGTGGAGATGATGGTGTGACTTCTGAGGCTAGGTTCTAAAGGTCATTGCAGGTCCTCCTTGTTCTCTGGATCACGCATTTTGGGGGAGGCCCACCTTTGTGTTATGAGATCACTTGAGCAGGCCTGTGGAGAAGCCCTCATGGAGAGGAACCAAGGCTTCCTGCCACTAGCCAGCATCAACGTGCCAGCCCTGTGAGGAAGCCACACTGGAAGTCGATCCTCCAGCCCCAGTCAAGCCTTCAGATGACTGCAACCTCGTGAGATCCCAAGCAAGAACCATGTGGCTAAACTGCTCCTCAGTTCATGACCCACAGAAACTGCGCCAGTTAGCAAATGTTTATTGTTACTTTAAGCCACTAAGTTTTGAGGAAATTGATTATGCATAAATAACATACATAACTCTTTTACTTTTAAAAAGAAGCATATAGGTACTTATACTTATTCATGCATAAAAAATACTTCAAAGGATGCACAAAGGGAGTAACTAGGTTCTGACATGGATGGGTCCACTTTTCAGTATATGCTCTTATATTCTCAGATTTATTTACAAGAACCACTTATTACTTATATAATTTTTAGGTTTATTTTTTGAAAGGTTTAAGCATCACAATACTAGAGAGAAGCCACAATAATGGCCCTTCCTAAGCCGTCTTGTCCTTTTGTTTTCCTTGACTTTCTCCCACTCTCAAGACCTGGCTTTAGAATAGGCTCTTCTTTAAAGGCTTTCCATTAACCCAAATACTGGAGGATTTTTTTTTTTAATATTGATTAATTTCACTGAAAACATTAATCTCACAGTTAGAATGTTGCATTTAATAAGGCAACAATGTTGCAATAATTGTGGGATGAGTGAATGAACCACTCACACTTGCTGGGTGCTGATGGCTTAACTAGAGTTCGTGGAGTGCACAGGCTAGGGCTGTGTTTTCTGCAGGAGGCGGTGCAGAACTGGTTGTGCCTAATTTCTCGCCAATAAAGACAGACACTGGGAAATATTCCACAGATTGACCAACAGGTAGAGGCAAAGGCAGCTCATACCCAAACCACAGAATTCGTCACACTCTCCCTCAAAAAAAGGCATTTCCAAAGTGTGACCTGAGTGACTCCAATTATTTACATTTAAACAACCATCTCAGCGACATTCCAAGGCTTTGGATAAAATGGAGGACCAGATCCCTCAGGGTCTGGTTTTTTCCCCTTCAGAACTAGGAGTGGGGATGGACTAGACACATACCTTTGACTAGTGTGAAATCAGAAACTTTGCTTTTTAAGACAACAGCCAAGCTCTGCGGCAGACCCATGATTTTAATCGATGAGACCAGGGAACAGTATGATGAACTGTACCTTTGATTTGGTAATACATTCCAGTCCTCCAAGGGCCTCCAGAAGGTTAAAGCTACAGGAACAAAGTTGTAATCAGTAAACTGTGCATACTGATGAGATTATAGCCCCAGGATTTATGAAATCTTGATAACCAGGAAATTAATTACCTCTGAAACTCCTGCTACAAACAACTGAAATGACATACAGAGAAATGCCCAAACAACTCCAATCAAGCCAGTTTAACATGTGTCCCACACAGTGGGACAATCCACATTCACTTTCAAATTAAGAGAGCTCTCCTTTAGTCAATGGAGCCAAAGGAGTGCAACATTCAAGTATTCAGATAGTTTAGAAAAATCAGAGCGCACTAAGACTGGGGGCACAGAGCAAAGACAAGAACATCCAGGGCACTTCCAAGCTCAGGTTGAGAGTTCCTCCTCCCTCCCATCAGGGGCCTGATTCAGGTAGAACAAGACCTTTGTGAGCTACTCCTCAAAGGCAAAAGAAACAAACATGATTGGAAAAGAATTTGCTTTAGCAAACAAACACTCATGATTCTATTTCCCAAATCCTTTTTTTTTACACTTCTTAATGTAGATTCACAGACTTGGTGAAAATGAACGAAGAAAAATACTTCTTCGATAGGCAGTGATTAAATTATGATCACCCGTGCACGGTATACTACCTAGGCACTGAAAATAATGAGGAAGATCCATATGAATTGATTTAGAAGTTGACATATACATGCACATATATGTATTTACATACACATACATATTCATTCTTATTTTAAGAGTATAACATACATATAAAATACATATATTTTCTATAAATTATAAAAATTAGTTCCCTCTGAGAAATAAGAATGGGCATGAGTAGCAAAGTAAACTTTTTTATTTTATATATTTTTATTCAGTTTGATTTTTTTAACCATCAGCATGTATTATAAAAATGACTAATTAAGAAACAGCAGGGACTTCCCTGGTGGCGCAGTGGTTGAGAGTCCACCTGCCAATGCAGGGGACACGGGTTCCAGCCCTGGTCCGGGAAGATCCCACATGCCGCGGAGCAACTAAGCCCATGCGCCACAGCTACTGAGCCTGCGCTCTAGAGCCCGCGAGCCACAACTACTGAAGCCCTTGCACCTAGAGCCCGTGCTCCGCAACAAGAGAAGCCGCCGCAATGAGAAGCCCACACGACGCAACGAAGAGCTGCCCCCGCTCACCGCAATTAGAGAAAGCCGGCGCACAGCAACAAAGACCCAACACAGTAAAAAATAAAAATAAATTTAATTTAAAAAAAAAAGAATCCGCCTGCCAGTGCAGGGGACACGGGTTCGATCCCTAGTCTGGGAAGATCCCACATGCTGCGGAGCAACTAAGCCCGTGCGCCACAACTACTGAGCCTGCGCTCTAGAACCCATGAGCCACAACTACTGAGCCCACATGCCACAACTATTGAAGCCTGCGCACCTAGAGCCCGTGCTCCGCCAACAAGAGAAGCCACTGCAATGAGAAGCCTGCGTACTGCAACGAAGAGTAGCCCCCGCTCACCGCAACTAGAGAAAGCCTGTGTGCAGCAATGAAGACCCAACACAGCCAAAAATAAATAAATAAAAAATTAATTTAAAAAAATCACTTAAAAAATAGCAAATACCAAAAAAATGTTTTCCATTGGATGAGCGCACAGACCACCTGCAGGGCCCCTGAGAGCCATTTGTTTCTTCTCCCTTTTATCCTGCGTCCACCATCTTTTGCTTTCCCACCTATAAAACGGGAACCCCACTATGAGACAGCCTATGAGACTGAAAGCAGAGCCAGCAAGGAAGGCAGGGTGTATCTGGCACTGAAGTGAAAGGGGGCAAATCAGAAATGAGATCACATCAGTAGTTAGGGAGTAACAGTAATAATGTTACATAAAAGTTATGAGCATATATGTGCCAAACATTTAATCCTAATAACTCTATAAGATACTATTATCCTCATTTTACAAATGAGGAAACTGAAGCACAGAGAAGCATCTTCCCTAAGTTAACCAAAACAAAGAAATGATGGAGTCAGAATTCAGCCCTGCCTGGCAGCCCCTAAGCTGTGCTGCTTCAGGACAAACTAAAATAACAGTGAGACTTTTTTTTCTGTCAGATTGGTAACATTTCAAAAGATTGATGGATGAGCATTTCAGGAAATAGGTGCAAACATCTTTTTGGTAGAAGTATAAATTACTGAAGGCCATTTGGCAAGTGTTACCAAAATTTTAAACGGGCATCGATAACTTTTGACCTGGCCATTCTACTTTCAGGACCTCATCCTACAGAAATACTCACAAAGATGTCTACACACAGATGTTAAATGAGGCACTGTTTTGTTTTTTTCTTTAGTTAATTAATTAATTAATTTTATTTTGGCTGCGTTGGGTCTTTGTTGCCATGCGTGGGCTTTCTCTAGTTGCGGTGAGCGGGGGATACTCTTCACTGTGGTGTGCAGGTTTCTCATTGTGGTGGCTTTTATTGTTGGGGAGCACAGGCTCTAGGTGCGAGGTCTTCAGTAGTTATGGCATGCGGGCTCAGCAGTTGTGGCTCAGGGGCTCTAGAGCGCAGGCTCAGTAGTTGTGGCACGTGGGCTCAGTTGTTCCGCGGCACGTGGGATCTTCCCAGACCAGGGCTCGATCCCGTGTCCCCTGCACTGGCAGGAGGATTCTTATCCACTGCGTCACCAGGGAAGCCCAGCATTGTTTTAAAAGAGGAAGAAAAAAAAAAAGAGGGAGAGAGAGAAACAAATTCAGGAGCCATAGGTAGGAAATAAGTAAATGACTAAAACGTCACAATATATCCAAAATATTAAGTAGTCTGTATCCTTTAAAAATGGAGGTCAATTCATAGATGCAGACGTGGAAAGAATTCTAAAATGTGGTTAAAAGAAAAACAATTATCACAAAGCAATGTGTATAATATGGCCCTATTTACGTAAAAAATAAGATGTGAGAATCACTTTCATTTCTTCTTAGAAGAGTGATGCCTTTGCTTCCCCTCTCTCATTCCCTCCCTCGAAAACAAAAATGAAAGCAAAAGCCACATAATTCAGATAAGTTGTAAAAAATAAGTCATGTGTTATTTATAAATCAATCATACAATAAAACGATTATTTTAAAAGGTCACAAATACACCAGTTGTATAAAGTCAGTCTGGAGTCAAGTACCTCTTTAAATACATTGCAAATCACTTCTATTTCAGAAGTTCTTTTCCAAACAGATGTGGTTCAAACCCAATGACGGCTTTATAATTTCATATTTGATAACAAGTCAACAAAACTGGCAATAAATAGTCCAACAATAATTTTTTAAAATACTAAGTGGTAAACACTATTCCTAGCTGTGAAACAATCTATTATTCAGACAACCTGAAGATTTCATTGAAACCAGTAAAGAGTTACACAGAATTTATTTTTCTACATTTAAAATCCTTGCTGTATTTTCCTTGAAGTGATAATGATACACACAAAAGCTCAAAGGATTGATAAATAATTGAAAGTCCCAATAAGTCAACAAACACACTTCATTATAAACTGAACATAAAAGAGACACACAACATTCTGTTTGCTTCTCTTTTCAAAAAACTGCCATGGCCCCTTGTCAAGTGGAAGCAGTACCCAGACCAATAGTTTCCAAAGTTTGGAGTACACAAAAATCTTGTTAAAATGAAGGTTCCTGGGCCCTGTCCCCAGACTCTGAACTCTGATTCCTGAGGATAATGAATCTGCATTTTTCAACAAGATCCACAAGGATTTTGATGAGGTGGTACAAGAACCCCACTGACCATTCAAAACTGTCCAGTCCTAACTTATTGCCATTGGTTGGAAACATGATTCTGGGCAGCTCCCTCACCTCTTTAGTTTCCTTATCCTTAAAGCCAGTCAATTGGACCAATCATCTCTGAGGGCCCTGAAGCCCTAACATGGTTGTGACTGACCCCAGATGTAAAATGTAGTTTTAGCTAAGAACTTGGTCTTCACGCCAATACTAGTCTTTGAGAATCACTGGGTTTCTGTCTTTTCTCCACCTTCTGAAAAGTCTGCTTCTATCAGTTCTGTTTCCAGGAGCACCTGAGTAGAGGAATTCTGAAACTGACATCTATGTTAATTTGGGGGACTTTCCTTACGCAAACAGCGAAGCTCCCAGCAATCCTGAGGTGTTGCATATACATGGTATGTGGTGAAACCCGCTTGGTTGGGAAACAACAGAAGCATCCCCATAATGTTAATCAGGTTCCAAATCCCCCTACATAACTTCCATCTGAGGAGCTGGAAAACTCAATAGGAGGTTTTAACACTGGTTGAACTTGAAGAGTAAGAGCTGGATTTCCTAGAGAATTTAATTGATGTGAGGGATACTTGCATCTGCTTTACAGCACGGACACTCCGACAAAGCAGAGCATTCTTTGCATGATCCCTGAAGTCTTGTGAAATGAAGTAATAGACAAAGGGGTCAATGCAGCTGTTGAGGGTGGAAAGGCAGAGGGCTATGATGTACAGGGCATAGACGTGGCTCTGGCCCCAGTTTTTAATCAGGAAGTAATGTACCACGAGCAGAAGGTTACTAGGAGTGAAGCAGATCAGGTACATGGCCAGGACAGTGACGATGAGCTTGATGGCTCTCTGCCTCTTCTTTCCTGAGTTTTTATCCAAGGTGGAAGATTGGAGGGTCCGGATCATCAGCACATAGGCAAAGGCCGTAAGGAAGGCTGGGAACAGAAAGATTCCGATGGCCAGAGAGAGGAAATAATTGAACATGTCCCCCACCAACACCTCCTTTGGCAAAACATCATGACAGGTCGTGATGTTAAGGGCTGGAATGTAGATGGTCTGCTTCACAACGTATAAGGGGATAGTAACCAGCAGAATCAGCAGCCATATTCCCAGGGAGACACTGATGGCAATGCTTGCCTTCTTCATGGGGTACACCATGGGGTTCACGATGACCCAGTATCTCTGCACACTGAGACAGGTCATGAAGAGGATGGAGCAGTACATGTTGCCATAGAAAAAGCCAACGAGTACCTTGCAGAGAGATTCCCCGTAAATCCAGTTGTTGCCATGGATGTGATAGGCAATCTTAAAAGGGAACCAGATAACAGAGAGGAGGTCCGCCAAGGCCAGGTTGGCCATGTAAATCACAGCAGGGTGCTTCTTCTTCGTTCCGAAAAGAAAAACCCACAGGGCCATGCCATTACTTGGCAAACCAACCGCAAATACGATCATGTAGACAATTGGAAGAAAGACAGTAGTCAGTTTTCCAGTGAGGACGGAGGCAGAAAACTCATCCACAGAAAAGCCGGCTTCCACCGTTGCTCCTCTCCCAGGGATCTGAGGTGAGTTATCAACGTAACCAATGAGACTTCTTCCTTTAGAGGGTCTACTGGTTCCTGCGCAAGAGAGGCAAGGCAGACAGGGGTCATTACAGAAATCAACGTTTCCACAGAAATGCTGGTTTGTCCAAATAAAATCACTTTAGAAAAAGACAGAAGGGCCGGTGTGAAGGTCACGGACAAGACAGTGCTGCTAAGCGCTAGAGTTACCTGAAAATTTGGGCAGAAGAGGAAAGGAGGAGAGCAGCTGAGGAGAAAAAGAAGCAGAATGAACTGAAAGGGACTGAGAGAGAACCGGCGTGGACAGCATGTTATGGCAGCCCTGCCTTTCCCCAGAGCAGTGTAGGTGAAGAACGCTTCCTGTGCTGTGTGAAAGAAGAGAAAGGAAGAAGACAGGAGGAGGAGTACACAAAATACTTACGGGCGCTTTCTTTGGGTGATGAAATTACTGGGATTTCTATGGTCTGGATTTGTTTGCTTGCTGCTTTTTTTTTACAGCAGGTATTTTTTATGGGAGGGTTGTGAAGTATGTGTAGAATATAACATTGATTTCTATGAATCTCGAAAAAAGTGACAGTATTTCAATTTATTTTTACAAACTGTCCACACTCATTAGTTCCTACCCGTTCTCATCATGGCCATCTATCTCACTTGGGGCCGCAAGACAGGATCCAGCCTGGCCTGTCACTCCCTAGCCCAAAGTCCAACACGGCGAGATTCCCAGGAGCACAGAGATAGTCCCTCTCCAGCCACAAGGACAGCCTCAGCCGTGGGCAGGGATCCCCCACTTCTGTGTGAGCTTCCTGGAGACCTTCCCATGGAAGCCAGAGGGCAGGCAAGCCTTCCGGCCTCAAGGTCACTGGACGGATAGGGGCATGATTTCTGTTCAGACAAATTTGTATTCTGACTTTTAAGCAAGCAACACGGCAAGCTTTAACAATTTCCACTCTCATCCCCATATTATGAATTAAGCTTTACAAATCACAAACCAATGGCATAGCCAGCCTATGCCAATGAAGTGCTCACGGACCTGCAGATGAACGTGAGGGACCATGTGAGGACATGGAAGGATCTGACTTTAATTCTGGGGAAGAGCAGTCCTTCACCATGGCACTACAGTATGCCAGGGAGTATGTTCAACCTACTCACAAGTCTATCTGATAATGTGTATGTTTAGTCATCATTTTTTCCTCTCCTACCTTTGTACCCATGTTCAGCAGGATTATTCACTTCTCTTAAGGCTTCCCTACTAAGAAGTGACAGTGATTAGGGTGGGTGGAGGATGAAAGGGTGTAGAGATCAATACTTCACTTTTCATTTAGCAGAGTGGGTAGCCCCCCAAAAGAGATGTCCATGTCCTAATCCCTAGAATCTGTGATCCTTACCTTATTTAGAAAAAAGGTCTTTGTAGATGCAATTAGGATCTTGAGATGGGAAGATCATCCTGGATTATCCAGGTGGGCCCGAAGCCCAATGACAACTGTCTTTATAAGAGAAAAGGCAGAGGGAGATTTGAGAGAGAAAGAAGACAGAAAGGAGAAAGCAGTGTGAAAATGGAGGCAGAGATTGGAGTAGAGCCAAGGAACAAGCTAAGGAATGCCAAGGAATACCAACAGCCACCAGTAGCTAGAGGAGGCATGGAACGGAGTCTCCCCTAGAGCCTTGAGAGGAGCCCATACTTTGATTTCAGACTCTTGACCTCCAGAACTGTGAGGAAATAAGTTCTTACTAACTGAAAACAACAGCTTGTGGCAATTTGTTATGGCAGCCACAGGAAGTTAGTACACTTAGGACAGACTCATCTCTTGTTCCAATTTCTTTCATAATTTTTTCAAAAGAGCATGAATTTTTTTTTTTTTTTTTTTGTGGTACGCGGGCCTCTCACTGTTGTGGCCTCTCCCGTTGCGGAGCACAGGCTCCAGACGCGCAGGCTCAGCGGCCATGGCTCACGGGCCCAGTCGCTCCGCGGCATGCGGGATCTTCCCAGACCGGGGCACGAACCCGTGTCCCCTCCATTGGCAGACGGACTCTCAACCACTGCGCCACCAGGGAAGCCCCGAGCATGAATTATTTTTAAATTTAAAAAATAAAATAATATTCCTACATATTACAGTGTTCTTCAAAGCTTGACCATAACCCACAGTAAGAAACATATTCTATATGGTAACCCAGTTCTGATACATATATCCATAATGGAAAAATTTTCACAAAATAATAATTAGCCTTATCGTGCAGGGTACACTCTAATACTTTCTATTGTATTCTGTTGCGTTCTTATAAAATCCAGTCACCACCTTCTACATTGATTTCATGACCCACTTACATGTTTTTCACAGCCAGTTTAGCAGAGTGACCGATTTTACACACCACAAGAGAATAGTAACGACATATTTATAGACTGGTAATGTCTGTGGAACTCGCTCCAGGAGCCAAAATGGCAAGAGTCGCTGTGTGAGATTACAGGTTTAATTCCAGGACTGTCCTAATTCCTTTATCCTTAATTCCTAATTTCCTTATCTCCATGGTCCCTGGCAGAGCCCTGGACCTAGCACCTGGGTGAATTGAAAAGCTCAGCTAGCCCTACCGATGAAGGAAAGGAAGGAGAATCAAGAGCCCAGCTCATGTCTTTAGAGCTCTAGCCTGGCCCAGTTAGTACCCAAACCACACAGACGCCGGCAGGGGATGCCAGGAGTGCAGCCCTGCAAAATAAAACCACCTTAATACCAACAAGCACCCGTGCTTAATAAGGGTTCATATCATGTGTCCAGCGTTGCTTTCAACACTTTACGTGTATTAGCTTACTTCACTTTCACAACACCTTATGAGGAGGTACTATTATTAGAGCCACATTTTCCAGATGCATAAACTGAAGCTTGAAAAAACTGAGTATCTTTTCCAAGGCTGAACAGTTGTTAGGTAGGAGAGTCAGGATTCAATCCAAGGCAGTCTGTTTCTAGACTCACTGGTTCTAACCCCTATATCACACTGAGCCTCTGAGACCGACGTGAGGTTACGCGCTGGAGTCTATTGAGACCAATCTAACCTGAGCGGATTCCACACGTTCGTTCTCAAACAGAAAATTTTAAATGTAAAATTTTACCATTTTAACCCCCCCCTTTGAACTAGTCCCTCCTCTAATAATTTATATATTTATTTGTATTAATATTTACATGTTCTGGAAGACTTTCAGAGGTGTAAGAGAATCCTATAAATTCTCCATTGGTTTGAAAAGCGGTTACCGGCTCTCCGGAGAGGCATGTGTGGCAAAGCTGGTGACTGGACAGTGGACACCTGTTCTGAGGACTCTTCCATTCAGAGAGCTGGGACACCCAGCCCAGAAACAGCCCACCAGAGACCAAGTCAATGAGTCAGACCTTGTTTCTGCAGAATGGAGCCACCAAGATTTTCTAATTACCACAAAAAGAGTCAATTTATTCCCTTGGTACCAAAACAAACAAACAAAATTACATAACTTGCTTTATAAAAGGGAAGAAAATCTAAGCATTGATTGTCCGGAGTTACCCACATCACAAACATGATAACCAGACGTTATTTGCCTCCGGAGGGAAGAAGTACCTATGAAGTAATCTTGCAACAAACAAAAGAATGAACGAACCCTCATCTGAACAAGCCCCTGGATCCAACTGCCAAATTAATAGAAATAAAGGGGACAATAGGACATGTTAAATAACATAAGAATGTCGTTAGCAAAATCCAGGCGGTGGAAACTGCTGCAGGATAAGGACCTCATTTCTTCAAAATATAAATTACAAGGCAAAAACCAAGAAAGAGGTGTGGAGGTAGGGCTCATAAATTAAAAGACTTATAAGACAATATTAACCTTATGTAATGTGTGGACCCTGTTTGGATCCTGATTCAAACAAACTATTAATATAGTATTTATGACACTTATGAAACAATTAGAAATATGAACACTGACTGAGTATTTGATTATATTACACAATTTTTGGCAGTGGTTATTATGTGGTGATGTTTGAAAAGGAAATTGCCATCTTTTATGAATACATACTGAAATATTTTAAGATGAAATTATATCTGGATTTATTTCAAAATAACACAAGGAGGGGAACCCTCAGGTGCTGCTGGTGGGAATGTAAAGCGATGCAGTCACTGTGCAAAATAATTTGGCAGTTCCTGAAACGGCTCACCATAGAGTTGCCATATGACCCCTCAATTCCTACTCCTAAGTATACACCCAGGACAAATTAAAACACATGTTCACACAGAAACTGACACAGGAATGTTCATAACAGCATTATTCATAAAAGCCCCAAAGCAGAAATAACAAAATGTCCATCAGCTGATGAATGGGTAGACAAAATGTGGTATATGCATACAATGGAACATTATTTAGCAATAAAAGGAAATGAAGAACTGATATATGCTACAATACAGATGAACCTTGAAAAGATTATGCTTTTGAAAGAAGTCAGTCACAAAGGAATATGTATTGTATGATTCCATTTATAATAAATGTCCTGAATAGGCAAATCCATAGACAAAAAGTAGATTAGTGGTTGTCAGGAGCTGGGGAATGGGGCAAGTTGGGGGGGTGATGGCTAAGAGTGGGGGGGTGGGGAGTGGGGTGTTCTTATGGGGTAATAAAAATATTCTAAAGTTGATTGTGGTGATGGATAGACAACTGTGAATATTCTAAAATGCAATGAATTGTAGACTTGGAATAGGTGAATTGTATGGTCTGCAAATTATATCTTAAAGCTGTTAAAGAATAACACAGGAAGGAGGGCAGGAAGGAGGCTGGGGCATCATTATTAAAGCTGAGTGAGAGGTACCTGGGATTCACTGTAATATTCTACTTTCACATGTCTAAAGTTTTCCATAAAAATAAACACATGCCAGGTCAGGAAGGTTCATGTAAAGAGAGATAAAAATCTATTTTAAATAAGAATACTAAAATAAAGGAGTGGGGGGAAGAGCAAGAAATACTACAAAAAGTTAGGGAAGGATTCAGAGAGAGAGAGAGAGAAAGAAAAATTTCCTGAGAATATTCCAACATACGACCTTGAATGATCTCAATCTGAAATACCAGTCATATTAGCTATGTTCATTGTACCAGTGGCAGAGCACACAACCAGCTTGCTGCTTGGTATAACACTGGTCAGTTCTAACACTGGTAAATGTCAAGATGCTGCTCAAAGCTCCCTGAAGCCCTTTCAGCACAGTGCACAGACTTTTACCTCGTACAGCACCCTATCCCAGTCACCCCAACTCACAGAACTTGTCTAGAACTGATGCTATTCCATCTTCCAACTCTATAACCCATCTGTACACCAGACAAAATCATTTCTATTTTAGAGAGTGAAGATGAAATTAAATGTACATATGAAGTTTAAACACACAAAAGCATTCTACATTTGGGACCTGTAATCAACAATACTTGCCCAAGTACACAAGAATATGCACCCACTGATGCTCAAGGCAGCATCCCCCCACCCCAATTACAAACAAACAGGAAATAAGCAACGTTCATCAACCACCATTCCTAACTTACCATATCCTCAGCACAGTCCCTAGCATTAATAGCAGACACTACACTACTTAATAAGCATTGAAATGGAAAGATAGTTACAATATGTCCATTGAAAAAAAGCAACTGGCAGAATAATATGCTTCCATCTACATAACAAAATTATAATTTGTTTGCAAATCTGAAGTCTAGAAAAATACCCACTAAACTATAAACAATGGCCATCTCTATAGAGTAAAATGGATGGGGAGGGGAAAACTTACTTTTTTAACTTCACACCCCTCTATGTTGTTTGGATTACTTTTCAAAGGAGTATAAATTGGTACAATCTATTTGGAGGGCAATTTGGCAAAAACGTCAAAATTTTCAGTGTGTTTGCCCTATGACTCATCAATTTATTGCTAGGAATTTGTCCTGCACATATACTAGCTAAAGTTCACAAAAACACTATGTACAAGAATATTTACTAGAATATTGTTTACCATAGCAAAACAAAAATGTTAGTTTCAATGACCATCGAAAAACAAAAAAGGCTAGTTCAATAATTTATGGCATTTATACAATGAATAATATTCCCTCTACACAAGTATGGACAGATTTTTTTAATACTGACCATGAATAGATCTACTAGGTTAAAAAAAATAATAACTGTAGGACAGAATGTACAGTATGATCCTTCTATTGGTACAAAATACATATATTTCTGCATAGAGAAGTCTGTTGAGAGTGAAGAGGGGAGAGAAGAGGGGATGTTTCGCTTTCTTTTTAACTTCTGATTTGTACAATTTTGGGGAAAAAAATGCATGGAAAACTTTTAACTTTAAAAATGCTACCTGTTCTTTGTTATATTAAGCATCCTCCTGTTTCCCACCCTCCCAACCAAAGCAAGTACAGAGCAGCTACTTTATTTGTTTAAACTCTCCTCTTGTGTCCTTTCCCTTACTATCCTCCTCACCCCAAATCTTTTGCTCCGACCTTTGGGAGCACAGATCAAAAAAACTAAAAGCTTCAGTTGCTCCGTACCCCTTCTCTAGGTACACTTTAGTCAACTTTCTCGTGTTCTTTCAGGATGAACTGTTTTCCTCTCAACACTTGTCCAGCTAATAAAACCATAAGAAAGACAAACACACATTCACTAAAACATTGCCTATCAAGGTTAATTAGCAACTACAAGGCCAGGAAGGCGACCAAACACAAATTTAAAGTCCCATCTTCATGTTCTATGTGTTCTCTCTTCTTACGAAACACTGGAAATAGCCCATATGTCTATCAACAGAGGACCAATTATAAATTATGATACATCCATTGACAACATTTTAGAGTCATTAAAAATGTTTTATATTTACTGATATGCTACTGATGTTTATATAAACACATACTCGTACAAAAAAATTTCTCTGTCAATATGTATTTTATGCACGGATGTATGAAAGCATGAGAAAGGCTAGAAACCAAAATGTTAGCAGTGCTTTGGATACTGAGGGTGATTTAATTAATGCAACCCCTTTTTTGGACTCATTTTTCCTTTACAGTGATCACATACAGCTTGTATAATTAAAAACCAATTACAAAAAGAACACAAGTTTCAGTCTCCAAAAGAAAAATGGAATGACTGCATTACAGGGGACTTCTCAGGTTTGTGACACGGTGGAAAGAAGTAAGTGTCTGAAAGAACTCGACTTAAATGCTGAACTGCCATCAACCACCAGGTCACTCTGCGCAAGTCCCTTCACTTCATTCTTCATTTGCTATTTACTGAGGTCCTTTAGGGAATTAGACTGTGCTGGACCGTGGTGATGGAGGTGCCGCTAGGGGTCCCTGGCCTCCTGGAGTACGTGATCTAGTGGGGAGACAGGTGAAACATATTTACAGAAATAACTATCGATTACTGTTGTGATCAGAAAGAAAGCAGGGGCCTGATGGACAGTTTTCCTTGCCCCTCACTCCTCAATTCAGTGGCCCGTATCTGTAAAATGAGAAGGTTACACTCTAGGCTGAGTTCCCTTCCATAAGGCAGTTTTTTGGGGAAAAACCTTGGGGAAGAAAAATCAAACCTAGGATGTGTCCTGCTGCAAACTGAGGGGCACACCTTAGGGTCGAACCGAAGGGGGTAAGCAAAGACAGGTGCTAAAGGGCAGAAACACTGGTGATGCCCTGTTTCTTAATCAAAATCAATCTAGCTTCAAGTTGTGAGGAAAGCTCCATCTACCTAAAGTCTCGCTGTTACTTAACTGACTCTTTAGGGCAGTTACCCTGCAAAGGAGTAAAAATATGTGGAGGAAAAAAAAAAAGTTCAATATTAAATACTTCTGGTTAACAAGTAACTTGATTTTTGTTGTTGTTGTGAAAGTAAGTCCCCCTTATACTTCAGGAATCCCCCCAGCTCCAGCCCCTCACTTTGTAAACAAGAACAAGCCAGACACTCGGGCAAGCTTCCTATAGGAACCGCTTGAATCATAAAACAGATGAATCATCAACATCCACATATTTTTTTTAAAAAAAGTTTGCACATACTAAGCTTTGCTCCTAAATTTTAAGTTTATAAGTTTAAAACATAAGGGTAAAGGGACATGCGTGCATCACAGTTTCAGTACTTCCTGTAAATAAATAAATGCCTTTATTCTTGTTTTTTTTAAATTTTTAATACATATTTATTGGAATATAATTGCTTCACAGTACTGTGTTAATTTCTGTTGCACAACAAAGTGAATCAGCCATATGCATACACATGTCCCCATATCCCCTCGCTCTTGAGCCTCCCTCCCACCCTTCCTATCCCACCCCTCTAGGTCATTGCAAAGCTCCGAGCTGATCTCCCTGTGCTATGCTGAGGCTTCCCACCAGCCAACTATTTTACATTCGGTAATGCTGTCAATAAAATGTGTACCAGGGGTGCAGTTTTCAAGTATCCACCCAAATACCCTTTGCTGTAACTCCAAAGGGAAAAGAATCACATTCTTCCGTCTAATTCAAATTCACAGTGACTTGCTCTTTTACAATGTCTTTATGAAGAGGATAAAAGTGAGAACCTGCCTTTTACAACAGATCTGCAAATTTCGCAGGGAAATTAAAACTTCCCTTTTAAGGCTACCCTGGCTGCCCCAGGGGGGCGTCCTTTAGCATCACAGCAGTGCCACACCAGTCTTAACAGCGCCTACGCCCTCGGAGGCCTGCTCAGCCCGGGAGGCTCCACCCGCAGCCGAACAACTTCGAGCACACCCAGGGCAGCACACCCGTGGAACCCGGCTGCGGCGCACAAACTGGCACCTGAGCGCCGCCAGGGACGGCTCCCGTGTGCTGTTTCCTTCCTGGGGCGGGCTGCCTCCGGCCTACAGACCTGAGCGGCAGCCAGCGTGGCACCGAAGGGCGGGGAAACCCAGGGCCGTAAGGTCACTTGGTCGAATGTAAAGCAGGGTCGAAGAAGTTCCATTCATTAATGCGCCCAACTGGCCTAAACCTCGGGGTGAGCGCTCGTCACCCCAAGAACTCAGCAGGGTCCGGCCCTGACTTCCACACCCCGGCTGTGCCCTGTGCCAGAGGAGCTGCAGGCCCCGGGGGCGTCTTGAACGCCGTGGGCCGACCCCAAAGAGTGGCCTCCAAAAGTTGAAGGACGCTGCAAAAAGCGAGGCAGAAAGTTCCCAGGCCAAGGGCTCCCATCCACGCCACCCCGCTCTGAGCCATCAACTCGCTAACTCCGCGGGTCCCGCAGGACCAGCCCGGAAGAGTCTCAAGGGTGTGCGAAATGCTCCTTAAGGACTCGTGTTTGAGAAGAAACCCACCGGGGCCCGAGAGGCTAAGCCCTCTGGGTACTCCGTAGAAGCGAGCACTCCGCTCCCTCCCTTTCCCCTCCGTAGACTTCAGCCTCTCCCGCTTGTCCCAGCTGGTTGCTCCCCGGGCGCAGGGATCCCCCTTCAAAGCCGCCGGGAGGAGGCTGCGGGATGTCGGGAGGAGTTGGCGACGGCGGCAGAACACCCTTCGAGCACCTGCCCCTCTTCCCCCACCTGCCCATGGTGCAGGATGCCCATGGACGCCCGCTCCTTAGCCGCACGAGCCCTCCTTGCCCAAGTTTCTCACCTAGGACAGTGCGATTGCAGGAGGCAGAGGTCCCCAGCAGGAAGACGCCCCCCAGCAGCCACGCCGCGCTAAAGCTTCGCATCCTTCCAGCAGCCCCGACACCCGGCGGGCGGGGAATTCGCCGCCACCGATTCGAAACTCAAGAGTCCCACTCGCCGCTAGGAGAGAAAACCACCCTCCCACCTGCCCCTAATTGGAGCCTCTCCGCACGCCTCCCCGAGCTGGAAAAGTTTCAGTGAAACTCGAGAAGCTCGAGAAGCTCGACGTACCTGCGCGAGGCCACGCCCCGGGGCCGGAACGCAACGCTCGGCTCAGCGGTTGGAAAACCGGGCGTCCCGGCCCCGCCCCCGGCCGCCGCGCCGCACGCTGCGGCCCCGCCTCCGCTGCCCCAGGTGCGCCAGCCGCTAAGGAGCTGTATCGGAATGCAAACGGCTGGAACGCTCAGATCGCAAGGCCGAAAACTACCTTTAACCTTTAATTACTCCTAGGGAGCCAGCCAGCGTTGTCCATCCCCATCACTCCCCTTTCCTAAATGGCAAAAAGCCAAGACCCGAGCTCGCTGCAGTTATCGTCGGTACTTGGTAGAGACTTCCCAGTGTCGTGGGCACTGTGGGATGAGGGGTGAGTTTCTAATCTGCATTGGCAGGATGGACGTCTGCGGACACCCGCGAACGCGATGGGGAGCAGGAAGGGGTCCCGGCCAACCAGAGTAATCAGGGATCTGGGTTTAGGTTTCCGCTCTGATGTTAACTAGCTATGACCCCTAGTAATACTCTCACCCCCTTTTAGGCCCCTTTCCCAGTCTGTGAGGTGGTGAGGGAGAAAACATTTGTAACAGCTACTTGAAGTGCCGCGGATAAATGATTTAGGAGCACAGTCTAGATTAATCCCAAAACAACCCGCGCAATAACTATTATTACCATTTTACAGATGAGGAAATAGAACTGAGAAAGGCTGGATAAATTGCCCACAGTCACACAGTTGGTAGACACAGTTTGTAAATGTCCATCACAAGAAAACTTTAGTCTGTGACTTCTGCTTTCTACTATTAATCACTGCACTATAAATGCTCCCACCAGCGTCTTTTCTGCATTGGGATCCCACAGTCCAAAGAGATATATAAGCAGTATGTACGCCTGTATGTATGTATGTATGCAAAAATATATGAGAGGGGGTGTGGGGAGAAGGAGTGGGAGACTAGGGATCTCTGCACAGGTCCTTCATTATATTGGTAATGTCTTTTTACTTGCTTTAAAAAGATAAAATAAAGTGTACTGTAATTCATTTAAACTCTTGGGTAGCGGAGGAGCAGAGAAGAGAAACGTGAGTGCTGTCCTGAGATACTTTGAAGAGTTAGCATGTAGAAGAGGATTAGACATGTTTTGAGTAGCTCCAGAGAGCAGAACTAGGTAGTAGCCACAGTGGGGGGCTGATTTCAGCTCAGTGTAGAAAGAGATTTTTAACAGGGCTCGCTGGGGGAGTTCGCTGGTGGTCCAATGGTTAGGACTCAGCTCTTTCACTTCCGTGGCCCAGGTACAATCCCCAGTGGGGAAACTAAGATTCCCCGAAAGCCGCCAGGCATGGCCGTAAAAAACAAACAGCCGCCCGCCGTAAATAAATAAATAAATAAAAACAGGGCCCCCTGGTCCCAGTCCTGGGGGCTGCCTGGTGAGGTTAAGGGCCATGTCACTGGAAGGCTTACAGCAAAGGACCAGGGCATCCGTCCTGCAGGTTGGAGAGGGAATTCCCTCCCAGGATCAGGGGTCAGATTGGGTGAGTCCAGGTAGCCTCTTGAGGGGCTTGAGTCCTGGGAGTCCATGATTCTTCCTTGAAGACCAAAGTTTGGTGAGTCAGTTGCCAGGGACCATCATTATTTATTGAACAGCCATAAACTGAATGGCCACCATCTTGGCCCTGTGAGTTTCTAGGATGGAGTTTACCTCTGATAAAGGCCCTGTGTCATGTGTGTGACCTCTTGCTGAACCTACCATGGGACCAATTAACGAACTAATGGGGGTTCCAGATAATTCAGGCAGACAAAATTGTATAAAATGTCATGTTAGCCAGTTGTTTCAACCATATCCCCAATAAGACATTTCCCCAAATTTACATAAGTGGAGGGTTAGCATTCTGCCTCTTCCCCTCTGCCCTGACAGAGCTCACAGGAGCAGGAAAAAAAATGGTTGAAAAGGAAGAGAAGCAAATGGTTCTGAATGTGCCATGAGAGTGGAATAATTGCTCCCTGAATAACAGGAGTGGATGCTTCCCAACGCACAGACAAGAAGGGCCAGGGAAAGCTGTCCAGTGAATGATATCATTCTTTTTTTTTTTTTTTTTTTTTGGTATGCGGGCCTCCCTCTGCTGTGGCCTCTCCCGTTGCGGGGCACAGGCTCCGGACGCGCAGGCCCAGCGGCCATGGCTCACAGGCCCAGCCGCTCCGTGGCATGTGGGATCTTCCCAGACTGGGGCGCGAACCCGGTTACCCTGCATCGGCAGGCGGACGCGCAACCACTGCGCCACCAGGGAAGTCCCGATATCATTCTTTTTAACGGGTGCCTTTCAGTAGCCCCATCTCTTAAGAATTTCTCATTGCCATGTCTGGAGTTCTTTTGGAAATGTGGTAAGAGCCTTTGAAATTGTATAACCCTGTGGGCAAATTCTGGCCTTCCCCCTTCCTAACATCTGTGTGACTTGGGAGAAATTACTACTTACCCTCTCGAAGCTTTAAGTTCCTTACCTATAAAATGGAGTCAAGGGAATTTCCTGGTGGTCCAGTGGTTAGGACTCCGCGCTCTCACTGTCGAGGGCCCAGGTTCAATCCCTGGTCAGGGAACTAAGATCCCACAAGCCTCGTGGTGCGAAAAAGAAAAAAAATGGAGTCGATATTTTTTTAGTTGAGATGCGCCTGAGGATAAAATAAATTGTGACTGTGTTTTTGTTTCCTTCCTTTCTCTCAGGAGTCTTCTTTACACCCCCTACCTGCACCTCAGTTCTCAGGATGCTGTGTCCCAGAATCACACCCCTGGGCCCTCTTTTCCTCCCTGGAAAAGTTGCCTTCTAGAAGCAGCACCAGGGCCTTCCTGATCCTGTCCAGGAGACAGTTCTCCTGACGGGGATCAGGTCACTCCTGAGGGTCCTTCAATAAGGAAGATACTCAATCCCAAGACATCCCTTCAATCTTTCCAAGCCTCCATTTCATCAGCTGTTATATGTAACTATTACATCTATAATCTGGGGATGATAATTGTACCTTTCTTATAGGCTGGTTATGAAGATTCAGTTTGCTAAATGCCCATAAAGTACTTCTTAGCACAGTTCCTCACATATAGTAAATAAGAAATGGTAGCAACTATAGAATGACTGCCCCAAGGGGCAATCTTCCTCTTTCCAGAGAACAATGCATCAACGTCCAGCTGTTTTCAACTTAAATTTTTATTAGTATTTTATGGAACTATGCCTTGAATCATCAAAATTTCCAAGAAAATATTTTATTGAACAATGCCATGAGTTAATGATCTCAGGAATGCAGTTTCTCCCAGTGGCCTGACTACATTCATTTGAGTCAGTTTGCAGATGTTTTCTTGTGACTTTGGGATTAGAGTATTTGTTTTTTAGATTTTGACTCCTTTGCCCTGAAGGGCTTGGGGTGTTTTATGGCTCTGTGGAACAGTACAGAGAAATAACCACAGGCAATTCCAGACAGTCTGGCTTTCAGGGATTGGGAACTTTGTGCAGTTTCTCACCCTCTACAGCTCTAAGGAAAATAAAGTAGGAACTGGGGGAGGCCAGACCCTGAGGGAAAAGCCATTTCATTCAATCATTCCTACAGTCATTTATCAAACTTATAAAACTCTTTCTGGAGAAACAAAGACTTAGTCCCTGCACTCTTGGGTCCCAGTCAAATATAGATGGAGGAAATGTGACATTCATTTACTCACTCTGGACAAGGTTAGGAATGACCTTCACATGGTAAATCCTTTGATCAATTCTCAGTCTTCATGTTACTCAACCCGACTGTGGAATTTGGCATAATTGACCTCTCTCCCTTCTTGAATGCTATGTTCACCTGGCTTCCTGGACCACTCTTGTCCTGATTCTCCTCCTGATTCTCCTCCTGTCTCCCTGGCAACTCAGAAGGGGTTGGTTCTTTTCTGGTTCTCATTTACCGTCCTCAATTCTACACTCGAGGGTGCCTGTGGGTTTGTCCTTGGACTGCTTCTGAATATACACTCATTTCCTTTCGTCATCTAATCCAATCCTGTGGTTTTATATACCAAATTTATGCTGACAATTTCCAAATTTGTATTTCTATCCCAGATTTCTCCTTTGCAGACACAACATATCCATTCAGCTACTCAACATCTCCACTTAGACATGACTGTAGGCATATCAAGCATAAGTTCAAAACTACATTTCTGACCCGCCCTGCCCCTCTCATAGTCTTCCCATCTCCTTAAATTGCAATTCCATCCCTCCAGTTGCTCAGATCAAAAATCTTGGAGTCATCTGTGACTTCTTTCTCTTATATTCCACATCTGATCCATCAGCGAATCCTCCCTTGAAAATATATCCAAAATACCACCCTGGTTCAAGTTACCATTATCTTTTGCCTACATATTGCAATAGCCTTGTGACTTGTCTCTCTCCTTTTACCCATAAGCCTCTACACAGTCTTCTCTCAACATAGCGGTCAGACTGAACCTGTTAAGCTGTGCATCAGTTCAGGTCACTTCCTCACTTAAAATACTGAAGTAGCTCCCCACTTCCCTCTGCACAGAAACCAAAGCCTGTCGAAGGCTTACACATCCTGCCCTCCCCCGTCTCCCATACACAAGCCCCTTGACTTCATCTTTTCTGTTCCCCTCACTCATTCTGCTCCTGCCACACACACACCCTTGCCATACCTTTGCCTGGAATGCTTTTCCCTCGAACACCTACATAGTTTCAGTCTTCACTTCCTTCAGGTTTGTGCTAAAATGCTATCTTCTCAGTGGGGCCTTCTAAGAAGACCTTATTTAAAATTATACTCCCATCCTATACTCTCCATCCTCCCTCTGTGTTTTATTTTCCTCCACGGCATGGATTGCCAGATTGATATTCTACACGTATTTATTTATTATCTAGTTCCCCCACTGCAATGTAAGCTCCATGAGTACAGAGTTTTTTGGTTTTTTGGTTTTTTACTTTGTGGCATTTTTTAAAGTATTTAGAGGGCTTCCCTGGTGGCGCAGTGGTTGCGCGTCCGCCTGCCGATGCGGGGGAACCGGGTTCGCGCCCCGGTCTGGGGGGATCCCACGTGCCGCGGAGCTGCTTGGCCCGTGAGCCATGGCCGCTGGGCCTGCGCTCCGGAGCCTGTGCTCCGCAACGGGAGAGGCCGCAGCAGGGGGAGGCCCGCATACCACAAAAAAAATAAATAAATAAAGTATTTAGAGAGTAACAGTATCCAGCACGGGAAACTGCCTCTGATATATTTATCTCTATAAGGTCTTAAATGTTATTATTTAAGTCCCAGTTTAAATCACTTTTCTGTGTGTGTGTGTGTGTGTGTGTGTGTTTTCTTGTGTTTTTTTTTTTTTTTTTTTAATAAATTTTATTTATTTTATTTTTGGCTGCACTGGGTCTTTGTTCCTGCGTGTGGGCTTTCCTCTGGTTGCAGCAAGCAGGGGCTACTCTTTGTTGCACTGCGCAGGCTTCTCATTGCAGTGGCTTCTCTATATTTATCTCTATAAGGTCTTAAATGTTATTATTTAAGTCCCAGTTTAAATCACTTTTCTGTGTGTGTGTGTGTGTGTGTTTTCTTGTGTTGTTTTTTTTTTTTTTTTTTAATTTTATTTATTTTATTTTTGGCTGCACTGGGTCTTTGTTCCTGCGTGTGGGCTTTCCTCTGGTTGCAGCAAGCAGGGGCTACTCTTTGTTGCACTGCGCAGGCTTCTCATTGCAGTGGCTTCTCTTGTTGCAGAGCACAGGCTGTAGGTGCACAGGCTTCAGTAGTCATGGCATACGGGCTCAGTGGTTGTGGCTCACAGGCTCTAGAGTGCAGGCTCAGTAGTTGTGGCACACGGGCTTAGTTGCTCCGCAGCATGTGGGATCTTCCTGGACTAGGGCTCGAACCCGTGGCCCCTGCATTGGCAGGTGGATTCTTAACCACTGCACCACCAGGAAAGCCCCAAATCACTTTTCTTAAAATGCAGAAAGGCAAATGTCTAAAGCACTGCAAAAGCCAACCTATAAAATGTAGAGGACAGATATTTTTATGTTTTGTCCACTGCTGTATTCTCAGTGCTAGAACAATGCCTAGTACATAGAATGAGCTCAACAAATACTTGTGAATGAATTAATTCTTACATATTGTACACCTACTATCTTTCACTCACTCTGCTAGAAGCTAGGATTACAAAGGTCCGTATCTCTACCTCCATTGTGTCGTTGGTCAAATGTGAAGAGAGATGCGTAAGTCAAGTATTGAGGGGGAGGAGTCGGTGAGTGAAGCATCTTTGAAGGGCTACGCACACGCACACGGAGAAAGGATGACTGTTACCCGGGGGGAATCAGAAAAGGCTTCCTGAAGGAGGGGGCATCTGAAGAGGGCTTTGAAGGATGAATAGTTCGCCAGGTGAATTATTTATGGTGAGGCTAACTGCTATAACAGATAAATCTCCAAATCTTAGTTGCTTCACTGAAATAGATGTTTCTTTCTGACTCAAAGCCAAATCCAAGTCTAAGTTTGGTGGAAGGTTCTCCTCCAGGTGGGGATAAATGAGCCAGGCTTCTCCCAACTTGGGGCTCTGCCATCTTCACCTCATGGCTTTCAAGGGCGCTACAGAAGGAAAGAGCAGGAAGGATTCTGCATATACGTTTTCCACAGCTCTGGCCTGAAAGTGGCGCACAATCATTTCTATATTCCATTGACCAGAACTCAGGCACACGGTCACAGCTCACTGCAAGGGAGACTATGTGCCCAGAAGGAAGGGGGATAAAGGAGTTCAGTGGACAGCTAGACAGTTTCTGTTATCCCAGGCATAATGGGGTAGAGACAGGCCCCCAAGGGAAAGCACGTTATGAAAGTGTGGTATGTTTGGGGAACACTGGTGGAAACCAAGAGAGTGTGAAGGAAGGTGGCCAGCGATAAAACTAGAAAGCAGGCAGGACTTACCTAGGAAGGGCTTCTGTTTACCATGAAAAAGCCCTTGGACTTTGGTCCTGAGGGCGTTGAAGGTTAAACCATCCTTTCTCAGCCCTATCTTCACATCACTGAAACTGACAGGATGGCTTTGCTGGGGCCAAGAGAAAAGACTACATCAGGTAGGAGTCATAGGAGGAAGAAACAGGGAGAAGAAAATGGGAGGAGAAGAGAGAGTCACTCCTACCACAAATGCCGTCGACATGAGCATCTCAGCCCACCAGTCAACCCGTCCCCATCTTTTTAATCACCATGTGGCATAATCATGGCTCTCAGGCCTCAGCCCCGTCATGTGCTTGTTTCATTAAATAATCACTGGCACAGACTCCATCACCGAGCTCTTCGTGAGGTATGGGTGCCAATTCTGCCCCCCTCGCGTAACCCCTTTTCAGAAAGGTGAGGTAGGGCCGCCTTTCTCTGTTTACACTCTTCCCAGCGATGCACGGCCTAACCCCACCTGCAGCCCTGTTTGAAAGCCTTGTAACATTTTTCCTTAAAGTTATTTCCCCCAATTGTTTGACTGGCAGAAACAAAAAAATCTAAAAATTAAAAAAAAAAACAAAAACCCGAAGATCATAAGCCTAAACAGTAGTTGGTGGCTAATGCCTAAAAATACTATCATTTGAAATTATTCCTTTGGGCCTGGCAAGCCTCTGGGAAGCCGAGAGACCTACATTACGGTTCCAATCTTTGTCTCCCATCCCCCAGACACCCCCGTTTCACTGCCGCTGAGCTGAGAGATGCTGGGTGAGTGGGGCACCCCTAGGGGCCTCCCTCCCTCATGCCCGAGGGCTTCTAAGGGCCCCTCCAGCTCTAATTGATGAGTTGAAGTAAACTAATGCTTCTGAAATGAGTGGAGAGAGTGGGGAGCGAGGGAGTCCAGCGTGGGGCGGCTCCAGGCTGTAGGACCAGAGGGCAGTGCCAAGGACATACCTGCCACCTCAGCTCCTCTCCAGAGAGGCTCTTAGTGTCGGAAGGAGCCAGAGCTCCCCTGGTCTAATCACGAGGAGTGAAAACCACCAGCCCAGTTTTAAAGAAGCCTAACCGCTGACTTTTCTTCTTACACCATCCTCTTTAGATAAGTGGCCAAAAAAAAGAAAAAAAAGACATTCAGTCCCAGAATATAGTTGTTTTCCAATTTGGTTGCTCATAGACTAGTTAGTTGTTCCCTCTTCTTTGTTTCCAGTCTCTACCACAAGCTCCACCCACCACTTGCAGGGGCTCATTCTTAGAGGCTCATCTAAAGAAGAAATGTTTCTCTTTCCTGATTATGCATGCAACACATACTTATTAAGTTTATTGTAAAAAAGACTGGAAAATACAAAAAGAAGGAAGGAAGGAGAGGGAGGGAGGAAGGTCCGGGAAGAAGGAAGGAAGGATCCAGAGATAACTGCTCTTAACAGTTGGATCTACGTCTTTCTAGTTAGAGCTATCTTTTTTTTTTTTTTTTTTTTTTTGCGGTACGCGGGCCTCTCACTGTTGTGGCCTCTCCCTTTGCGGAGCACAGGCTCCGGACGCGCAGGCTCAGTGGCCATGGCTCACGGGCCTAGCCACTCCGCGGCATGTGGGATCTTCCCAGACCGGGGCACGAACCCGTGTCCCCTGCATCGGCAGGCGGACTCTCAACCACTGCGCCTCCAGGAAAGCCCAGAGCTATGTTTTTAAAAACCAGATTAAAATTACATTGCCTAACTGCTTTTTTAGTTTTCCCCACTTGACAACATAGGAACATCTTCCCAAAGTCTTAAATATTCTTCCATAGCACCATTTTTGGTTGCCGTATAATATTTCATCTTCTCAGTAGATCCTTATTTAACCTGTTATAGACTACCCATATTATTTTAGGTTTTTGTTGTTGTGTTTTAAATAACAGAGATAAACATATTCTGATACATACGTTTTATCCCTGCAGCCTCAGACTATTCTTTTAGGACAAAATATTTTTATAGATGGGTGCATTTCCTACATCAAAAAAATTCTGTTGGGGGCTTCCCTGGTGGTGCAGTGGTTGAGAATCTGCCTGCTAATGCAGGGGACATGGGTTCGAGCCCTGGTCTGGGAGGATCCCACATGCTGTGGAGCAACTAGGCCCATGAGCCACAACTACTGAGCCTGCGCGTCTGGAGCCTGTGCTCCGCAACAAGAGAGGCCACAATAGTGAGAGGCCCGTGCACCACGATGAAGAGTGGCCCCCGCTTGCCACAACTAGAGAAAGCCCTCGCACAGAAACGAAGACCCAACACAGCCATAAATAAATAAATTAATAAACTCCTACCCCCAACATCTTTTTAAAAAAAAAAAAAATTCTGTTGGGACTTCCCTCGTGGCACAGTGGTTAAGAATCCACCTGCCAACGCTGGGGACACGGGTTCGAGCCCTGGTCCGGGAAGATCCCACATGCCACAGAGCAACTAAGCTTGTGAGCCACAACTACTGAGCCCGTATGCCGTAACTACTGAAGCCCACGCACCTCCAGCTCGTGCTCCAACAAGAGAAGCCACTGCAATGAAAAGCCCCACGCACCACAACGAAGAGTAGCCCCCGCTCGCCGCAACTAGAGAAAGCCCGCATGCAGCAACGAAGACCCAATGCAGCCAAAAATAAATAAATTTATTTATTTTAAAAAAATTCTGTTTATTTTAAAAGCTTTTAATGATTATTATCAAATTACCCTTCAGAAACAATGTACCAATTTATAGTCCCATCAGCAGTGTATGTGTGTCCATCTCTTCACATCTTCACTGGCAGTGAGTGTTACTTTTTAAAAAATCTCTACTAATCTGATCATCCTGCCCTGATTTTAATATTTATTTACTCAAGGAGCAGAGCAGGGGAAAGGATTTTTCATGGAGGTGAGAAGAACCTAAGAGATGGGGAGCTGTGATTCTAAAGCATAATCTAAGCACACAATCAGTAAATATTTGTACAAATTCTATGTAGATCTTTTTTTAGCAGAGTTACTTTAGTATAATGAGTATATTGGCTGCAGTAGGAGACTTGCCTCAAAGTCCTTTTACTTATTGGCTACAGGACAGAAAGTAAGCAAACAGTGAGGCCCCTCAGTCTCAGGTTTCTCTTATATGAAATAGCTGTTCAACCCACAGGGTGTTTGTGACAATGAAATAAGAAAATGTGCATAAAAGTCCTTTGGAAACCATGACAGCACTAAACCTATGCTGGGGATTCTTACTGTTGCTATCTCTAACCACAGTGAAAGATCATATTATACCTGACCTTAAATAAATCACGTTGTTTTTAGACAAATCATCCCATAATCCCTAGCCAACTAAAGGTCTTGCCTCTACAACCCAGCAGGATTAGACCTTTGTCCTGGAGATGTGGCAGACTATACAGGTGAGAGGAAGAGACCTCAGAGACACTTCCTAACAGCCCAGGATCTTACAGTTTCACAAAGTAACATGAGACAGATGCACCTACAAAACCAGTCAGGGATGTTGGAGAAGGAACTGAGACCAGCGTGTGCCCTTAATCGGGGCGGTGAAAACTTGTGGTGGCACCAGGGGCCAAGCCCCACCAGCTAAGAAGTTGTAGCCCTCAAGCAGGGCCAGACTGGAGGTCTCTATGCTTGGTAGAGGCTGGTAGGAAGCTGCTGTTTGCCTGGGATCCCTGGCGAAACTGCAGAGACCCAAAGGCCTGTGGGAAGCTGGTGAGGAGAGGAAGGGGTTTGGAGAGCCAGGGGTGTTTGGATTTGCTATGAAAGACAAATGGGGGGACAGAGGTCCAGAGAGCCTGTGAGACCAGAGAGTTATTTCCAGGCAGTTTAAGCACAGCTAGTGGGAACGTAGAGGGAGGAGGGCCTGGGAAATCTGGGGAAGAGTGAGGCTATAATTCTCAGCTGCTCCGGGCAGCAGAAACTAGTTTGGTCCTGCTGTTTAGCATTTGTGAGCTTCTCATTAGCATTTGAAGGAAGTGCCAGCAGAACACCCACAGAGCCTTTAGAGCTGTGCTCAGCCTGCTGGGCTGGACGGGGGCGGGGAACCTAATTGCTCTGACGTCAACCTGACTTCAAGAATCCAGTTATCTCCTGGACCCTAAGAAGGGGCTGAATGCAGTTGCTATCCCAGCTAAAGCCCAAAGTCATTCTATTTATAACACTTCCCAAGTTCTTAGCTACTTCTATCTTTGGCCCAATATACTGGGTTGGCCCAAAAGTTCGTTCGGGTGTTTCCATAACATCTTACGGAAACCCTGAACCCTGAATGAACATTTTGGCCAACTCAATAGAAAGCATAATAATTTGGGAAAGAAAAAAATTACTGTCATAGGAAATGTTGAATTATTACCTCACTTAACCCTCACTCCATCTTACAAACTAGAGACTAGTATTGTCTTCTTGTCAGAAATAGCATGTTTCAGAAGCAGTTTCAGAAACAGATGCCATACTCATAATCTGATAGCAGAGGCATCCCTAGTAACGCTACATGCTTGAGTTTCCAGAAGCTTCCGTGAATTTTTTGCACTCTAATTAGAAATTAGGTGTTTATTTCTTAGGGGAAAAATCAGGCCAATTTTTGGCTTTGGAGCCCAAGGATGGCATGTAGGTGTGTCCAGGGATTCAGGTTTTGGTTCTCGAAGAACTGCAACCAGGCACTGAATGTGCAACTGTCTTGTCCTGCTCTTCTGAGAGGGAAAAAGATGGAGTGGACGAATATGGAGTTTAAAGCACAAAGAATCCCAGCTCCGTCCCACCAGCTCTACAGGCCCCAGTTATTTTGAAATGAAACTCACTTTAGAAATGCAAATGACTCACCATTTGGAGTTGGGGTTTCAGCATCCGCCAAGCTAACTGTGGCTTTGAAGACCTTTTGGGAGCTGGCTCTGTTCGCCCGGGAATACCTCCCCCCGGGGGATACCTCCCTCCTGGGGTTGCTGCTGGAGCCAGAGGAGATCGGGACAGTAAAAGGGCTTTTGGTAAAGTGTGAAGGAACATTCAATTTTATAGTGATAGTGTCGAGTCCTGAATATCTCGCAGCCCCTTGAACTAGCCAATGGAAGAGACAAGATTTTGCAAGGACTCTATGCCACTGCCCTGGGTAGACAAAGTCTTGGTCTAGAGCTGCTTCTATTCTTTTCTTTTTTTTTTTAAAGATTTTTTTGATGTGGACCATTTTTAAAGTTTTTATTGAATTTGTTGCAATATTGCTTCTGTTTTATGCTTTGGCTTTTTGGCCACGAGGCATGTGGGATCCTAGCTCCCTGACCAGGGATCGAACCCGCACGCCCTGCATTGGAAGGCGAAGTCTTAACCCCTGGACCGCCAGGGGAGTCCCCTAGAACTGCTTCTGTTCTTAAAATCTGATTTCCCATTTCTCCCTGCCCCCCCTCCCCGACAGCACCACAAAGATTGGGGCCTCTCTTGGGCAGGGTTCTCTGCCAGATTGAGTTAGTCCATGACACTGCAGCTGCACGGGTCGAAGAAAAAACATACCTGGGGCCCCCAACAGTAAAGCCATGTGAAAGCATCTGAGATGTGGTGCGGGGAGGAGGTGGAGAAGGCAACAGAGGAGAGAGCTGGGAGAGGAAGACGGAAAGAGAAGACCAGAGTTCAAGATATCTCACAAGCGCCCATTGCAAACTGCTTACTGCTCCATGCCCAGCAGGCTCCCCAAACAGGCCTCAAGGCTGGTTTAGCAGATGCTAAAATCCCTCATTTCCATTTCCAGAGGGAGTTTTATTTCTGAATAACTTTGAGCTAGATAAAAAAACTGACAGGCAGCAGGGCCTCACCGGTTAAGAGCTAGGACTTCTGGGCAAAACTGCTTGGGTATGAACCTTGACTTCACCTCTTATGAGCTGTGTGACCTTGGGCAAGATAATTAACCTCTCTGTGCCTGAGTTTTTCTTATCTGTAAACCAGGACTAATAGTAATAGCACCGGGTTCTTACATTACTGTACAAACTATGGGAGTTAATCTTTATCGAATACTTAGAACAGGTCCTGGCACATAGTTTCTTTAACATTTTAAAAATAGATATTATTATTATTATTATTATATTGTTATTTTGGCCATGCCTAGTGGCTCGCAGGATCTTAGTTTCCTGACCAGGGATCAAACCCGTGCCCCCCTCAGTGGCAGCGTGGAGTCCTAACCATTGGACCACCAGGCAAGTCCCAAAATAGATATTATTTTATTAATGCATCTCCCTGACTAGATATACGCTCTGAGACCAAGGCCCTGTCTGGATTTGCTTATTGTACATCCAGTGCTTAGCGCAGCATATAGTAAACAGTAAACTCTCTGGATAAAGGGACCCTCTCAAACCCTTCCTAGACTCCCCACTACAGAGAAGGAAGGCTGCAGCTCCGGCTCCACCCAGGCAAGCAATAAAAGGCACAGCTGCTAGCAGTCAATGAAACCAAAGTGACTCCTGGAGTTATGCCGTGACACAGTTCCCTGTTCTCAGAGCCCCGGACTTCTCCTTGTCTTCACCGCACAGGATGTAGGGCCCAGAACTTACTTACCTGGAGGAAGCGTTTGGTCTCTGAGTCGGGAGTGTCTGCCCAGCTTCAGATGTGGGCCAAGTGTCCTCGGTCTCCCACACTCCCCTGGGGAAAACAGACAGCAGCCCAGATAGCTCTGTGGCTTGTGGGCAGAGAGCCAGCCTCCTTCCCCAGCTCTCCAGGCACCTGATCCTTCTGCAGAGGCTTGGGCTGGACGCATGTGTAACAGAGAGCTAGCTCCAGCCCAAAGTTTCTTCCTGAAAATGTCGACATCTCCCCCTCAACTCACAAGGCAATCAGCATTTGCAGGACCCTGCTTGGCCCTCCCCAATGCAGAACTCTAGTGGGGACCAAAGTATAGTGACGTCAGTGATGTTCACTGAATCCAAGTCATCTATATCGTACGTAGCGCCAAGAAAGAATAAAAACCAACAAGGAAACACTCCGTTGATTTGAAGATATACTCCAATTTCATAGAAGCTACAGTATGAAAAAATTGCATCTTAGAATTGATGAAAACAGAGCACCATTACGACATGCAAACAGCAGGAAGAAAAGAGAAGCGATCAGAGGAGAACCTTCACATGTTCCACCAATGCATCTACTTGCCACGTACTCTGCCCTCCCTCTTCCGACAATGGGTGAACTGCCCACACCCCCATCTACACCAATCCCTGCACCTATGAACTGGGTCCCATCCCCTCTCAACAACTTAAGGACACATCGCTCCAGCCATCCCCACTCCTCTCCTCTGCATGGTTAATTTTTCCTCTCATTTGTTTCCACTGCCTAAAACTATGAAATAATGTCTTCCTTCTTGATCCCTCTCCAGTTCCATTCTTGGCTGCATTTTACACAAAATTCCTTAAAAGAGATGTGCACTCTTACCTTGTCCTCTCCTCCCATGTGTTTCCTTGAACCCTGATGGGAACACCAGCCTTCCATCCCCATTGCTCCATCTAAACAGGTTTCTGTCTAGGTCCCCAGTGACCTTCCATTGCCAAATCCAAGGGTTGACCCTAGTCCTTAGCTTCCTCCTCTCTCAGTAGCAATTGGCTTCCAAGATACTACTCTCTCCTGGTTCCCCTCCTCCCCTCCTCCCTCCCTTCCCTGGTCCTCCTCCATACACTGGCATTCCCTGAGGACCACACCTCTTTTCTACCTGCCCTCAATGCCCTGGTTATCTCACCCAGTCCCGTGGCTTTAATTACCATCCTCACTTTAATAACTACGGTCCCCAGCTCTGGCCTCTCTTCTTTTTTTTTTTTTTTTTTTTTTTTTTTTGCTGCCCTCAATGCCCTGGTGATCTCACCCAGTCCCGTGGCTTTAATTACCATCCTCACTTTAATAACTACGGTCCCCACTCCCGTTGCGGAGCACAGCCTCCAGACACGCAGGCTCAGCGGCCATGGCTCACGGGCCTAGCCGCTCCGCGGCATGTGGGATCTTCCCGGACCGGGGCACGAATCCGTGTCCCCTGCATCGGCAGGCGGACTCTCAACCACTGAGCCACCAGGGAAGCCCTGGCCTCTCTTCTGAACTCAGGGCTTGTATTTCCTGATAGGCATCTCAAACTAATATGTCCAAAACCAAACTTTCAAATTCTAACCTCAAGAAATCTTCTCCATCTTAATTAATAATTCTTTCCAGTTATTCTGGCCAAAAACCTTAGAATTCAAATCATCCTTGACTATTCATCCAATCCATCAACAAATCCTTTTGGATTTCAAAATCTCCAGAATAAGGTCGCATCTCACAACTTCTGCTTGCTGCCACCCTAGCCCAAATCCCCAACCTCTTTTACCTGGGCTGTCACAATAGTCTTCTACTGGTTTCCCTTTAGTCACTCTGTCTCCAGCATTCGATTTCCCACTCAAAAGCCAGAGTGATCCTTTAAAAGAACACCAGACCCTGAACTTTGTTCAAACTCTCCAAGGCTCCCATCTCAGGCAGAGGAAAGCCCCTCCTGCAGGGTCTAGCTCCTGGCCTCTCCCCTCTCTTGGTCAGCTCCAGCCACACGGGCCTCCTTGCTATTTCTAGAATACACTGAGCACTCTCCCACTTGGGTTTCTTCTTCCCCCACCATGACTGAGCCATGTACTCACCGCCTTACCCGCTGCAGGTCTTTGATCCACTGTCACTTTGTCAGTGTGGCCTCCCCTGACGTCCTCCACACAATGGCCCTCCCCAATGTCACCCCGCTCCCTACCCTGCTTTCTTTTCCTGTACATGTCACGCCCTCACATATTGTACATCTATATGTTGTTTTGGGGCTGTGACTGTGGCCCCCACTTGCACGTCAGCTCCATGAAGTCAGGGATTTTGTTCACCGCTGTATCCTCAGCACCTCGGACACCACGTGGCACATGGAGACGCTCCAAGAAGATTTACGGAGCGACTTCTGATGTTGAAGAAAACTTTCTTTATGCAGAAATGTTAGGAGCATGACTAGTTTTCCTATTTCTTTCTACAACTAGGTCACTGGGAGTTAAAAGAAAAGCATATACAGAAGTGTTTCCTGGAAGTCGCCTGAAAACGCAGAAAACAGCTGTCCTGTTAATCTTACAAAAGGATCTTGTCTGAAAGCATCTGTTCATGGCCTGAGTGTGCTTGTGCAACAGAGGAGTCTGGCCAGGCTTCAGGGGGGTCACTGAAATGACCAGAGGGTATTGCAGCCAAGGATCTTCTTACCCTCCCTCGCCTACCCCCCAACCCTTGCCCTCTTTGTCTCTGCCTATAGGGGCCTGACCATCCTTGCTCATCTTCTCTCTCCCTTTCCCCACCAGGTCTCCCTCTTTGCACCCTCGGCTCTTTACCAGATCCTTCTTAAGCCATTTATAAGCTTATGTGGCCCCATCTGGACCTGTCTGTCTCCTCCCCAACAAACCCCTCTCCCCAACCAAGACTGTGAAGCATTTGAAGGCTGGGGTTGTGTCTGACTTATCTTTGTACCCCTAACACCTAACACAGTGCCTGGCATATTGTAGGTACTCGAGAAATGTTTGCTGAATGACTGAATGAACTCTCCACTGTTGACAGGCTGGCTTTTTCACAATTTCCCGGAGACAGGCTGAGCTTATTCTTGGCAAAGCTTTGCTCATGCCATGCTCTCCAACCAGTATTCCCTACCCTCTCATTTCTACACACACACACACACACACACGTGAGTGCACGCACACACGTACACACACACACACACACAGCTATCCTTAGATAGCTAACTCTTAGTTAAGCAGAATATTTCAGCTCAAAAAGTATTTATTGTCTATTTACAACATTCTAATACTGTACTCAATGGTTGATAAAGGTAAGTTGTGGTTGATTTACTGGCACAAGTTTCATCAAATACTATTTTCTTCATGAGGCCTTTCTTTATAATTCCAATCAATGCACATCTGTCCCCTGTTGGCAGACACACTGCATGGAGGGTTGGTTTGAAAGAGAGGTTGTAAAGCACTGCCATGTGGTGATGCAGTGGGGTGTAAGGGCTGGGGTCAGACTTTCTGGTTCAAACCCAGGTTTCCTACTTACTAGCTGTCTGGCCTTGGCCCAATAACTGTCTATCTGAGCATCTGTTCCCTCATCTATAAAATAGGGATAATAATAACCTCCTTCAGAGGGCTGTTGGGAAGGTTTAATGAAAGCACACAGAAGAAAAGAAAAAAGAAAGAACATAGATCATGATCAATGAACAACAGCTGTTATTATCTCACAGTTTAAGCCTTTGATATGATTTACTACTTTATGTGGTACTGTGTTTTATTTTCTAATTCTGTCATATATACATAAATTCTCTCTTAAATGACAGTCCAAGTTCCTGGAAGGCACGGATCATAAACAAATAGGCCTAGAATGAACAGAGAGGCATTAAGTTGTTCTAATTACGAGTTAATTCATGGTTCCCAAAGCTGTATCTTTTTTACTACTTGGCAGGTCATTTTCTCAGACTAGTGTTAGGGAAGAGAGGTAGGCATTTCATATACGGTTACATAAACAATTAGGTATTTGTAAGTCACCATAGCTGATGGGAGTGTGTTGTGTGGGAGAGTGTAAAGGAACCCTTTGGCCCAGAGCTGCCTTCTTTTCCTAATCAGCTGGAATGATTAATTAGAAGCAATGCTACATAAGGCATAAGCCTACAAAAAGGCGTGGCCTTGGTTCTCCATGCTGGTTCTGCCTTTGTCTAGCTGTGTTACTTCGGGTAAGTTATTTAACCTCTGTTTCCTTATTTGCAGAGTGAAGATGATGATAATAGTCTCACCTCCTAGGGTTATGGTAAGAATTAAATGTTAAGTGCCAGGCACACAGTTAAGGGCTCAATATGTGATTATTTTTATGACAACTTCTTTGTTCATTTGCTCCAGTTCTGGGGCAGGTCTTAGGGCCGGGCCACCAGTGGATGTGTTTTAACACTTCCAGGCCACAGAAGGGACCTGTTTGAGGGTCACACAGGTGACAGAAGCTTGCCTTGTGCCAGGAGTGTCCCCTGCCCTGAGGGAGTGCCCAGACATCCCCAACTACTCCTCCGTTAGGGGGTAGCTGGGGCACCAGAAAAAGCCAAACTTCTATTGCTATTATTTTATTTGCATTTCTCAAACTAACCTCGCATGGGAATCAGAATTTTAGAGCAGCAAAACCTCTTGGGGCATGATCTCTGAGAGGTGATAAAGGCACAGGCATCGGGGTCAGACTGAAGCTAAGCTGGGAAGCCAGCACTGACCCTCCCCAGGGGGGCGACCTTGGGTGATGACCCAAGCTCTCCGGCTCCTGCTGCTGAGAGTGGGAGCTTGTTAGACATGCAGAATCTCAGACCTACTGAACCAGGACCTGAATTTTAGCAAGATCCAAAGGCAGTTCATAGAACTGTAAGGTTTGCAAAGCTGTGATCTAACCCCTCACTCTTCTCTTCTATAAGACTGGGTGAACAGTTAAATGAGAAATGGATACCTTAGCACAGTGCCTGTTAGAGTTATTAGCTATCTCTTTTATCCATAACATCCTTCAATTTCCCTTTTATAACATGCATCTTAATGGTTTATAATTGACTGGTTAGCTGTCTCCTTCATCAGAATGGGGACTGTCAGATCGGAGAATGTATTTATTATGTTCACTGCTGTATACTCAGTGTCTGTCACTGAGTAAGAGCCACGCATCAAGGGACTGACTGACCAACTGAATGAATGAATGAATGAGGTCCAGGACTATCTCCTGCCCATTCTCTGTGACACACCCAACTAAGGCACACTGCTTTACACTGTATGCTCAGTGACAATAAGCCAATGACCTTATCCAACCTCCTCATTTTATAGATGAAGAAACTGATGCTCAAAGTACTGGTTAAGTAACTTGTGTAGGGCACCCATATCTGTATGTTACCCACCTCTGGGCACTAGCAAGTACAGTCTTCTCTGTGACATCTTTATTGTAAACATCTCCCATATGTAACAGCTGTCTAGATGACTATCCTTCTGACTTGGAGGTGGAGTGACTGCCTTCTTTTTTAGAACTAACATATTTAGAACTAATCCACTTCACAGACGGGTTGCTTTCTGTGGTTAAGAGAGGAATTTTAGGGGCTTCCCTGGTGGCACAGTGGTTGAGAGTCCGCCTGCCGATGCAGGGGACATGGGTTCGTGCCCCCGTCCGGGAAGATCCCACATGCCGCGGAGCGGCTGGGCCCGTGAGCCATGGCCGCTGAGCCTGCGCGTCCGGAGCCTGCGCTCCTCAAAAGGAGAGGCCACAACAGTGAGAGGCCCGCGGTCCCAAAAAAAAAAAAGAGAGGGATTTTATTAGTGCTGCCTACTTATTTATTTTATATGTATTTATTCTGGATAGGTATATATATATATTGCTGTCTAGTGCAACAGCATTTCTATCATTTCTTTTTGTTTGTTTGTTTTTGGCCAAGCCACACAACTTTCAGGATCTTAGTTCCCTAACCAGGGATTGAAACTGGACCCCCAGCAGTGGAAGCGCAGAATCTTAACCACTGGACCACCAGGGAATTCCCTATCATTACTGTTTCTAAAACAGCAGAATATCTGATTGATATTGACTCAGCTTTACTAAGCTGCTATCATTGCTTTCTCCTAATTTGCCTTTATGTTACTGTTATGCATTTACCCTCAGGTCTACCTTTGTAGAACAGTATTAATTCACCTATTAACTCACAAAATAAGGAAAACCCAACAACCAACAGTGCTAATACTGGTAAAGCCACTGCCCACTTAACCTTGAAATGTGGCACCAGAAGAATGTAGTTCTTCTACTTCCCTGTTATACACCAGATATTTACGAGATCTCTACTATTTTGCCAGCATGTTATTGAATTCAGTTGTCAGATTTCTTACATTACCCTTCTAAATTAAAAATAAATCAGTTCCTTGATTTTTTCGTTTGTTTTTCCATTCACTAGGAGACCCAGGGGGAGAAAAAATATGGGGGTTCCAGGAAGGGAAGCTTCACAGCAAGGGAAGGAGGAAGCAGATGGGAAAGAGGAAGAAGACAGGTGACTATGAAGAAGATGAACCTGAAAGAGGAAGTTGAGGAGAATACAGGGAAAAGGCAATGAATGCAAAAGGTATAAGATTATTTTTACATAATTATTTAATCATGTACAGTATGCATAAAAAAGCCTGGAAGGAAATACACCAGTAATGATAACCATAGATCTCCACTCTTACCTGCTGTGTAACGTACAGTGCTCTAGGGCAGGCACGGTGCCGTTCTCTACCCCATCCACATCGGCTCGGCCACATGGCTTGCTCTGGCCAGTGGAGTGTGAGTGGCAGTTCCACTACACTAGTTTCAAGTGAAGACTTCAACAGGCTTGATGTTTTTCTGCTTCCCTCTTGCATTCTTGTGATCTCCCATGGGGAAAAAAATATCCCCCCGTAGGTGCTGGTCTGAGGAAAATGAGGAGACACATGCAGGTGATCAGATTTAAACCAACTCAGCCTGAACCCAAGCCCAGCCCAGCTCAGCTGAGTACCCAGAGCCTCACCAGACCCAGGAAAGAGAAAATGAATGTTTGTTGCTGTCGACTGTTTAGATTGTGAAGTTGGCTGTTGTGTGGCAAAAACGGATTCATTCTGATCATCTCCAAATGATGGAATAGTTGATGGTTATTTTCCGTATTTTCCAAGTATATTTGAATGAGCTTGCTTTACTTTTAGAGGAAAAAAATAAATAAAGCATGAGGAAACATGCATTTCCTACTAAATCCTTCACTATTATAATACAAGATCAAACTTATCTGAACTGTACACACAAAGAATATAATTTATAAGACTGTTAAAGCAACTTCAAAAGCACCAGTATACTGATTCATATGCATTTTTCTCTCACATTCCTCTCTCTGCACAGTTAACAATGAAGTTCACATGTCTATTGTCTTAACATATATTCTTCGTGTTTTGAAAAGAGCAGCTGTTTCCGAGGTTGTGTTTTAGGATCTGATTACATCACACACAAAGGCAAGCTCAGGGGCCTGGGAGATGCTATTCAGTTCGAGAGAATTAATACAAAGCTAATTTTCTCTGTCAAGGGTTGAACCAACCCCTTCCTTTCCCATCATTCTTTTTTTTTTTTTTTTTTTTTTAAGTTTTGGCTGCACTGGGGCTTCGCAGCTGCCGGCAGACTTTCTCTAGTTGCGGCGAGCTGGGGCTACTCTTCGTTGCGGTGCGCAGGCTTCTCACTGCGGTGGATTCTCTTGTTGCGGAGCACGGGCTCTATGCGCGTGGGCTTCAGTAGTTGTGGCACGCGGGCTCAGTAGCTGTGTCTCGCGGGCTCTAGAGCGCAGGCTCAGTAGTTGGGGTGCACAGGCTTAGCTGCTCTGCGGTATGCGGGATCTTCCTGGACCAGGGCTCGAACCCATGTCCCCTGCATTGGCAGGCGGATTCTTAACCACTTTTTCTCTGTCAAGGGTTGAACCAACCCCTTCCTTTCCCATCATTCTTTTTTTTTTTTTTTTTTTTTTAAGTTTTGGCTGCACTGGGGCTTCGCAGCTGCCGGCAGACTTTCTCTAGTTGCGGCGAGCTGGGGCTACTCTTCGTTGCGGTGCGCAGGCTTCTCACTGCGGTGGATTCTCTTGTTGCGGAGCACGGGCTCTATGCGCGTGGGCTTCAGTAGTTGTGGCACGCGGGCTCAGTAGCTGTGTCTCGCGGGCTCTAGAGCGCAGGCTCAGTAGTTGGGGTGCACAGGCTTAGCTGCTCTGCGGTATGCGGGATCTTCCTGGACCAGGGCTCGAACCCATGTCCCCTGCATTGGCAGGCGGATTCTTAACCACTGCGCCACCAGGGAAGTCTCTCCCATCATTGCTTGGTCAGGATAATTTTTTTGCTTTACTGATTTTTCTCATTCATTATGGGATGTAGGGAGGCAAGAATAAAATAAAAGGGGCAAAAGGGGACTTCCCTGACGGTCCAGTGGTTAAGACTCCGCACTTCCACTGCAGGTTAACACAAAGCTAATTCTCTGTCAAGGGTTGAACCAACCCCTTCCTTTCCCATCATTCTTTTTTTTTTTTTTTTTTTTTTAAGTTTTGGCTGCACTGGGGCTTCGCAGCTGCCGGCAGACTTTCTCTAGTTGCGGCGAGCTGGGGCTACTCTTCGTTGCGGTGCGCAGGCTTCTCACTGCGGTGGATTCTCTTGTTGCGGAGCACGGGCTCTATGCGCGTGGGCTTCAGTAGTTGTGGCACGCGGGCTCAGTAGCTGTGTCTCGCGGGCTCTAGAGCGCAGGCTCAGTAGTTGGGGTGCACAGGCTTAGCTGCTCTGCGGTATGCGGGATCTTCCTGGACCAGGGCTCGAACCCATGTCCCCTGCATTGGCAGGCGGATTCTTAACCACTGCGCCACCAGGGAAGTCTCTCCCATCATTGCTTGGTCAGGATAATTTTTTTGCTTTACTGATTTTTCTCATTCATTATGGGATGTAGGGAGGCAAGAATAAAATAAAAGGGGCAAAAGGGGACTTCCCTGACGGTCCAGTGGTTAAGACTCCGCACTTCCACTGCAGGGGGTGTGGATTCGATCCCTGGTCGGGTAACTAAGATCCTGCATGCCGGGTGGTGTGGCCGAAAATAGAAAATAAAATAAGACTTGCTTTATAAGTGGTTTAAAAATAAATAAACAAATAAATTAAAAGGGGCAGGAAAGGAACCTGAAAGAATGTATGGAGGGGAAAGAGGAAGAAGACTGATGGGGATGAAGAAAATGAATCAGAAAGAAGAAACTGATGAAAAGCAGAGAAGTGGGGAAACAAGGCAGTGGGGGAAATGGGAGGGGCTGGGGCTGCTGGAGGAGAACTAGTCAAAGTGGCTTCAGAAACTTGGTGTCGCTTGTTTCCCCACTGTCCATACCTGCACTCACTGTCCACATTTGTGCTAAGCCAGTGCCACAAAGCCAAACTCTCCCTGACCTTCCAGCCCTCCCCAGCCTGACCCACCCCTCTTCCCTCCAATAACTCACCTCTCCCACCTCTGCCCCCCGCACCCCGACTCAGTCACTCTGTGTCTGCCTTCCTGTGTTCTCGGTCACTTTGTTCTGCTTCCAAAATTCTCTCCAGTTCCTCGTGGTCCTTCCAAATTCTGACCATCCTTCAAGGCCCCATGCAAGCCTCCTGCTCCCTGAAGCATCCCCAGCCCACACTGAGGTCACCCTTCTCTGAACTCTGGCCCAGGTCTCTCCCCTGAGCTCCAGCCTCATAAATCTGATCTCCCCCTCAGTGTCTAGTAGTATCTCAAATGTGTCTGACTTTTCCAAACCCTACATTAGGATGTAAGCTCTACGAGGCAGAGATTGGGTTTGGTTTGTTCATTGCTGTATCCCAGTGTCCAGAAGAGTGCTTGGCACTGAACAGGCACTCAATAACTATTAGTTGAACGCACCCCAGTGTTCATAGCAGCATTATTTACAATAGCCAAGATATGGAAGCAACCTAAGCATCCATCAACAGATGAATGGGTAAAGAACATGCGGTATATACATATACAATGGAATACTACTCAGCCATAAAAAAGAACAAAATTTTGCCATTTGCGGCATGGATGGACTTGGAGGGCATTATGCTAAGAGAAATAAGTCAGACAAATAAAGACAAATGCTGTATGATTTCACTTATACGTGGAATCTAAAAAATACAACAAACTATCGAATTTAACAAAAAAAGCAGCAGACTCAGATATAGAGAAAAAATTAGTGGTTAGCAGTGGGGAGAGGGAAGGGGAGGGGGCAATATAGGGGTGGGGGGGTGGAAGGTAGAAACTATTGGGTGTAAGATAGGCTCAAAGATGTATTGTAGAACACGGAGATTATAGCCAGTATTTTGTAATAACTGTAAATGGAAAGTAACCTTTAAAAATTATATAAACATTTTTTAAAATAAAAATAACTATTAGGTGAATAAATAAATGAACTCCTACAGCAGCAACAGCCAGGAGGACATAATTTGCTTCTATTGCATTGCATACTGATGTTGCTTGGCTAATTTTCCCAGCTGGCCTTTAGGATCAGGGATCCTATAGATTTCCTCTGGGCTTTTAGCACAAAGCTGTGCACATAGGTGATTTATTCACTGATTAAACAGCCAAGTCCTACAGCAGAACAAGCCCATGTCTAAAGCCACCTTTCTCAAAGCCTGGGAACCACATGCTAACTCATGAAAAGAATATATTTATTCCTATCCACAGATTTTTAAAAAATTAATTACTTTATTCATTTATTTGGCTGTGTTGGCTCTTCGTTGCTGTGCACAAGCTTTCTCTAGTTGTGGTGAGCGGGGGCTACCCTTCATTGCAGTGGGCGGGCTTCTCATTGCGGTGGCTTCTCTTGTTGCGGAGCTGGGGCTCTAGGCGTGTGGGCTTCAGTAGTCGTGGCTCACGGGCCTAGTTGCTCCGCGGCATGTGGGATCTTCCCAGACCAGAGCTCAAACCCGTGTCCCCTGCCTTGGCAAGTGCATTCTTAACCACTGCGCCCCCAGGCAAGTCCCTCCTATCCGCAGATTTTTAAGCACATGGGGTTGAGCCCTGTATCAGGTCAGTATAATACTTTTTCGTGGGTTTCATTCTCATCACTCTTGAATCGGGTACGTTTTACCTGTACATCTGGATGGGGAGCAGGCTCCGAGTCTCTTCCGACTCCTCTGCCCCCTGCAGTGGCCTGCCAGCACCACCTGAGCAGGCAGACGGAGCTCAACCCAGGCTGACCTTGATTAGAGACAAAGGCCTTTCAGTGCTTGAGTCCTGTTGCCCTGTAAGTCCCTGTGAGGCTGAAAGCAGGGGTTCTGATTGGCTGCCAGGGACATCACACTCCTGGCACCCTTTCTCCCCAGATGCACGTCTGCTTTACCTTAGTGCCCCATTTCCCAACAGCAACAAGACACAACAGGAAGCAAATGTCTAGAGTTGTTCCATCCATTCCAGTTTCAGGGTTTTTCACAGCATCACTCTGACAAAAAAGCAGCTCCACATCAGTTCCGTGGGCTTCATGGGGAACTTTTTCCCACCAGAGTTATCGCTGTGGGTGGAGCAGACTTTGTGTTCTACCTTATTTGCTGTCTATATGGAACTGTTATTGGAATGACTAATAGTCACATCATCGCTATGTTAGGAAGCAATTATCCGAAAACAAATTCATTTCCTGAGTCATCCAGTTTATTTAGCCTGCATCCCTCTCTCTCTCTTTTTAAAAAAAATTATCTCAGCCGAAGAGAAACACAAACTTCCTGTAGTACCTCCTGCTGTATTTGTCAGGAGAGTATATATCCTGTTTAGACGGATTAGCAGAGATATTACTTTTGCCTGTGTTACTCAGTCTGTCCCATTCTAATCCTGAATTTATTTTCAAAAGACAAATGGTTTTCAGGATTAATTTCTTTGCCTTTCACTCCTTTGTGTGACAGATGACTAATGCTGCTGCATTCATCAGCTCACCAACTGCCTGGCTTGGTTTTTGCCTTTTTCTTTCCTTCTTTTCTTTTTTCTCTTTTCCTTCCTTCCTCCCTTCCTCCCTCCATTTCCTTCCTTCTTTCTTTTCTCCTTTCCTTCCTTCCTTTTCTTTTCTTTCTTTTCTCTCTCCTTTCCTTCCATTTTCTTTTAAAGATATGAATATTTGTTTTAGAGATACGAATACTTTCATATCTTCTTCAAATTCTGTAAGAGTTTCCTGTGGCTGCTATAACAAATTACCACAAACTCGGAGGCTTAAAACAACAGAAATACATTCTCTCACAGTTATGAAGGGCAGAAGCCTGAAATCAGTACCCCTTGCTGGAGATCAAGGTGTTGGCAGGATGGTTCCCCCTGAGGAAGCTCTAGGAGAGAATCTGTTCCTTGTCTCCTCCAGCTCCTGGTGGCCAGTGGCAGTCCCTGGTCTGTGCCCTCATCACTCCAGGCTCTGCCTCCGTGGTCACATCTCTGGCTCCTCTTCTGTATGAGTCTCATCTCCCTTTGCGGCTCTTGTGTAAGGACACCTGTGATGGCATTGAGGGCCCACCTGGAAAACCCAGGATAACTTCTCCATGGCAAGAACATTAACTTAATCACATCTGCAAAGATTCCCTTTCCTTAAAAAGTAACATTTACAAGTGTCAGGGGTTAAGATCTGATATCTTGGGGGCCATTATTCAGCCCACCACACTTTCCGTTCCCTGCTTCCCACAAGGGACAGAATAGTTTGTATCTACGTGAAAAGGTTGGTGGAGAAAGATAAGAAAGAGCAAATCTAGAGGAAGGAGAAGACAGTTCAGTGTTTCCTTGCTTGCTAATTCCTTCCCGCGGCGCGGTGGCCCTCCTGGCATGGGTTCCTGCTTCCTAAGGAAATGTGGGACAGTGGGAGGTGCTCTACCCTGCGAGCTGGTGGGCGGAATGCTGGGAGTCCCAGCTAGTCCCCTTTCTTCTTCCTTGGTAGCCAGGGCACTGACGTATGACACAGGCTCATCCAATCAGTTATTCTCACTCAGGGGCTCTGACTTTTGAGGGTGCGGCACAGGGATGTCTGGAGAACTGGAGATTATTATTTTTTAAAAAAAATTTTTATTTATTTATTTATTTATTTATTTATTTTTGGCTGTGTTGGGTCTTCGTTTCTGTGCGAGGGCTTTCTCTAGTTGTGGCGAGCGGGGGCCACTCTTCATCGCGGTGCGTGGGCCTCTCCCTATCGCGGCCTCTCGTGTTACGGAGCACAGGCTCCAGACGCGCAGGCTCAGTAGTTGTGGCTCATGGGCCTAGTTGTTCCGCGGCATGTGAGATCCTCCCAGACCAGGGCTCGAACCCGTGTCCCCTGCATTGGCAAGCAGATTCTCAACCACTGCGCCACTGGGGAAGCCTGGGGAAGCCCGGGGAAGCCCGGGGAAGCCCCTGGAGATTATTTCCAGAGCAGCAGCGTCAAGGGTCAGGAGCAGCGCCCACCAGCGTCCAGTGGCAGCAGCCTCCCTCCGGACCTCCTGCTGCGGCAGGATCTGGCTGAGCTCTCCCTCCGTATTTCACCTCCTGGGGTTCCTGCTCAATTTTCCATCCCGGTTCTCCCACAGTCCTATCCGTTCTGTGAGCTACTACTGAACACCCTGCATTCCTTTTCTGCTGAAGTGAGCCCGAGTTGGTCTCTGTTATTTGTAACCACATGCCCTCCCTGACTTAGAAACAGCCAGCTCCGAAGCTCTCTTTTTATAAAGCGTGGCAGCTCTTTCACTCAAGGGGAGGATTCTCACTTGAGGACAATGCAGGCAATGAGGGTAAGGGTCTGCGATGTCCACGGCAGGACTGTTGGGAAACACCCAAATGTCTGTGTGATAACAAAAAGTGCCTTCATGTTATGAATTACTGTGCAGAATTTAACAAGAAGGAAATGTGTACAGTTCTCAACTATTGGATTATGACCCTTTTTAAAAAATATTGTAATGCCCTTTTTCCTATCCTGAAATGAAATTCATCAATAACTTACCTATTTATATAATTTTAAAAGGCCAATACAATATAAAGGGAAAATTATATATAATTATTTGTGTATAAAATAATACAAATTATTAAAGGAAATAACTTGTATATATAAATGTGGACTTCAACATGTAAATGCATACGTATGACTACATCAGAGGACCCCACAAATTTACAAGTTCGAGAACTACATTCCAGTGAATGACAAATGCAGATTGCAGAACCAGGCATAGAATACAATTAAATGCCTTCCAAAAAACAAGCTACAGATGCATATCTACCTACACATCGATATATGTACAGAAAGGGAACCAAGAAGAATAAAGTGCTGGGGGAGTGGTGAGGAGGAGTGAGGGACTTTCACATTTGTCCTCTATCTTTTTGTATCCTTTGTGTCTTTAATCAAATTAATGTGTTACTTTTGTCATTAAAAAAAAAAAACAGAAAAGGAAAGAAGCTGATCAGAGTGGCATTGTGTGCCTCAAGCAATGTGGAAAAGAGCCAGATCAGAACAAGTGGAGAAGGGAAGGGCTGGGCTAGTCTGCAATGGAGATTCTGCAGCTCCAGGGAGGAGAACACTTTGATTGTTTTCTGTCGTGGTCATTAGAATGAGGTAGGCGATTAGTGGCCACGTGATCTTGTGCAAGGTCACCTGCCAGGTGTGCTATCCTGGGGTCACGGAGCTTCCTTATTTATAGCATCACAGTGTTGTTTGTGTTGCCATTACTGCATACCTGGGTGGAAACACTTTACCTGTGGAGCTGGCAGCTGATGCCAAACAGCCAAGTATCCAGGTGGTCCTGCCGCCATCACCCAGGTCTCTTTGACTGTAATTCACTTGCACTGTGGCAATCTTCGAGCCCAATACCTGGAGGGCCTTTATTCTTTGGTTTCTTCAACTGACATTAATTGACTGCAAAGCTAAGTAGAACACTTAACTTGTTTGCTGAAATCCAAAAGCATTGGAAAGAGCATTGGGTTTAAATTCCTGCTCTACAACTTAACAAATATTCTCTGAGCTTTCCTTTCCTTGTCGGTAAAATGAGGAAAATATATTTACTTCATAAGGTTTGTTAGGAGTAACAAAAAAGATAGTGTATGTCAAGCACAAATTTTAAAAATTGAAGAGGAATTTCAGCTGCTGGCCACCATGAGGAAGACAGAATCTGGAGCTTGAGTTCAGCCAGGTTAACTTCCCGCTAAACCAAACATCCGGAACCTCAGAGGAACATAACAGAGATCCGGAATCTTTACAATTCACAGTTGTATGGGTCTGGGTTCTCCAGAGAAACAGAACCAAGAGGATATGTAATAAGGAAATGGCTCACACAGTTATGGAGGCTGAGACGTCCCAAGATCTGCAGTCAACAAACCGAAGACCCAAGAAACCTGATGGTGGGAATTCCCTGGCGGTCCAGTGGTTAGGATTCGGGGCTTTCACTGCTGTGGCCCGGGTTCATTCCCTGGTCGGGGACTAAGATACTGCAAGACACGTGGTGTGGCAAAAAAAAAAAAAAAGTTGATGGTGTAGTTCCAGTCTGAGTGAGTCTGAAGGGCTGAGAATCAGGAGAGCTGATGATGTCAGCTCTAATCTGAGTTTTGGGTCCAGAGGAGAAGACTGATGTCCCAGCTAGAAGACAGTCATGGAGTGAATTCTGCCTTACTCTGCCTTTTTGTTGTATTCATGCCTTCAATGAATTGCATGAGGGCCACTTACGCTGGGGAGGGCAATCTCCTGTACTCAGTCTACCCATTCAAATGTTAAACTCTTCCACAAACACCCTCAATAATGTTTAACCAAATATCGCGAGCTCTGTGGCCCAGTCGAGCTGACACATAAAATTAACCATCACCACACCGCCTAGGATAAAATCCAGAATCTTTCAGCAGATGGGGGAGGGTGGGTAGGGGAGGTTTGTTACAATGAAGATCTTGGGTTTCACCTGTGACCAACTGAATCAGAATCGTTGCTTAAAGAAATCTGTGTTTTTAAGAAGTTCCCCAAAGGCTTCTGATTTACATTATATTCAAAGTACTACTCCTTTAGATTCTGACAAGATTTGGCAATATGGACCTAGCACCCAGTCCAAAGGATGTTAGAATCACAGTAATAATCACAAGTGGTATATGGGCCATTTTCAGGCAGTTGGAATGGGGAGTATATGTGGGATATAAGTGTTGATCTACCACAGGGCAGAAACCAGTCTGAGTGAGTAATGTTCCAGGGCACACTCCCCCACTCTCCTGCACTGTAATTTCACAGACTTCTGTTCAGAGTCCAGATGACAAAGGACACTGCTGGATTGTCAGTGTTCTTGGGTGAGTCATTACCGCTTGCAAATTCCTTTTCCTCCTCAAACCTGCTTCCTTCCACTTTCCTGAGGGTTGAGGGTGGTTTGCTTTTTGTTTTTTTTAAAAATCATACTCACATTCCACAAATGGGGACCTTTTAATCTATTTTACTACCAAGATTTCCCTCTCTCCACCCACTTGTGTGTGTGTGTTTCTGAACTTTGGAAAGCTTTTATAAAGTTCTCTGTGATGTAATAATCTTTTTTATTTCCCATAGTGAGTACCGCCTTTAACTGTATACATACACTTATTTTTTTAAATGTATGTAAAATTGTTGACTAATTTACCTATAAAAAATGCACATATGCAGTGTCATGAATTTTTACGAAGTGAGATTACACGTATAACCAGAGTCCAAATCAAGAAGAGACCACCATGGAACCTTGGAAGACCCCACCCCCAGGGTCTCTTCCAGTCATTGGTCTCCACAAGGGTAACAACTGTGCTAACTTCTAGGAGGAATGATTCGTTTTGTCTGTTTCTAACTTCCGAATTTTGCGTCAGTGGAATCATAGTCTCTGGCTTCTTCTGCTCCTTGTTTTGTGGGGAGACTCCCCCATGTGGTCGCTTGCGGTTATAGCTCCTTCCTTCTCACTGCCGTATACCATTCCATTTTGTGGATATACCTCCAGTTATTTCTCCAGCCTATTTTTAGTGGGCATTTGAGTTTCCAGTTTTTGGCTATTGCAAATAGTGGGAAGCATAGCTTTTATACTAAGTTGGGGTTTTAAGAGAGAGTCAAGTTAAAAAAACAAATTCTGCTTGTGGCAAATCATAGAAACAAATGAACATTCCACAGATTCCTCTGCTCACCCTGAAAATGGCTCCCAGGGTTGGAAGTCATGATAGGAGAGGGAAAAAGAAAAGAGATCCAGAGGAGAGAATGATTTACAGTTCCACCTGCCACCCCTATTTGCTTCTCCAAGGCAACTCCTTGCCCGTCCTCCTAATTTAGCCAAATCAGTAGCTTTTCAAAGCACCTGCTGGGCATCCAAATTGACCCATCCAGGGGCTCCATTGTTATCTGGCCAATAGACCGAGAGAGGGGTGGGTCGTCGGCCACTTCAGTTAAAGCCCTGTAAAGTGCTATTCAGTGTTCTGACCTTTCCTCCAAGAGTCAGAAAAGATCTGTTTGCTTAGGATCAGGGAAGGTTTGAGCTGGAGGGACCTAAGGGTACATCTAGTCCAACTCTTTACTTTACAGAAGAGGAGACTGAGTCCCAAACATCTGAAGTGCTCAAGGTCACACATGGAGTTATGAAGTGAGCTGGATGATGATTTGGAACCACATCTTCAGCTTCAGGGTTTTTATTTGTTTGGGTTTTGTTTTACTAGGCCACATGGTGGTTTTACATTACTTTTCCATAATATTTGCAATATGATGCTGGTTGCTTTACTTTTCTGATTTCATGCATTTGGGGAGTTTCTCTCTGGTTAAAATGTTACTACCCTCTTCTATGCCTTTGTCATTTTGGTTTTGTTTTGTTTTCTATTTTACCTCCAGCGTACAATCCATATTAATATGGCCTGGATAGTGGAGGTGGAATCCATGTGCTGGCATCCCTTAGGAACAAGGAGTTTTCAATATTCAAACAATTAAAAAATTAATACTCCTTAAAGATGTGTGGTTATGAATATGTATATGTGCTCACAACACATTAATGCAAATTAGAGAACTGCATTGTATGCTCTGCTTTTGTAATATGTATTTCTATGCATACATGAAAAGGAAAGCTCTGGAAGGATATAAATGTTAATGTTTTTAATCAGGTTGATGGAATTATGGGTATTTTAATTTTCTTCTTTTAGAATTTTCGAATTTTTTACAATCAGGAAAAAACTGATAAAGGTAACAGAAACAAAATAATACTTTTCAAATGACACTCTCCACATTAGAACCTCACACCAACTTTACGGTGGCTCTGGAGTACAATTTTAGTGGCTAGATTGGAAAAACAAACAAGCCAACACTCTTATTAAAACTATGAAGTGGGTACTGTGTGCCATTTAACAGCAAGGAGTCTGGGAAGTGTAGTCCTGGGCTGAGCAGCTACTTCCCAACCACAAATCAATCATTACGGAAGATGAGAATGGATTTCAGTGGGAAAATGGCCTTGTAAGGCTTTGGCTTTAACTCTGAATGAGAGAAAAAGCCATTTGAGGATTGGTTGCAGACATTATATTTCACCCTTAAATACTTCAGCATGCATCTCCTAAAATAAGGACACCCTACATAAACACAGTATCATTACTAGAACATTAGCAATAATATTCAAATATCATTTAGTATCCAGTCCATTTTACCCAAATTGCTATATAAATAATTTTGGAAATCATATTTATTGATTAAAATATGTAAACAAATGCACATGGTGATCCAAGTGGAGTCCCCTTTCTCCAGCCACTACTTTCACCTAGAGCCTTTTTTAAAAATTTCACTTTGGGGGGCTTCCCCTGTGGTGCAGTGGTTGAGAATCCACCTGTCAATGCAGGGGACAAGGGTTCGAGCCCTGGCCCGGGAAGATCCCACATGCCGCGGAGCAACTAAGCTCGTGTGCCACAACTACTGAGTCTGTGCTCTAGAGCCCGTGAGCCACAACTACGGAGCTTGCGTGCCTCAACTACTGAAGCCCGCGTGCCTAGAGCCCGTGCTCCACAGTGAGACAAGCCACTGAAATGAGAAGCCCGTGCACCGCAACGAAGAGTAGCCCCGCTCGCTGCAACTAGAGAAAGCCCGCGTGTATCAACAAAGACCCAACACAGCCAAAAATAAAATAAATAAATAATAAACAAAATTTAAAAAAAAAAAATTTCACTTTGGAGTGCAGCCCAGGAAGATGCAGTTTGCCAGCAGGACAGTAGGGGGCCCCACATGCTCATTCTGGTCTTTGCCAACTCTGGTGATTTCCCTAGCTGGGAGTGGGTGCCCAGGAGTCTGGGTAATTCCCACTGTGTCACATGTGCATGGGTGACTTCAGGGTACACTCAGGACCCCACAATGTCACCAGTTTCCTTATGGGAAGTTATAAAGAATTCAAAGCAAAATTTATTTTTATTCCATTAAGGAGCCAGCACAAACTATGCATCACTTTTTCTGGGTGATTTTCATAACTGTGCTGTGAAATCAAATAAGCAGAAAGCTATAATTTACTGAGCTAAATACTTAAAGGCAATGACATAGTAATTTCGAAGTTGGACGTACAAGTCAAATTGACAGTAGTTAGCCATAATTCATCCATTATATACAAATTTTCAAAGGAGGGAGGGGTGTGGCCAAGATGGTAGAGTAGGAAGACCATGAGCTCACCTTCCCCCAGGAGCACACAAAAATTACAACTATTTACAGAGCAACTATCTATGAGAGCAACCTGAAGACTAGCAGAAAAGATTTTCCACAACTAAAGATAAAAAGGAGACACAACAAGATGGGTAGGAGGCACAGAGATGTAGCATAGTCAAGACCCACACCTCCAAGTAGGCAACCCACAAACAGGAGGAAAATCACGATTCCAGAGGTTCTCTCCAAGGAGTGAAGGGTCCAAGCCCCACATTGGGCTCCCCAGCCTGGAGGCCCTGCACTGAAACGATGAGCCCCTAGAACATCTGGCTTTGAACGCCATCAGGGCTTATGTATGGAAGAGCCAGAGGAGTGTAGGAAACAGAAACTTTGCTCTTAAAGGGCATGTGCAAAATCTCACACACTCCAAGTCCCAGTGCAAAGGCAGTAGTCTGAAAGGACCCTGGGTCAGGCACACTTGCTTATCTTAGAGAGACTCCCAGAGAGGCAGAAGGAAACAGGAACCTGCCATGAGGACACAGACGCTGGTGGCAGCAATTTTGGGGAGCTTGTTCTACCACGAGGACACTGGTGCTGACAAGCAGTATTTTGGAGTCCTCCCTCTAACCTATTAGAGCCAGGGCCTTACCTGCCCACCAGTGGGCTGGTACCAGTCCCAGGACTCCCTGGGCCATGAAGCCAGCCATCCTGGGACCCAGCCCCACCCACCAAAGAGCGAGCAGCCACCTCACGAGGCAGGGCTACACAGCCCGCCCCACCTACCAGTGTCCCCACTGTAGTCAGCCCCACCATAACAGAAGGACCCACAGAGACCACATAGGGGACACTCTTGGAGCATTTAACTCTGGTGACCACAGGAAAGTGTGTTGCTGGGCCCCATAGGATGTCTCTTACACAAGGCCACTTCTCCAAGTGGTTACATCTCCTGGAGATGTAACCAACCTACCTAATATATAAAAATCAACACAGAGAATCAGCAAAATGAGGAGACAAAGGTGTACGTTCCAAAAGAAGGAACAAGACAAAATCCCAGAAGGAGAACTAGTGAAGTGGAAATAAGGAATCTAACTGATAAAGAGCTCAGGGTAATGGTCATAAAGATGCTCAATGAATTCGAGAGAAGAATGGATGAAGCACAGTGGGAATTTTAACCAAGAGTTAGAAAATATAAAGAAGAACCAAATAGAGGTGAAGAATACAATAACTGAAATAAAAAATACACTAGAAGGAATCAACAGTAGATCAAATGATACAGAGGAACGGATCAGCAAATTGGAAGATAGAGTAGTGGAAATCACCCAAGCTGAACAGAAGAAAGAAAAAAGAATTTTTAAAAATGAGGATAGTTTAAGAGACCTCTAGGACAACATCAAGCATACTAACGTTCACATTATAGGTATTGCAGAGGAGAATAGAGAAGGAAAGGGGCAGAGAAATTATTTGGAGTTGCAATAGCTGAAAATTTCCCTAACCTGGGGAAGGAAATAGACGTCCAGGCCCAGGAACCACAGAGAGTCCCAAATAAGAAAAATGCTAAGAGATTCACACCAACACACATTATAATTAAAATGGCAAAAATTAAAGATAAAGAGAGAGTATTAAAAGCAGCAAGAGTGGAAGAGATATGGAAACATATGTATATGTATAACTGATTCACTTTGTTGTAAAGCAGAAACTAACACACCATTGTAAAGCAATTATACTCCGATAAAGATGTTAAAAAAAAAAAAAGCAGCAAGAGCAAAGCAACTAGTTACATACAATGGAGTTCCCATAAGGCTATCAGTTGGCTTTTCAGCAGAACTTTGCAGGCCAGAAGGGAGTGAGTGGCATCATATATTCAGAGTGATGAAAGGAAAAATCCTACTACCAAGAATATTCTACCTGGCAAAGCTATCCTTCAGATTGGAAGGCGAGATAAAGAGTTTTATAGACAAGCAAAAGCTAAAAGAGTTCAGCACCATTAAAACAGCTTTACAAGAAATGTTGGGGCTTCCCTGGTGGCGCAGAGGTTGAGAGTCCGCCTGCCGATGCAGGGGACGCGGGTTCGTGCCCCAGTCTGGGAGGATCCCATGTGCCGCGGAGCAGCTGGGCCCGTGAGCCATGGCCGCTGAGCCTGTGCGTCCGGAGCCTGTGCTCCACAACGGGAGAGGCCACAACAGTGAGAGGCCCGCGTAACGCAAAAAAAAGAAAAAAAGAAATGTTAAAGGGAGTTTTCCAAGTGGAAAAGACTCAAAACTGAAAATATAAAAATTATGAAAGGAAAAATCTCATTGGTAAAGGCAAACATACAGTAAAGGTAACAGATTGACCACTTATAAAGCCAGTAGGAAGGTTAAAATACAAAAGTAATAAAATCATCTATATCTACAATAAGTAGCTAAGGGATACAAAAAACAAAGAGGTATAAAATATAATATCAAAAACTTTAAATGTTGGAGGGGGTGTAAAAATTCAGGGCTGGTAGAATGTATTCTAACTTAAAAGACCGTCAACTTAAAATAATCACGTATATACATAGATTGCTTTATACAAGCCTCATGGTAACCACAAACCAAAAATCTATAATAGATATACACACAAAAAAGAGAAAGGAATTGAAACATAATACTAAAGATGGTCATCAAATTGAAAGGGAAGAGAGCAAAAGAAGAAGAAAGAAACAAAAAAGAACTACAGAAGCAACCCAAAAAACAATTAACAGAATGGCAATAAGTACATACCTATCAATAATTACTTTCAATGTAAATGACTAAATGCTCCAATCAAAAGCCACAGAGCGGCTGAATGGATTAAAAAAATAAAACCCATATATATGTTGCCTACAGAAGACTCACTTCAGATCTTAAGACACACAGCCTGAAAGTGAGAGGATAGAAAAAGGTATTCTATGCAAATGGAAACAAAAAGAAAGCTGAGGTAGCAATACTTATTTCAGACAAAATAGACTTTAAAACAAAGACTATAATAAGAGACAAATTAGGACATTACATAAGGATAAAGGGATCAATCCAACAAGAAGATATAACAATTGTAAATACCTATGCACCTAACATAGGAACATCTAAATATATAAAGCAAATATTAACAATCATAAAGGGAGAAACTGACAGTAACACAATAATAGTAGGGGAATTTAACACCCTACTTATATCAATGGACAGAACATCCAGACAGAAAATCAATAAGGAAACACTGGCCTTAAATGACACATTAGACCAAATGGACTTAGTATGTGTGTGTGTGTGTGTGTGTGTGTGTGTGTGTGTGTGTGTGTGTGTGTGTGTGTGTTTGTGTGTGCATACATTCCACCCACAGGCAGGAGAACACACACCCATTTCAAGTGCACATGCAAGTGTCTCCAGGGTAAAGGTAAACCACATGCTAGGCCACAAAACAAGTCTCAATAAATTTAAGAAGATTGAAAACAGATCAAACATCTTTTTCAACCACAATGCTATGAGACTAAAAATCAACTAAAGGGACTTCCCTGGTGGTCCAGTGGTAAAGAATCTGCCTTCCGATGCAAGGGACACGGGTTCAATCCCCGGTCAGGGTACTAAGATCCCACATGCAGTGGGGCAACTAAGCCTGCGTGCCACAACTACTGAGCTTGCGTGCCTCAATGGGAGAGCCTGTGTGCCACAACTACTGAGCTTGCGTGCCTCAATGGGAGAGCCTGTGTGCCACAACTACAGAGCCCACATACCCTGGAGCCTGTGCGCCACAACTAGAGAGAGAAAATCTGCACGCCACAAATAGAGAGAAGCCCGCGTGCCACAATGAAGAGCCCGTGCCTCAATGAAAGATCCCCTGTGCCTCAATGAAGACCCCACGTGCCACAACTAAGTCCCAATGCAGCCCCCCACAAAAAATATTATTTAAAAAAATCAACTACAGTTGACCCTTAAACAATGCAGGTTTGAACTGCATGATCCACTTACACACATATTTTTCAATAGTATATAGTACAGTGCTCCACGATCTGTGGTTGGTTGAATCTGCAGATGCAGAGGAACTGCAGATATGGAGGACTGACTATAAATTATACATAAATTAACCCTCATGTTGTTCAAGGGTCAACTGTACAAAAAAATAACTACAAAAAAACACAAACATGTGGATGCTAACAATATGCTACTAAACAAACAATGGGCCACAGAGGTATCAAAGAAGAAATTTTAAAATACCTGGAGACAAACAAAAATGGAAACACAATGATCCAAAACCTATGGGACACAGCAAAAGCAGTTTTAAGAGGGAAGTTTATAGCACTACAAGTCTACCTCAGGAAACAACAAAGATCTCAAATAAACAATCTAATCTTACATCTAAAGGAACTAGAAAAAGAAGAACAAACAAAACCCAAAGTTAGGAGAAGAAAAGAAATAATAAAGATCAGAGCAGAAATAAATGAAATAGGGCTTCCCTGGTGGCGCAGTGGTTAAGAATCCACCTGCTAATGCAGGGGACATGGGTTCAAGCCCTGGTTCGAGAAGATCCCACATGCCGCGGAGCAACTAAGCCCGTGCACCACAACTACAGAGCCCATGTGCCACAACTACTGAGCCTGCTCTCTAGAGCCCATGCTCCGCAACAAGAGAAGCCTCCACAATGAGAAGCCTGCGCACCGCAACGAAGAGTAGCCCCCACTCTCCACAACTAGAGGAAGCCCGCACACAGTAACAAAGACCCAGTGCAGCCAAAAATAAATAAGTAAAATATTTTTATTTTATTTTATTTTATTTTATTTTTTATTTATTTATTTTTTTTTTTGCGGTACATGGGCCTCTCACCGCCGTGGCCTCTCCCGTTGCAGAGCACAGGCTCCGGACGCGCAGGTCCAGCGGCCATGGCTCACAGGCCCAGCCGCTCTGCGGCATGTGGGATCCTCCCGGGGCACAAACCCGTGTCCCCTGCATTGGCAGGTGGACTCTCAACCACTGCACCACCAGGGAAGCCCTAAACAAGTAAAATAAATAAATTTTTTAAAAAAGAAAGAAATGAAATAGAGACAAAAAAAATAGAAAAGATCAAAGAAACTAAAAGCTGGTTCTTTGAAAAGATAAAGAAAATTGATAAACCTTTAGTCAGACTCATCTCTTTTTTAGCCAGAAAAAAAGAGAGGGCCCAAAGTAATAAAATCAGAGATGAAAGTGGAGAAGTTACAACTGACATCACAGAAATATGAAGGATCACAAGAGATTACTATGAACGATTATACACCTATAAAATGGACAACCTACTAGAAATTAATAAATACCTAGAACCACACAATCTTCTAAGACTTAATCAGGAAGATATAGAAAATATGAAAAGACCAATTACCAGTAATGATATTGTATCAGTAACAAAAAATTTCCCAAGAGCAAAAGTCCAGGACCAGATGGCTTCAAGGTAAGTTCTACCAAACATTTAGAGAGGAGTTAACGCCTATCCTTCTCAAACTATTCAAAAAATTGCAGAGGAAGAACACTTCAAAATGCATTCTATGAGGCCAGCACCACCCTGATATCAAAACCAAAGATATCACAAAAACACACAAAATTATAGGCCAGTATCACTGATGAACATAGATGCAAAAGCCCTCAACAAAATATTAGCAAACCAAATTCAACAGTACATTAAAAGAATCATACACCAACATCAAGTGGGATTTATACCAGGGATGCAAGAAGGGTTCAATATCTGTAAATCAACCAGTGTGATACATCATATTAACAAACTGAAGAATAAAAATCATATGATCATCTCAATAGATGCAGAAAAAGCATGTGACAAAATTCCACATCCATTTATGATAAGAGTTCTCAACAAAGTGCATATAGAGGGAACATAACTCAACATAATATAGGTCATATATGACAAAGCTACAGCCAACATCATACTCAATGGTGAAAAACTGAAATGATTTCCTATAAGATCAGGAAGAAGACAAGGATGCCCACTCTTGCCACATTTATTCAATATAGTACTGGAAGTCTTAGCCACAACTATCAGACAGGAAAAAGAAACAAAAGGCATCAAAACTGGAAAAGAAATAAAACTGTCAGTCTGGCAGGTGACTTGATACTAAATACAGAAAATCCTAAAGATGCTACCAAAAAACTATTAGAATTAATATATAAATTTAATGAAGTTGTAGGATACAAAATTAATAAGCAGAAATACATTGCATTGCTATACACTAACAGTGAACTATCAGAGAAATTAAGAAAACAATCTCATTTACAATTGCAACAAAAAAAAAAGAAAAAAGAAATACCTAGGAATAAATCTAACCAAGGAATTAAAAGACTTGTACTCAGAAAACTGTAAGACAGTGACAAAAGAAATTGAAGATGACACTAAAAAATCAAAAGATATACTGTGCTCATGGACTGGAAGAATTAATATTGTTAAAATGACCATACTCCCCAAGGCAAGCTACAGATTGAATGCAATCCCTATCAAAATGTGAATGGCATTTTTCACAGAACTAGAATAAATCATTCTAAAATTTGTAAGGAAACACACACACACACACACACACACACACACACACACACACACACACACACACACACACACCCCTGAATAGCCAAAACAATCTTGAGAAAGAAAAACAAAGCTGGAAGTATCATGCTCCCTGATTTCAAACTATACTACAAAGCTACAGTAATCAAATCAGAATGGTACTGGCAGCCCATACTGCCACACACAGACACACAGATCAATGGAACAGAATAGAGAGCTCAGAAATATATCCACAATTATATGGTCAATTAATCTATGACAAAGGAAGCAAGACTAATGGGGAAAAACCAGCCTCTTTAATAAATGGTGATGGGAAAACCGGAAAGCTGCATGCAAAAGAATCAAACTGGACTACTTTCTCATACCATAATCAAAAATAAAGTCAAAATAGATTAAAGACTTAAATGTAAGGCCTGAAACCATAAAACTCCTAGAAGAAAACATAGGCAGTATGCTCTTTGACATTAATCTTAGCAATATTGTTTTGGATATGTCTCCTCAGGCAAGGGGAACAAAAGCAAAAATAAACAAATAGGCCTACATTCAACTAAAAGGATTTTGCACCATGAAGGAAACTATCAACAAAATGAAAGGCAACTTACAGAATTGGAGAAGACATTTGCAAATGATATGGCTGATAAGCGGTTAATATCCAAAATATACCAAGAGCATATACAAATCAACATCAAAAAAATAAACAACCTGATTTAAAAAATGGGCAGAGGACCTGAATAGACATTTTCCCAAAAGACTATAGATGGCCAACAAACACAGGAAAAAATACTCAATACCACTAATCATCAGGGAAATGCAAATCAAAACCACAATGAGATATCACCTCACATCTGTCACAATGGTTAGTATCAAAAAGACTGCAAATAGGGCTTCCCTGCTGGCACAGTGGTTGAGAATCCACCTGCCAATGTAGGGGACATGGGTTTGATCCCTGGTACAGGAAGATCCCACATGCCACAGAACAACTAAGCCTGCACGCCACAACTACTGAGCTTGCACTCTAGAGCCCATGAGCCACAACTACTGAGCCCGCAAACCAGAAATACTGAAGCCCGAGAGCCTAGAGCCCATGCTCTGCAACAAGAGAAGCCACCACAATGAGAAGCCCACATACCACAATGAAGAGTAGCCCTTGCTCGCTGCAACTAGAGAAAGCCTGGGTGCAGCAACAAAGACCCAATGCAGCCAAAAATAAATAAATAAAATAAATAAATTAAAAAAAAAAAAGACTGCAAATAACAAGTGTTAAGGAGGATGTGGAGAAAGGGATCCCTTGTGGACTGTTGGTGCGAATGTAAACTGGTGCAGCCACTATGGAAACAGTATGGAGGTTAGAAATAGAACTACCATATAATCTATATCTAGAAATAGAACTACCATATAATCTAGGCTTCTGAGTATTTTTCTAAAGAAAACAAAAACACTAATTAAAAAAGATATATATATACCCCTATGTTTATTTCAGCATTATTTACAATAGCCAGGATATGGATGTAACCTAAGTATCCATCCATAGGTGAATGGATGAAAATGTGGTATATATACACAATGGAATACTACTCAGCCATAAAAAAGAATGAAATCTTGTCATGTGTGACAACATGAATAGACCTAGAGGGTATTATGCTAGGTGAAATAAGTCAGACACAGAAAGACAAATACTGTATGATTTCACTTATATGTGGAATCTAAAAAACAAAACAAACAAACATAAAACAGAAACAGACTCATAGATACAGAGAACAAACTGGTAGTTTCCAGAGGTGGAAGTGGGTGGAGAGATGAGTGAAATAGGTGAGGGAGATTATGAAGTACGAACTTCCAGTTATAAAATAAGTCATGGGAATGTAATGTACATCATAGGGAATACAGTCAATAATATTGTGATAACTTTGTATGGTGACAGATGGTAACTAGACTTATCGTGGTGATCATTTTGTAATTATACAAATGTCAAATCATTATGTAATACACCTGAAACTAATAAAATATTGTAAGTCAATTATACTTCAAAGAAAATCAAAGTATACATGGACACAGTTAAAAGGGAAAAAACCCAAATACTAGTTAGAAAAGGTTTTAAGAAAAAGCAATTATTTTCCCTCTTTCCCATCTTTCCTCAGAGATGATCACTTTTTAACAATATCCGGTCTTAGTTTTTCTGGATGTTACCATCATAAACTTCTATTTCTTAATTCTTCACTTTAGAAAGTCTCTATTGATTTCTAACTTTGAGAGATTAGAATTTCATTCACTTATACTAAATTCCCCTTTCCTCTCCCTCTCCTCAAATTTCATTGATAGCCATATTGTTTCAAATGATTTTAACTGATTATTTTTATAATTCTAAATAATACACTTTAACTTCTATTTCTTATCCATCCATTTAAGACTCAAACTCTAGACTCTCTACAATGTAGAATAAGAATATTAGCATCTCCACTCTCCCTCATCCTTCCACCTCCCAAACTCTGCCAGATGTATCTTCGCTTTAACATGATCAAAGCTAATCACATTTTAATTCTGTTCTATAATCATCAAGTTCTCCCTGTTAGGTAGCATTTAAAAACTGAGAATCAGTAAACCAATTATATTATTATGACTATGTATATATTGTTCACAGAAAAGCCAAGTTTCTTTGCTTTGAGCAATGATTGTTTCCTTCTCTCTAGATGCAATGGCATATTCCCTATGCCACTAAGAGAGAATGTATGTAGCAATGAGGCATAAATTTTTTTTTGTCATACTCCATTATTGCTCAAGATCATGCTACAATTTAGTTTGCTTCATATTAGAATTATTAATCTCTTGTGCAGATTTTTTTTCTTGGAGTTTCTAACTGCATCTCTATGAAAGAAAAAAAACATGTTTTGCCACGAGTTTTTTTCCCTTAGCTTCTTATTTTATATATTGCTTGGAATCCAGTCTCTTCTTCTTGATGGTATTCTTGCAGCCCAAAGACTTTAAGAATTTGCATATCTCTAATCATGGCTTCGTTCCTCCACTGCTTGTATCTCCTTTCTATTTTCCTATCTATTACTCCCCTTTTTCTGGAGTACATCCTCAAGTAACTTCTTAAGAAAGGGTAGGTAGCAACTAAACTTAATCTGCCTTCTGAAAATGTCTTTATTTGCCTTAATTTTTAATATTTTTTAAAATTAATTAATTTATTATTTTATTTTTGGTTGCATTGGGTCTGCTGCTGTGCGCAGGCTTTCTCTAGTTGCTGCGAGCAGGGGCTACTCTTCGTTGTGGTGCACGGGCTTTTCTTTGCAGTGGCTTCTCTTGTTGTGGAGCACAGGCTCTAGGCTTGCAGGCTTCAGTAGATGTGACATGCAGGCTCAGTAGTTGTGGCTCATGGACTCTAGAGCGCAGGCTCAGTAGTTGTGGTGCACGGGCTTAGTTGCTCTGCGGCATGTGGGATCTTCCTGGACCAGGGCTCGAACCAGTGTCCCCTGCATTGGCAGGTGGATTCTTAACCATTGTGCCACCAGGGAAGTCCAACTCTGTTTTGCTAAATACACAGAAACAAATGACGCCATGTTTATACAGCAGTTTTGCAAACCTGACTAGGTCCTTTGGATATTTCAGAATTACGGAAGCATTAACTGATGATTAAGGCTGAAAAAGAAGTATACGAGGAGAGAGTGCCTCCCACAAGTCAGAGGATACAGCCCTGATCATTTCTCAGAACAAGCATTTATTAATCTATAAGCTTCCTGGAATAGCACTCTTTACAGAAAAACCATTGTTCCCCTTCCTGATAAGTCCATAATTTCCAAGAGTAAAACAGATACAAGCATTTATACTTACCACCAATAAAGTGCAAAGCCAGTGAGGAATAAATAATGCCAATTAGCAAAGTCTTTACAAATCACAGAACCCTTTTATCCTTAATTCTAATAATTTGTTCGTTTGAACAAAAGTCTGTTTTAATAAGGTAATCATGACTATTAAAAAATGGCAATGTTTAGTCTCTCACAGAGACTACCTTTCTTGCAAGGACTGAGGATTGTTAGAATTTTCATATTATTTAGGCATGGAATCTTATTTGAGATCAATGATTTTTGGCCATCATGTAACAGCTACAAATAATAGTATAAGAAATACAAATATTATAAAAGGTACAGAATAATAGTAGTCTGATGTCTTTAATATTAACAAATTCCACAGATGAATTACTTTTCTGTAAGAATACCTGAATATCATGTTTTCATATTGATAATAATCTTTTAAAAATAGTATAATACATGCATATTGAGGATGGTTGGAAGGACCACATTAATTGAGTTCAACCCAAAGGCCACTGGGCCCACATTTCTCTGTTTTTTTTTTTTTTTTTTTTTTAACATCTTTACTGGAGTATAATTGCTTTACAATGTTGTGTTAGTTTCTGCTGTATAACAAAGTGAATCAGCTATACATATACATATATCCCCAAATCCCCTCCCTCTTGCATCTCCCTCACACCCTCCCTATTCCACCCCTCTGGTGGTCACAAAGCACCCAACTGATCTCCCTGTGCTATGTGGCTGCTTCCCACTATCTGTTTTACATTTGGTAGTGTATATATGTCAATGCCACTCTCTCACTTCGTCCGAGCTTACCCTTCCCCCTCCCCGTGTCCTCAAGTCCATTCTCTATGTCTGCGTCTTTATTCCTGTCCTGCCCCTAGGTTCTTCAGAACCTTTTTTTTTTTAGATTCCATATATATGTGTTAGCATATGGTATTTGTTTTTCTCTTTCTGACGTACTTCACTCTGTATGACAGACCCTAGGTCCATCCACCTCACTACAAATAACTCAATTTCGTTTCTTTTTATGGCTGAGTAATATTCCATTGTATATATGTGCCACATCTTCTTTATCCATTCATCTGTCAATGGACCCTTAGGTTGCTTCCATGTACTGGGTATTGTAAATAGTACTGCAATGAACACTGTAGTACATGACTCTTTTTGAATTATGGTTTTCTCAGGGTATATGCCCAGTAGTGGGATTGCTGGGTCATATGGCTGTTCTATTTTTAGTTTTTCAAGGAACCTCCATACTGTTCTCCATAGTGGCTGTATCAATTTACATTCCCACCAACAGGGCAAGAGGGTTCACTTTTCTCCACACCCTCTACAGCATTTACTGTTTGTATATTTTTTGATGATGGCCATTCTGACTGGTGTGATATCTTCTTTGGAGAAATGTCTATTTAGGTCTTCTGCCCATTTTTGGATTGGGTTGTTTGTTTTTTTGATATTGAGCTGCATGAGCTCCTTGTATATTCTGGAGATTAATCCTTTGTCAGTTGCTTCATTGGCAAATATTTTCTCCCATCCTGAGGGTTGTCTTTTCGTCTTGTTTACGGTTTCCTTTGCCGTGTAAAAGATTTTAAGTTTCACTAGGTCCCATTTGTTTATTTTTATTTCCATTTCTCTAGGAGGTGGGTCAAAAAGGATCTTGCTGTGTTTTATGTCATAGAGTGTTCTGCCTAGATTTTCCTCTAAGAATTTTATAGTGTCTGGCCTTACATTTAGGTCTTTAATCCATTTTGAGTTTATTTCTGTGTATGGTGTTATGGAGTGTTCTAATTTTATTCTTTTACATGTAGCTGTCAGTTATCCCAGCACAACTTATTGAAGAGGCTGTCTTTTCACCATTGTATATTCTTGCATCCTTTATCAAAGATAAGGTGACCATATGTGTGTGGGTATATCTCTGGGCTTTCTATCCTGTTCCATTGATCTATATTTCTGTTTTTGTGCCAGTACCATACTGTCTTGATTTCTGTAGCTTTGTAGTATAGTATGAAGTCAGGGAGCCTGATTCCTCCAGCTCTGTTTTTCGTTCTCAAGATTGCTTTGGCTATTCGGGGTCTTTTGTGTTTCCATACAAATTGTGAAATTTTTTGTTCTAGTTCTGTGAAAAAAGCCATTGGTAGTTTGATAGGCATTGCATTGAATCTGTAGATTGCTTTGGGTAGTATAGTCATTTTCACAATATTGATTCTTCCAATCCAAGAACATG
>NC_041221.1:77790746-77791860 GCF_002837175.3 Physeter macrocephalus | reverse complement strand
ATAGGAATGCAAGAGATATCTGTGCATTAATTTTGTATCCTGCTACTTTACCAAATTCATTGATTAGCTCTAGTAGTTTTCTGGTAGCATCTTCAGGATTCTCTATGTATAGTGTCATGTGATCTGCAAACAGTGACAGTTTTACTTCTTTTCCGATTTGGATTCCTTTTGTTTCTTTTTCTTCTCTGATTGCTGTGGCTAAAACTTCCAAAACTATGTTGAATAACAGTGGTGAGAGTGGGCAACCTTGTCTTGTTCCTGATCTTAGAGGAAATGCTTTCAGTTTTTCACCATTGAGAATGATGTTGGCTGTGGGTTTGTCATATATGGCCTTTATTATGTTGAATACCCTCTATACCTACTATACCAACTTTCTGAAAGGTTTTTATCATAAATGGATGTTGAATTTTGTCAAAAGCTTTCTCTGCATCTATTGAGATGATCATATGGTTTTTATCCTTCAATTTGTTAATATGGTGTATCACATTGATTGATTTGCATATATCGAAGAATCCTTCCATTCCTGGGATAAACTTCACTTGATCATGGTGTAAAACCCCTTTAATGTGCTGTTGGATTCTGTTTGCTAGTATTTTGTTGAGGATTTTTGCAACTATGTTCATCAATGATATTGGTCTGTAGTTTTTTTTGTGATGTCTTTGTCTGGTTTTGGTATCAGGGTGATGGTGGCCTCATCGAATGAGTTTGGGAGTGTTCCTCCCTCTGCTATATTTTGGAAGAGTTTGAGAAGGATAGTTGTTAGCTGTTCTCTAAAGGTTTGCTAGAATTCACCTGTGAAGCCATCTGGTCCTGGGCTTTTGTTTGTTGGAAGATTTTTAATCACAGTCTCAATTTCAGGGCTTGTGATTTGTCTCTTTATATTTTCTACTTCTTCCTGGTTCAGTCTCGGAAGTTTGTGCTTTTCTAAGAATTTGTCCATTTCTTCCAGGTTGGTTATTTTATTGGCATAGAGTTGCTTTTAGTAATCTCTCATGATCCTTTGTATTTCTGCAGTGTCAGTTGTTACTTCTCTTTTTTCATTTAGATGTAAGGTTAGGTTGTTTGAGATGTTTCTTGTTTCTTAGGGTAGGATTGTATTGCTATAAACTTCCCT
>NC_041221.1:77783303-77789511 GCF_002837175.3 Physeter macrocephalus | reverse complement strand
TTGTCTTCCTAAGACCCTCCGACTTTTAAAACTTGTGTTTCCTTATTTATTTTCATTTTGGATGATCTGTCCATTGGTGAAAGTGGGTTGTTAAAGTCTCCTACTATTATTGTGTTACTGTTGATTTCCCCTTTTATGGCTGTTAGCATTTGCCTTATGTATTGAGGTGCTCCTATGTTGGGCGCATAAATATTTACAATTGTTATATCTTCTTCCTGGATTGATCCCTTGATTATTATGTTGTGTCTCTTGTTATAGTCTTTATTTTAAAGTCTATTTTGTCTGATATGAGAATTGCTACTCCAGCTTTCTTTTGATTTCCATTTCCATGGAATATCTTTTTCCATCCCCTCACTTTCAGTCTGTATGTGTCCCTAGGTCTGAGGTGAGTCTCTTGTAGACAGCATATATATGGGTCTTGTTTATGTATCCATTCGGCCAGTCTATGTCTTTTGGTTGGAGCATTTAATGCATTTATATTTAAGGTAATTATCGATATTTATGTTCCTATTACCATTTTCTTAATTGTTTTGGGTTTGTTTTTGTAGGTCTTTTCATTCTCTTGTGTTTCCTGCCTAGAGAAGTTTCTTTAGCATTTGTTATAAAGCTGGTTTGGTGGTGCTGAGTTCTGTTACCTTTTGCTTGTCTGTAAGGATTTTATTTCCTCTGTCGAATCTGAATGAGATCCTTGCTGGGTAGAGTAATCTTGTTTGTAGGTTTATCCCTTTCATCACTTTAGATATGTCCTGCCACTCCCTTCTGGCTTGCAGAGTTTCTGCTGAAAGATCAGCTGTTAACCTTATGGGGATTCCCTTATATGTTATTTGTTGCTTTTCCCTTGTCGCTTTTAATATTTTTTCTTTGTATTTAATTTTTGATAGTTTGATTAATATGTGTCTTGGTGTGTTTCTCCTTGGATTTATCCTGTATGGGACGCTCTGCACTTCCTGGACTTGATTGAATATTTCCTTTCCCACATTAGGGAAGTTTTCAACTATAATCTCTTCAAATATTTTCTCAGTCTCTTTTTCTCTTCTTCTTCTGGAACCCCTATAATTCGAGGGTTGGTGCATTTAATGTCCCAGAGGTGTCTGAGACTGTCCTCAATTCTTTTCATTCTTTTTCTTTATTCTGCTCTGTAGTAGTTATTTCCACTATTTTATCTTCCAGGTCACTTATCCATTCTTCTGCCTCAGTTATTCTGCTATTGATTCCTTCTAGAGAATTTTAAATTTCATATATTGTGCTGTTCATCATTGTTTGCTCTTTAGTTCTTCTAGGTCCTTGTTAAACGTTTCTTGTATTTTCTCCATTCTATTTCCAAGGTTTTGGTTATATTTCCAAGATTTTGGATCATCTTTACTATCATTACTCTGAATTCTTTTTCAGGTAGACTGCCTATTTCCTCTTCATTTGTTTGGTCTGGTGGGTTTTTACTTTGCTCCTTCATCTGCTATGCATTTCTCTGTCTTCTCATTTTGCTTAACTTACTGTGCTTGGGGTCTCCTTTTTGCAGGCTGCAGGTTCATAGTTCCCGTTGTTTTTGGTGTCTGCCCCCAGTGGGTAAGGTTGGTTCAGTGGGTTGTGTAGGCTTCCTGGTGGAGGGGACAGGTGCCTGTGTTCTCGTGGATGAGGCTGGATCTTGTCTTTCTGGTGGGCAGAACTGCGTCCAGTGGTGTGTTTTGGGGTGTCTGTGAACTTAGTATGATTTTAGGCAGCCTCTCTGCTAATGGGTGGGGTTGTGTTCCTGTCTTGCTAGTTGTTTGGCATGGGGTGTCCAGCACTGGAGCTTGCTGGTCGTTGAGTGGAGCTGGGTCTCAGTGTTGAGATGGAGACCTCTGGGAGAGCTCTCGCCGATTGATATTATGTGGGGCCAGGAGGTCTCTGGTGGACCAATGTCCTGAACTTGGCTCTCCCACCTCAGATGCTCAGGCCTGACACCAGGCCGGAGCACCAAGACCCTGTCAGCCACACAGCCAGGTACGTGGGGAGTTTCTTGCCTTTTGGGAAGTCTGAGGTCTTCTGCCAACATTCAGTAGGTGTTCTGTAGGAGTTGTTCCACATGTAGATGCATTTTTGATGTATTCGTGGGGAGGAAGGTCATCTCCATATCTTACTCCTCTGCCATCTTGAAGGTCCTCCCTCTCTCTGTGTTTTGATTTGAGGTTCCAAACTGATTTTGGAGTAAATGAGAGAAGATCCAAGGGGAACTTAATGTGTAGATGATGAGATTATGCCAAATGATGCCAGGGCAAGCTGCATGAATGAAAGCTCTGACATGGTTCCAATAGAGGGCATGTTGAAGCCATGAGAGAGAACAGACTCACCACATGGCCCATGGCAGTACAGATGGGTTGAGCTCAAACAAGAACCTGTGCCATGGTAGCCAATACCCAGAACACTAGAGTTTGTCAAGAGTAGAGGCCCTGGGTCAGACATCTTGGGTTCAAAGCTTGACTCTGTCCCCTCTTACATGAATCTCCTCAGGAAATTAATCTAACCTCTCCAGGCCCACTGTCTTTCTCAGTAATATGGGAATAATAGTAGTACTGTCTGCTGGAGCTATTGTGGGGTTAAATGAACAAAGTCATTTCAAGTACTTTGGCCAGGAACTTGCTCAGAAGATGTCAGCAATTATTATAATTACTACTCAAAGTGGAATTTTAATTTCAATTAAAATCCACATCATCTGACATGTTACATCAATACTGTTAAATTGAATTTGGCTGTTTTAGTTTTGTGTTTAATTATTATTATTTTAAATCATTGGATAAGCATGAGATATTTATACTTACTTTTGTGAAAGTATCATTATAATAAAAATAATTCCAGCCAACATTTTAGGTGCATGCTTTCCTCAAGATTTTCTAGAAACTCTGGTCTATATGTATAATGTATTTTGTATATAGAAGAGACCTTGTTATTCTTTTCCTTTAAAATGTTTTTAGCAAGGAATTAGCCATTGCTGGGTTGTTTTTTGAGGGAGCTTGTTTAGGGGATCAGGAAGTAGAGGGTAGTTCTGGGCATGGTGGGAAGCTGATGCTTGAAGCTCCCCTGATCCTGTCCCTGGGTGCATTTAGTGGGGAGCAGGGAGAGCACGGGGAATGGGGCCCTTGGTAGAAGACCAGACTTTGCATTGACAGTGTCTGGGGTTGACCCCTTAGGACTGAGTGGGCAGCCCTGAGATTCCTGGACCTATCAAGGGGAGGGACTGGGGAGGAAAGACAGACTTTCTCACTCCAAGTAGGGTGGGGCCACCAGGTCATATTAATTTAAATAAACACAGTGAAGTTGGACATAAATTATACATCCACTATGTTTTCTGTTGATGACCTTTCTTCCTTAGGAAGCTGAGTTGGGGAAAGGAAGGGGAGTTGTCCCGGAGGCTTAGCTGCACGACCACTACAACAGCGAGGACCCCTTCTGCACCTGGTGCTGCTACCTGGTGATGGAGGCAACACTGGTCCCATTTGCAAGTTCAAAGGCAGCAGTGCAGCCTCAGCTCTGCCCTGACCCAGCAGGGAACCCCACCCTCTGTTATCCTTGTTAGACCCTTGTAACACTTCGCAATCTCACCATAAATTAATTGGGACTGGCACCCATAAGGAAATTAGGATCGACACCCACAGGGGGTTCAAGTGAAATGGAAAAGCATGTTGCTTCTTTAAGAATGTGAACATTGCATTGTCAAGAGAGGGGGAAAAATTGGGCTGAGTGATGAAGAAATTCTTTGAATTGTCTGGGGGAAAGACTCCTCTTTGTCAGTGGAAGGTAAAGCCCTATCAGATGCAGGTCAAGGAAGACAAGTGATATCAACTTTGCTAAAGCTTGCTGGGTTCGGTGTGAAAAAACTGAAAATGGGCTGCGGTGCCCAGGTTGTAATGCCTCTGGGTCACATGCGTGTCTTTCTCCCTTTGGAGAATTCTGCTCTGCTCCGTGAGTGGATGAGCTGATCCTTGGACAGTTAGTCACTCTTGTATTTTGGTCATTTGTGTGGTGGCATCTTGGGTACTGCTCAGGTCTTAACAATGGAATGAGTGGCAATTTTGAAAGCTCGTGTTCACTACGGCAGTCCTCAAGCAAGACTCACCCCTCCACGCACACCCAGTGTGGTTCCAGACTAACTCTAGACAGGTCCTTTGTATGAGGAAAGAAAACCAAGTCGGTGAACATCAATCTCCCTGTCACCCTAGACGCACAAAATGAACAAACCCAGATTCTGGGTTTGAGAGAAAGCCAAGTGGCCTTGAACTTGAACAGATGACCTTTTGAATAACTTGCAGTTTGTGGGACAGAAACTCATGGCTTTAAAAATAAATCTTGGCAGAGCTTTCTGTGTTAGCACTATCTTCCCTTGGCCTGAGACCGTCAGATGTGCAACTTGAAACTCTGCCCTTATCCTGTCACAAATCAGGTGGAGAGGGACTAAAAGCTCTGGCGATCAGTTTCAACAAAAGCTGAATAATAGTGGGAGGTAGAGCTCTTCAGGGGTGTCACAAAGGAGATCCGATCTTGGGTTCTTTTGAGGCTTTGTCATTTGTTTCCCAGAGGAACAGACACCTTGAGAGTTTACCAAGTGCAAAGCGTGTGAAGTGTTATATAAAACAAAACCTCCAGGCCCAGGTCTCATCTGTCAGGAGCTTAGTCTCACCTCACAAAGGTTGCTGTCTTGCTCTCTTCCTCTCTCCCTTCCTTCTGTCCTTCTTTCCTTCCTGCCTCTCTTCCTTCCTTCCAGGTGGTTTTACAAGTCTTAGTGGAAGCATGGAGGAGGATGAAATAAATCACATCCTTGAGCGGCTGGTTCTTGATCTGACCCTAAACCCTTTGCTTCTGAACTGGAGTGAGATGCAGCCGACTTCTAGGTCACTCTGACACCAGTCATCTCATGGCCTCAATCATGGGCCTTTACAGAGATCCTCAGGCAGATAGCACTTTAATTTAGTGTGCATATGCATGCACATACCTGCATTTATGTGGTCCTCTCATTCTATAGGCAGAAGGTAGTCTTCTTACCAGTGGGGTCTAAAAATTCAAATCACTAAGCATTATCTGAAAACATAAAAACATGTAAGCCCAGGATTATTCTATTTGCTCAAATTTTTGTATTTTACTTTTTAAAAAAATGTTGAAAGTGTAGTTTTAAAATGCCAGGTTTTTTGTTTGTTTGTTTCGTTTTGTTTTTTTTTTGCGTTACGCGGGCCTCTCACTGTTGTGGCCTCTCCCGTTGCGGAGCACAGGCTCCGGACGCGCAGTCTCAGCGGCCATGGCTCACGGGCCCAGCCGCTCGGCGGCATGTGGGATCTTCCCGGACCGGAGCATGAACCCATGTCCCCTGCATCAGCAGGTGGACTCCCAACCACTGAGCCACCAGGGAAGCCCTAAAATGCCAGTTTAAAAAAGGCTTTGAAAAAGCAATTCTGGGGAGCTCCTGCTGCCAATGGAAAGGTGGGTTAGCTTCTTTGAACATGGGCCCAGTTTTGTTTACAGGACAAGCATGGAACAGAGCGAACAACACTGGCCGAGAGCCAGCAGACCTGTCATGGTGGTTTATCTATCAATGATTGGTTATATGTGGCCTTGAATTGTCAAAACTCCCTATTAAAGGGGACTCTGCCCTAGTTGATCTCTGAGGTCAGTCCTCTATCCTGAAAGAGGCAGGATTCTGAGAGAGGCTGACCATCTGCCATCTGGTGGATACTCATCAATACCACTGCTATGCTCAGTTGCTGCTGGGGAAGAATGAAGAGAGCAGGGGTGGACGGTGGTGCTCACCTCCAGACACCCACAAAATGGAATCCACATCCGACCTTGGCCCGCACACTTCACCTTCTTTTTTTGTTTGAAATGCATGGAAATACCTGTTTGTGTAGTCATTCAACACAGCTCCTGTCTCTATCCTTGGGTTTGTGGGGCAGCAGGATATTGGAAATCCTTGGCCTCCTTTTGTGCTACTTTAAAGCTTGTAAACAATCATGACTGAAGCTCTATTTAGTCTTTCAAAGATGAAACAGGAAGAAAGCTACCAAAGTACAGCCTTTACATCTATTCAATGCAACATCTGGAAGAACAGAGGACACCTCTTCTTTTTTCAAATCCAGGAAACTTCTTTCCCAGAAGTTTTTTTTTTTTTAACTTTTAATTTTTTTTGCGGTACGCGGGCCTCTCACTGTTGTGGCCTCTCCCGTTGCGGAGCACAGGCTCCGGACGC
>NC_041221.1:77771342-77783069 GCF_002837175.3 Physeter macrocephalus | reverse complement strand
CATGGCTCACGGGCCCAGCCGCTCCGCGGCATGTGGGATCCTCCCGGACCGGGGCACGGACCCGCGTCCCCTGCATTGGCAGGCAGACTCGCAACCACTGCGCCACCAGGGAAGCCCCCCAGAAATTTTTTAAATACCTCCCCTTGTGTGTCATTGGTCCAAATCAGGGCATGTGTCCATTCCTGAATAACCTCAGGGTCCAGGGTACTGGATGACTTTTAGATTTATCAGGCCCACTCCAGGGGCGGGGGGTGGGGTCAGCCTTCCTTGAAACACACAGGCTGTGTGGGGCAGACAGAGCTTCATAAAACAAGATAAAAATCAGAGAACTGTTAGGAAGAAAAAAAAGAAGAATGCATGTTGGGCTGGTGACCAAAAATACCCACTGTAATTTTCTTAGATATCCTTGGAGAAAATTTTAACTGCTGTTTCTTATTCTATTGGGCACTAACAGTACTAACAGCAATATTTATTGTATCTTACTGTCTGCCAGGTGCTGTGTCTTACAGATATCTTCTTTTAATCCTCAAGACAGTGTGGTGAATGCCAGGATTATGTTCCCTGTTTTGTAAATTAGGATGTCAAGGCTCAGTGACCTTCAGTGACTTGCGCAAAAACACTGGACTAGTCAAGATGGAGGTGAACGTCAAAGTGTGGTTCCTGGGTGTGCGAAGAACGTTAACCGCTGCCCACACCGCTTCCCGCGCGCACCTACAACCTGCTGAGGCTCCCAGCTCGTTAATTCTTCCCTGCTGCTTGGCCTTTACCTCAATTCCCCTTCAACACCCGCCCTCCTGTGACCACGATGCCACGTTGTCATGTCCCCAAGCAGCTCCACCTCTGGAATTTGGAATTCTTGCCTTCTTTGTTCACATTCTCGGGTGTTTGGCTTTTTCCTTCCTGCTTCCTCATCAGAGCTCCTCTCTGACCCCGCTTTACCACCCATGTCCCTTGTTTCCTGCCCATCTTCCTGGCCTGTCAGCCCCTCCTGCTTCTTTTCCCTCTCTAACTTGCTTGCTCTCTATGGCGGCCATCTCACTTATGCTCTCATCAACCCCTCCATTTCCTCATACCCAGTCCACCCAGGGCCCCGGCCTGGCTAATCCCCACTCAGGACTCCATCCTACCCCACATTCCCATGCTGGAGTTTCCTTCTTAATGCTTTGGGAGAAAACTCCTAATTACTGTTTCCAGCCCCAGCTGGGCGCTTGGGGCCCTTTGTCAAGGAAGCCTGTTCCCCAGGCTCTCCACGGGCCCCTCCCCTGCCGCCGTCCCTCTCACAGATACATGACTACGGGAGGGTCCTCCTGTCCCACTGAGGAAGGGGCCCTCACGGGGAAGTCACCACCGAGCAGATGTGCCCCAGCCCCACACTCACACCGGGTAGGACCTAGGCGGCAGCGTGACTGAGGAAAGGCCCGAACCCCTGACGTTCGGGCGCTGCCCACTCCGGAACGTGGCAAGCAGATTCCACAGTGGCGTGAAGGTGGAGTTTCCAGGAGAAACGACAAAACTAAAAACGAGGAGAGCCACCCCTACATTAGGTTACGAACCCTTGTGGCTGAGCTGATGGTGAAAGCTGTGAGGCTTGGAGCCAAAATGGGGCCCTGGGAGAGTCAGGAAACCAGAACAGCCAGGAGTGAGGAGACCTGGAAGGGGAGAGAGGCAGTGGAGGCCCAGAGAAACTCTTGGAAGCAAAGCGAGACACCTGCGGCATCTTCCCGGGCCTGTGTGGGCGGGTTCATTGGAGGGCAGGAGCAGACAGATACTCCTGACTCAGATCCCCTCGGTACTTCCTCAGGGCTTAACCTTTCCTCCTGCAGTCCTGCTATTCCCTCACTCCTTCAATGCTCCCTGCTTTCCTGGGTCTTCATTCCTTTTCTTTTCACAAACTGGTTGGGAGCTTTTTCATCCTAAAATACATTATAGTCTAAATTAGACTCTGTCTCTTTTTCCAGCACCTCCTGTCCTTCCTTTCAGACGGCTCACCTCCTTTTCTCTACCCTCACCTCCCCATTCCTACCTCCCAAGCCCTGCTCTCATAGGTCCTGGGGGCATCATAACCTGCATTCCCTGGCCCAATCCATTGCCTTTTCCTGGATGGCATCCTGTCAGAGCCCTTAGAGCATTTGACACCCTCCCTTGAAACCTGCCTCCCTAGTCTTTATCACACCAGTGTCTTCTGGTTTGCCTGCTTCCTCACTGGCTATTGGTCTCCTTTATGGATTCTCCTTTTTCTTCGACTGGTCCTTAAATGCAAATGTCCCCCCACCCCCAATTCTGGCCCTGATATTGTCTCTTTTTGCTCTACATTCTCCCCCCAGTGCAATCTCATTCACGTCCATGGTTTTAACTCACCCATATGCAAATGACCCATGTGCTAATGAGATCCGTGTTTAAGCTTAAATTTCTTACATAAATAAATAGTGTGAGAGTCTAGGTCTCATTTAAATGAAATCTTCTTGTGGCTGCCTGTGGAGTCCGCTCCCAGAGCCCACAGTCCCATCACTTGCTTTTCAGAGTTAACTGTAAAAACATATACACACTACTAAATAGAAAATAGGTAAACAACAAGGACCTACTGGATAGCACAGGGAACTATATTCAATATCTTGTAATAACCTATAATGGAAAAGAATCTAGGAATTCCCTGGTGGTTCAGTGGTTAGGACTCTGTGCTTTCACTGCCAGGGCCTGGGTTCAATCCCTGGTTGGGGAACTAAGATTCCGCAAGCCACGCAGCACAGCCAAAAAAACAAAAACAAAATCTGAAAAAATCAGTTATATATATATAACTGAATCACTTTGCTATACACTTGAAACTAACACAACATTGTAAATTAACTAGACTTCAATTAAAAATTTTCAGGAGGGCTAAAATGAGTTTGGGGATTAATACAATGCAGCTGATGTTGTCAGTGCCCTGCTCACATTCCTTGAAACTCACTGATTCATTATCCTCCTCTGGCTGACTTTCAACTGTCCACATCTGCACTGAGGATTTTTTCTGAAACCAGAAGGCCACTTGCCTGAATGTGGTCCTGCTCAGAAGTCGAAAAGTGACAGGGAATAAACATCCCCCCGCCCCAACACACCCTGGAGTAGCGCTCAACAAATAACCCTCAGATGCTGGTATATGAATACATCAGCTCCCTTAACCCTCAAGCAGGATCAATGACACAGTCTCCCAGAGTTTCCCCACTGGTTTAAGCTCCAGGCACCCTCTTTGGTTAACTAGGTTCACAGTGTGCCCTTCAGTGGCTGCTGTCTCATCCTCATCATTTCCCCACCTCCCTAGAGGTGCTCCCTGGACTTGCCAGATAAACCATTTGTACTTGCACCCTGTCTCAGGATCTGCCTCCGGAAAAATCTACACTAACATAGAAAGGTATGTGAGTGTTCATGTATTTGAAACAAGACTTCTGCTCCAATATTGCTCAAAAATGAGGTCTACATCAAAAAACCACCCACCTTTTCCCTGGGTGTTCACATTCATTCACATATACACACACACACACACACACGTATTTCTTCCCCTTCCCTTTTTCCTTCCCTCTTTCTTCCAGCAATTCAGCTCATAGACTACTTAGGGACAACCAGGCATTTTCCCTTGAATTCTCACAGCCCCCAAATCAAACGATATTTTTAGAAAAATAGTTAGGTCCACAGCATTCAGGTGTCTCCTAAGGCTTAGCAAACTGCCCTAAAAACCTCAAGCTCCCTTTAAAAGAAAGCCTGCACAAACCTTCTCTGTGCGGAGTGTTCTTCTCCTGGCTCTGTGGATCCCGACTTTCAGGTGTCAGCTGGATGGAGATGAGAACCCCACGGCCCCTGTTGCTGAGCTGCTGGCTGTCCATCCCGGGGGGTGGGGGGGCGGGGGGGAGGGGAAGACAGCAGCAGGAAGCTGCCAGGGATGAGCGCCCTTTAGGCCTGGGTCTGGTTCAGTGCTGCGGAAGCCTGGGTGCACCCGCTTGTCCCGTCTCAGGGGCACGCAGCCGAGTGAATACCCTGGTTACCATCCCGGAGACAGGCTCGGGCATCTGCTGTGCTATGAATCTCTTCTTCCTCTAGGGTGGCAGCCACAGTTGCCAGCAGAACAGGCAGTCTTCACAGCCCTTCCCAAACGTGCCTGGTCCTAAGAATCACCTGGAGCCCGGGCTAAGCAGACAGCTTCCAGATGCTGGCTCTGATTCCTGATTCAGCATCTCCAGAGTGATGCCTGGGCCTCTCCCTGCTTCACACGCCCCCCCAGGTGATTCTCATGGGCAGCACACTAGGGAAACAATGGAGAGGAGAGAGGCAGGAGCAGCTTCAAAGCAGATAGAACCCAGCTGGTCAGGTATGTACGTTCCCTAAGCTGACAGCCCTTATATCCAGAATGAATGGAAGTCACTGCTAGCATGGGGGCTTGCCAGGGCCTGTGACAGTTCTGAGAGCCCAAGGAGGCTCTACTCCAAACAAGACGTGTCTAAAGTGACCCTCATAGCCCAGGTGACCTTTTAAGTGGCATTTCCTCTTAGGTTTGCTGTAGAATAATGATTCCCAGTTGACTAGGGAGTAGGAGTAAGGAGGCAGGAAGGACAGTCTATCAGAGACTGGAAAGGGTAGAGTTGAAGAGATATTCTTCATTAGGAATTGCTTTGATTTGTTTTTCATCAAAGGGAATTTATATTGAAATTTCTGGGATGTTCAAAGGGTGTGAGATCTTAATGTTTCTCAAAATGGCATACAGTGTAAAATGTTTGCAGTTGGCTGGGATAAACCAAGAACTTCAGGTATCATTGGCTGGGGGCAGTTCTGGAAGAGCAGGACCTCCTAACACTCGGCACCCCCAGACCCTGCTCCTGATTTGTCCTCTCCAGCCCATCTCCCCTCCGCCATCTTTCTCAACTCAGACCACATACCTCAACACTCCGCTCAGAGTCACTGAAAGGATCACAGCTGCCCTGAGATAAAGGCAAACGACTGTTAGTATAAGTCTCAAGATCCCTCTTGGGCCCCACCCTAATAGTCCAACTTTATCTCCTCACTGCTCACTGTGTGCCCTTTGCTCTTGTACCGTCAGGCTACTGGAGTTCTCGGAGGACAGGAGGTAAGATCCCACCTCTGAGCATTTGTTCTCGCTCCATTTCTCTCGCTGGAGAGCCCCAACTCATCCTTCGGATGCCATTCCACTAAGTCCCTTTCATTTGCCTGGCAGAGTAAATGGTTTCCAAAATGAGACACGTTTGTTGAGAATTCAGTGAGTGGTCTTGAGGAAAGGCGTTGGGGTCTGAGAGTCAGCTGTGCATTGGCCCAGTTTTGCCCCAGGACAGGCACTATTCGTTGGGGCATCTTTTTTCTCCTTCCTCCCTTTCTTCCTATTGAGGTAAAATATACAAAACATAAAATTTACCATTTTAAATGTATAGTTCATTGGCATTAAGTACATTCACATTGTTGTGCAACCATCACCACCAATCAACCACACAACTTTTTCGTCTTTCAAAACTGAAACTCGGGCTTCCCTGGTGGCGCAGTGGTTGAGAATCCGCCTGCCGATGCAGAGGACACCGGTTCGTGCCCCGATCCGGGAAGATCCCACATGCCGCGAAGCGGCTGGGCCCGTGAGCCATGGCCGCTGAGCCTGCGTGTCCGGAGCCTGTGCTCCGCAAAGGGAGAGGCCACAACAGTGAGAGGCCCGCGTACCGCAAAAAAAAAAAAAAAACCTGAAACTCAATACCCATGAAACAATAAGTCTTCATACCTCCTTCTCCCAGCCCCAGACAACCACTGCTCTACTTTTTGTCTCTATGAATTTGACTACTCTAGGTACCTCATATAAGTGGAATCACATGGTATTTGTCCTTTATGTCTGGCTTATTTCTCTTAGAATAATGTTTTCAAGGTTCATCCATGTTGTATGTATATGCCATTCATACAATGGAATGATTTTGTTTATCTGTTCATCTACCAGTGGACATTTTGTTGTTTCCACCTTTTGGCTATTGTGGATAATGCTGCCATGAACATGGGTGTACAAATACTGAGTCCCTGCTTTCAATTCTCTGGGGTATTACAGTTCACTGAGGAGTGGAATTGCTGGATCATAGGGTAATTCTGTGTTTGATTTTTTGAGGAACCACCATACTGTTTTCCATGGCCACTATACATTCCTACCAGCAATGCAGTAGTATTTCAATTTCTCTACATCCTTGCATTTTAATTTTGATATTTTAAATTACATTTTCTCTTCTTCGATTATAGCTATTCTAATGGGTGTAAAGTGATATCTCACTGTGGTTTTGATTTAAGTTTTTCTAATGATTAGTGATGTCAGGACTTTCTTTTTTTAAACATACATTTTACTGAAGTATACTTTATGTGCAATAGATGGCACCCATATTAAACGTACAGTTCAGTGGGTTTTGACAAATATACACCCACGTAACAGCCATGTAACCATCCATGTAACCACCACCACAATAAAAATGCATAACATTTCTATCACCCCCTCTTGACCCTTTACAGTCAATTCTCCCCTCCACTTCCAACTCCAGGTGACCTCTGATCTGCTTTCTGTCACTATAGATTAGTTTCACTTTCTAGAATTCCATGTAAATAGGATGATGCAATATATACTCTTCTCTTTCGGCTTCTTTAATTCAGCAAAATATGTTTGAGATTCATCCATGTTGGTGAGTATATCACTAGTTTGTTCCTTCTTATTGCCAAGTAGTATCCCATTGTATGGATACATCACAATTTGTTTATCCATTCATCTATTGATAGGCCTTTGGGTTGTTTCCAGTTTTAAGGCTGCTATGAAAGAAGCTATTATAAACATTCTCGTTTAAGTCTCTGTGTGGAATATGTTATCATTTTTCTTGAGCAAATACCTAGGAGTAGGATTGCAAGGTCATAAGGTAGGTGTGTGTTTAACTTTATTAAGAAACTGCTAAACTTTTTCCCAAAGAGATTGTGCCATTTTATATACATTTGCCACCAGCAAAATGTAGGAGAGTTTCAGCTGCTGCACACCCTTGTCAGGGCATCCTTCTTTCCATATGAAAATTTCTCTGACATCCTCTGGCTGAGTTCAGAGGGCCACCAGTGATGGATCCTAAACTATGTCTATACGCATCAGGGGCAAATATAAAGGGGAAGGACAAAGTGGAGAGGAAAGATGTATACAGCATTATCTGTGTAAGTTTGTATGTATCTCAGAATATGGAGAGTGCTGGGAACCGCAACCTGATGTCAGTGGGCAACAATTTATAAAGAAAACACCTGTCCCATCAAGTCCTAGTATATTGCCAAATCTTATCTCCACACCTATAAAACAGGTTCCAACCTGTTAAGTGCATAGCTAGACTCCATGAACTATAGCCTAGTCATGAAGTATCACCAAGTCCTACCTCTCTTTTCCTATCAGAGAGAACTGCTTCATTCTTCTGGTTACTACATGCCACCAGTGGGACTAAACATGGTTAGGCCAAGAAATGTTAAATGTCTAAATAATTCCATATGCATATTTAAGGTATTTGAAAATTCTAGTTAAAAGGTTATATATATTTTTTACATCTGAGTGAGGCTACTGATAGCACCTGAGGCAGTTTTATCTTAAGAAAAAAAAGTTTATTTATTAAAATAAGCAAAATAGCAATTGAAATTAAGTTAAATGGGAAGCAGAAACCAGTATCACCCCGACATTTTCTTCATAAATCTTTCTTAAGGGTCACTTTGCAAGCATGACTTCTCTGATTTTAAAAATCCAAAGATTAAAATCAGTACTGAAACACTAAAAATAATCTCAAAAAACATGTTGACACAGAAGGGTAAAAACCATACTTAATCACACGCTTTTCCTGAAGTGGCTTGTTGGTACCTCAGCACCCTTACTGGAGGAAGTCAGGTATTTAAGAGCATATCTTCAGTCGAAATGCTGCTCTTCCTTGGTAGGACTTGAAGCGTTATAGTTCATGTTTCCTTAAACATTCCCCTAGGGTCAGTATTCATCTTTTCCTCATTTCATGTATGACAGTGGTAAGACACACGCTGATGGAGCCGAGTCTAGGACCCAGGCCTTTGAGATATTTTTATAATCCCTCTGTTGACATTAAAAAACATTTAAACAACTGAAAATCCTCAGAAATCATGGCTATGTTGTTATAAAGGTACAGTACTTGGATACTAAACCATTTCTTTAAGGATCATTATTATAATGAGCTTTTGGACATTCAGTGCAGCAGATTACAATCATGGCCTCTATTCTTCATCATTTCCTATAGTTACGTCTTTGCCACGTGATGCTGAAATTCCTCTCACTAAAGAAGCAGTGCATTATTTCTCCATCCCCTTGAGTCTAGGATGGCCTTGTGTCTTGCTTTGGATGTGACTATTGTGTGGATGTACCAGTTCCGATCCTAGACCTCGAGATGTTCTTCGTGTTCTCTTGCTCCTCCGACATTGCCATGAGAATGTGCCAGGACCATCATGCTTGAAGGTGAGAGACAGTGGAGCACATTAACTCAACCCAGTCAAGGCCTTCCTACATCAGCTAAGACATGCCCAGACACGTCAGCAGAACTATCTGAGTACCCCAGAGCATGAGCAATATATGTTTATTATTATGTGCCTCTGGGGTCTTGTGTGGTTTGTTACGCACCAGCACCTGACTGATATCTCTACATCAACAGGAGTTTTTAAAACCCACAGATACAATTTAAAAATAAAATGGCCTCTTGGGACTTCCCTGGTGGCACAGTGGTTAAGAATCCTCCTGCCAATGCAGGGGACACAGGTTCAATCCCTGGTCTGGGAAGATCCCACATGCCACGGAGCAACTAAGCCCGTGCGCCACAACTACTGAGCCTGTGCTCTAGAGCCTGCAAGCCACAACTACTGAGCCCACGTGCCGCAACTTCTGAGCCCGTGTGCTGCAACTTCTGATGCCTGTGCACCTAGAACCTGTGCTCTGCAACGAGAAGCCACCGCAATGAGAAGCCCACGCACCGCAACGAAGAGTAGCCCCCGCTCGCTGCAACTAGAGAAAGCCTGTGTGCAGCAATGAAGACCCAATGCAGCCAAAATAAATAAATAAATAATTTTTAAAAATAAAAATAAAATGGCCTCCTGTATACTCTCCTTTTGCCCCCTAAAACAGAGAATGGGTTTCTAAATTATTTTGTAAATATATCCAAAACCACACTTAACACTTAAGAAGCTGTTAACTGTGGTTACCTCTGAGGAAACGACAGGGGTTTGAGGGGTATTTTCCCTGGACCTCCTCTTGTTCTTTGGAAATTTGAACTACATGAGTGTTACCTATTCAAAAAAATGCACTAAAAATCCTACATGGGGCTTCCCTGGTGGCGCAGTGGCTGCGCGTCCGCCTGCCGATGCAGGGGAACCGGGTTCGCGCCCCGGTCTGGGAGGATCCCACGTGCCGTGGAGCGGCTGGGCCCGTGAGCCATGGCCGCTGAGCCTGCGCGTCCGGAGCCTGTGCTCCGCAACGGGAGACGCCACAACAGAGGGAGGCCCGCATACCACAAAAAAAAAAAAAAAAAAAAAAAATCCTACATGAACACAGAGCACTGAGTATCTCTACAGGAAGAGGCACCCATTTCTGTACATACAGGCAAAGTTAACGACAGGGAAGATTATTTGTAAGGCTAAATCTTTTAACGGATACAGTCAAATATTTAGAGCCAATTATTTAGGGGGAAATATCTAGAGAATCTTGACATTCCAATAACTCTGAAGATAGATGTGCTAAGCTACAGTATAATTCTGAAAAACTTTAGCATTTTAACAGCTACACTGTTTATTTGTTAAAATAAGCAAAACAGCTTATTTTAATAAAACACTGGGGTTTCCTGCTTGCTGACCACAAAATACACTAGGTCAGAGTTTTCTTTTAACCACTAGTTCTGTGGTTCTCAAAGTTTGCTGTGCATAAGGATCAACCCTGCCTCTTCTTTAAAATGTAAATGGTCCAGGTCCCATCACAGAGATTCTGATTGTAGGTGTGGGAGGGGGCCCAAAAATCTGTATTATTACAAGCAGTTCAAATAATTTTCGTGGACTTCATTTTGAGAAACACTCAGCATATTCACTACTGTGTGGTTCTCATGCTGCCTTCATTGTACAAAAATAATGAGCCTGGGGCTTCCCTGGTGGCGCAGTGGTTGAGAGCCCGCCTGCCGATGCAGGGGACACGGGTTCATGCCCTGGTCCGGGAAGATCCCACATGCCGCAGAGCGGCTGGGCCTGTGAGCCATGGCTGCTGAGCCTATGTGTCCGGGGCCTGTGCTCCGCAACGGAAGAGGCCACAACAGTGAGAGGCCCACGTACCACACACACACACACACACACACACACACACAAAATAATGAGCCTGTGGGTGCCTGATTCATTCTCCTTAAGTAGGTGATCATTTAATTCAATAGCTATTAAAAAAAAAAGGAATAAGTGAAATTCAGGACCCAACAACTTGGGTCAAGGAAAGCAGAAGTAAGTTAAATAAATAAAGTCCCAACTGTTTAAAGGGAGCTTATGGAAGAATTAATCAGATTGTTCAAATAATAATATGTGGGTTACATACATAAATTCATTTTAAGAATAAGAGGACTAACATAATTATGCAACAAAATAAGTCAAAATAAAGTTATCTGCTTTGTTATGAGAAAATAATGTTTGCTACTTGATGAGGAAAGATAAATTCCAGAGGAAAATAAATGAGCAGCCCTTTTGGTGTAAATATAAAGTCTATCAGAGGAAAAAGTCCAGCTCTGGTTATGTGTGTTAACAAAATGCTGCACTGAACATTCTGGTAGCTTTGGGGGACAAATAAAGACATTGCTGGCTTCAGAGTCTGGCTAAAGACATTTTTATGTTTTCAAGTTTTGGAGAATTCTAGGGTTCCACAAGATAAGTATGGAAGAATTGTGAACATGTCAAATGTAGGCGTAGAATCATAGAATTTTCTAACACTTTCATCTCCTGCTTGAATAACATATTGAGGTGTGAAATACTAATTGTGGCTGGGAGATGGTCAAGAGTGTTTGCTTGAAAATTATAGTAGATAAAAAAAAGAAAGAAAGAAAAGTATAGTTGAGGAAGCTCTGTACACTTTCACACCTTGGGAAGAGAATAAAGAATGTGGCATCGGGTTTGTTTTTCTGTTTGTTTGATTATCTGATTTTTGTTTTGTTTTAATGTGGATTGCTTTTTTGTTAGAGAAGTAGTACATACTCAGGAAAGAGGAAATCCATAAAAGGAAAAAAGTAGCCCAACTCTCCAAACACAAGTTTAAATGTTTGGTCATCAGCTTTTGCTAATAGATCTCACATGAATCTGTTTTTTCCTCCCATAGTGCTGTTTTCATACTGCATGTACAGCACGGCATCTTGCTTTTTAAAAAACTAAGTATTATAAGCACTTCTCAGTGCCATTATATACAATTAATACGTCATTTTAAATGGGTGTAATAGTCTTGGGAAAGCAGTCCTCCAGGGTTCAGCATCTAGAAGGTTTCCAGCCTTTAACTGATATGCAAATAAGGATGCTATTAAAAACTAGAAGTCTATTTTTTTTTTTTTTTTGCGGTACGCGGGCCTCTCACTGTTCTGGTTTCTCCGTTGTGGAGCACAGGCTCCGGACGCGCAGTCTCAGCGGCCCTGGCTCACAGGCCCAGCCGCTCTGCGGCATGTGGGATCCTCCCGAACCGGGGCACGAACCCGTGTC
>NC_041221.1:77753990-77770584 GCF_002837175.3 Physeter macrocephalus | reverse complement strand
CCCTGCATCGGCAGGCGGACTCTCAACCACTGCGCCACCAGGGAAGCCCCTATTATTTTTTTGTTACTTATAATTATTTCTTAAGGATAGCTTCCCAGAAGCATACAACTGGGTCCAAGGTTGTGTACATTTTAAGGGTGATGACATTTTGTCAAATTGCTCTCCTAAAGCATGTCCATCAGAATTCTCTTGCCCTTGCTGGTATTTATATTTTCCTTCTTTCCATGCTTCTTTTTATGGCTGTTTATGGCTATCATAGAAAAAAAATATCACTGCTAATTAGATAGGTGCCAGTGCTATCTTGTTTTAAATTGTAGCTATTTGATTATTGCTGAGACCCAACATTTTTCCCATACAAATTATCGTTCCTCTTTCACCATTTAGTATTTTTTTTTAATCAACTTGTAAGAGGGCTTCTATAATGGAGAATTTACCCCAGATTTATTGTATGTACCACAAATATACATTCTCAGAGTTGGCTTCCTAAATCTTTGTTTTCTCCTTTCTTCTTTGTTTTTCTGTCACGACTCCCCTCAGGATGACTCTTGGGCTGACTCATTTGCCTGAGGGTTTCCAAAGCTGCTCATTCCAGCACCATCAAGATTGAAGCTCCTGATGCTGACTAGCAGCTTAGCATGTCCCTGAGGTCACCATTTCTCAGCCAGACCCAGAGATAAGAAACATATGCACATCTGCTTTCTGGTAGCCAGGCGCTGCTGCTATCTGCGGGGCACTATCTTTACAAAGGAGAGGGGGGAGTCGCCACTCTAAACGCCCAGCCTCTTATGAGATGGTTTTGTGTATGAGATTAGAAACTTTTAAGCTATCTTTCCTCTTAGAAAAAAAGCCCACGAGGAGAGAACATATACAGCAAGATAGATATCACCTAAGGCAAATTTTGATTAAGCACTTATCCTACTGCTACATTAAACATTGCCCCAGAGAGTGATTTTAAGGATATGAGAATTGAATTTTCTGAGTGTCTGGACCTCTGAGCTGGCCCAGTTTTGCCTCAGGGTCATGTCTCAGGGCCCTGCTACTTAAAGTGTTCCAAGGACTGGCAATGTCAACATGGCCTGGGAACTTATGAGACTCACAGCCCCATCCTAGACCTACTGCATCAGTCTGGAGTGAATCAAGACGCCCAGATAATCTGAATGCATGTTAAATTTCAGAGGCACTCTTAAAGCAGTGAAATCAACTCTGGCGTACACATCAGAATCTCATAAAGGGCTTGAATACAATATGGATGTCCAGGCCCAGCCCCCAAAGATTCTGATTCAGAGAGCAGGGACTGGGCATTAGAATTGTTTAGAAGCTCTCTCGTGATTCTATGTGCAGCCAGAGATGAGAACTGACTTAAAGTTTCTAAAAGTTCCTTCTAACAAGGCAGAATTGATAAACTGTCTAAAATTTGAGGTCTTCAAATTGCATGCTTCTTAACCATTACATTTTATGTTTAAACCCCAAAATCAGCTCCTGGAGGAGAGAGAAACACTGAAAAAAATTTTTTTCTTTTACTTTGTTTTGGCCAGTTCCAAGAGTAACTAGGTATCTCATGATAAGAAATGAAACATCAAAGACACACAAAACAGGGACTTCCCTGGTGGTCCAGTGGTTAAGACTCTGCACTTCCATTGCAGGGGGTGTAGGTTCAATCCCTGGTTGGGGAACTAAGATCCTGCAGGCCACAGCATGACCAAAAAAATAAAAGTAAAGATTTGGGGCTTCCCTGGCGGTCCAATGGTTAAGATATCGTGCTTCCACTGCAGGGGGGACGGGTTCGATCCCTGGTCTGGGAACCAAGATCCCGCATGCTGCACAGCCAAAAACCAGAAACAAAACAAAACAAAAACCACATACACACACAAAACAACTGAAGTTCTGCTGTTCAATGAATCTCAGTATTGACAATCCTCGCCTTAGTCATGTTCTCACTCCCCAGCATAGGTCACACAGCAGCACACTAAAATGGCCCAATTCTGTGGTTATTAAGATGAGCAAAACAGCCTGACTGGCTCTGCCACCCACCCCGACATCTTCAGGCTACTATAAATGCAGCTTTCAAAGCGAACTCTCTAGTGTTCACGAATCATTTCCTGACGTGATGACCAGCCAGCTGGGTAGAAACATACTATGTTATCTGAATTCAAGATGCTGCTGAATCTGATGTCTACTTTTCTGTTTCCAGAAGACCAATGTGCAGTTCCCATGACAAGAAGCATGGCGTTTGCTGTTCTCTTAATAGAGATGCCACCACAGGCGGGTCATAGCAGCTGGCTGGAAACCAGGCCTCATGCAAAACTTTCCATTCACCAGGCCACACCGGACCTGCTGCCTGAAATCAACTTCTGTTGCTCCAAGATAATGATCCCCTCAGCTGTGAGGCTGCCAGAAACCCAATATGGTGGCCCGTAGCTGTGAACCAACTGTTCACCTCTTTCTGCTTTATAATATGACCAGTTTCCAGGTCTTCTTGAAGGTGACAAAGTTGAGAAATCTTGCATAAGACCAGTGTTCTCAAATTTTCTTGAGACCTTAATACACTTAAAAATGATTGAGAACACCTTAATACACTTAAAAATTATGAGGACCCCAAAGAGTTTTTGTTTATGCAGGTTATATCCAGTGGTGTGCTGGAGTCAGCTTGTACCAGCTCACGAGAATTCAATATTCAGGAATTTTTCAAGCCAACTGTTAAACCATTAGAAGCTTGAAATTGGCAGCAGAGGGAATATTTACACCGTGGAAATTGGCAAATGCTACATATCAGAGCCTTTTCTCTTTTTCTGGAGATTGGGTTTAGCAGCAAACTCCTGCTTCTATTTACCATATTAGACATTAAAATGGAGAATTTTTGAAAATATTTCTTTCAGTTAAAAATAACAATAAACCCATTACTCAGCCATAAAAATGAATGAAATCATGCCATTTGCAGCAACATGGATGAACCTAGAGATTATCATACCAAGTGAAGTCGGACAGAGAAAGACAAATATATGATATCACTTACATGTGAAATCTAAAAAAAATGATACAAATGAACGTATTTACAAAACAGAAACAGACTCACAGACATAGAAAACAAACTTGTGGTCACCAAAGGGGAAAGAAGTTGGCGGGGTATAAATTAGGAGTTTGGGATTAGCAGATACAAGCTATTATACATAAAATAAATAACAAGGTCCTACTGTATAGCACAAGAAACTATATTCAATATCTTGTAATAACCTCTAACGGAAAAAATCTGAAAAAGAATATATTAATATAAATATATGTATCAATATAACTGAATCACTTTGCTGTACACCAGAAACTAACACAACATTGTTAATCAACTATACTTCAATAAAAAATAAAAAATAATTAAAAAAATGACAAATCCATTACATGTTAACATAAATACCATATTTTTCACAAAGAAAAATTTCCCCCAAAGCAGTGATTTCGTGAAGAGAGTTACCTTGGTTTTTATTTTGGCAAATCTCTTTAATGACTGGCTAAATGGAAGAGTCAGATTTTCATATCTGCTCCTGCATTCAATCTGTTGTGCTACCACATGTCACCCGGCCTCTGGAAAACGCAGTTGTATACTCGTGAGAGAATCAGACCAAAACACTATCTTAGTCTTAAGAGAGTTCTGACCCTGTGCATCTCCTGAAAGGGTCTCAAGGATTCTGGGGATCATGGAATTGGAGCATTTCTCGTCTCTGCTCGGCTCACAGCTTCCTTAACTGCACCTTCTCCACAAATCACACTCAGCTCATCCTGCGGTTCATTATTCTCCATGCACATTTGGTCTAGCAATTTTGAAAGGAACAGCCACACAGCTGTGCCAGTTCTGCCAGGAAACTACTGTTGGTGACTTTCCCAGTAAATTTCATTATAGCACCTAGGTGAGAAGCTACTAGCGGAAGGTCCACACCTCAGGAAAAAAGCTTCATCATAAACGTTGCTTAAGTTTTTCCATTTTCTCTCAGAGTTCAACTTCCTGAAGGACATGCCGACATTTCTCTTAATTTCTTAAATTCAAAAGTATAACTTCAAATTTTCCATGTGTGTATTTAACAGTCAAGAATTCCATTTCCTTTAAAATCCTATTTTTGACTTGGTGGAAAAAACATGCTTTTTTTGTGTTAAGAAAATTAGTTTCTTGATTTCAAACGTTATTTTGAAAAATAACAACAAAACAGCTTAAAGGTCACTTTCTGGTTAGAGTGGGAATCCTATTTTTCTGGTGGTCATGAGCTGGGCTGACTTCATTCAATACATCCATTTCTGAAATACTGTGGAGACTCCAGGACTCAGACACTTAAGCTTGTGTGTTAACTTAAAAATTCTGTGTGCTAACAGAATTCTTGTTCAGTTGAAATAACTTTTCTGCTAACTATGAATTTAGGAGAACATTATCAGAATTTTGTGTTGATTTTCAGCTCTCAGAGGTACTTGTAACTTTGCTTTTAATTCCCCATCCTCACTCTGCCCCAGGTAGTGTTAGATGGCAAAGAACTGTCACTCAAGGGTGGCCCTTCCTTGAGTTTTGACATATGTATCCTCTGACATTTAATTTGTTTCTCTCTTCACTAGGAAAGAACTGCAGACTCAGAGATATAGAAAACAAACGTATGGTCACCAGAGGACGTGGGGGAAGTGGGATGAATTGGGAGATTGGGATGGACATATACACACTACTATATAAAATAGGTAACTAATAAGGACCTACTGTATAGCACAGGGAACTCTACTCAATACTCTGTAATGGCCTATATGGGAAAAGAATCTAAAAAAAATAGGAACTTCCCTGGCAGTCCAGTGGTTAAGACTGCGGGCTTCCACTGCAGTGGGCACAGGTTCGAGCCCTGGTCAGGGAACTAAGGATCCCCCATGCCGCACAGTGTGGCCAAAAAAAATTTTAAAGTAAGTAAATAAAGAGTAGATATATGTATATGTATAACTGATTCACTTTGCTGTACACCTGAAGCAAACACAACTGGTCAGGGAACTAAGGATCCCCCATGCCGCACAGTGTGGCCAAAAAAAATTTTAAAGTAAGTAAATAAAGAGGATATATGTATATGTATAACTGATTCACTTTGCTGTACACCTGAAGCAAACACAACATTGTAAATCAACTACTCTCCAATCAAAAAAAAAAAACAACTGCAGACTCTCCACGATGCTCATAACACAGGAATCTGAGCATGTTCTCAGTGATATAACCTTGAATTTTCCTAAGAAGGGATTAAAAAAAAAAGACACAGAAATCTAATCACCCAATGCCTTTGGTAGAGATTGTGCTTCTTTTTTTCTTCGAGTTTCATTCTCTGCACCCCAAGAAGCTGACCTTTATGGGCTCCATCACCCAGGTTCCCTTGACCTCTGGGGATAAGTTAAAATCAGGAGCAATGGGGAGGCACCAGCAAGTCAGAGGGTGGGGGGAGAGGAGGTCTGTGTATTCCCTCCTCCACTCGTTTTAGGCCTGGGATGGTAACAGCTTTCCCTAATTGCTAGTCCCTGGGGTGCTTCACCAGCTCTTTTGGTTCCCTTAACCCTGGCCATGCCTCTGCAAATCACCTCTTCATTAACCGCTGTTCAGCTAAATCCTTAGACTGGCCTTCCTGAGAGGCTCTAAAGATACAATAAAATCTTATTCCAAACAGATAGCAAGCAAACTTTCAGGTTTATTAATAGAGGTTACATACATTTTTTTAAAAAGAACATAAAAACAGTGATGTAATATTTTATAAGTACATACTGATAATACAGTAATGAGTCTTATTAAGTCAGAGGTATTTTAATATAGACAGAATGAATAAACAATGACAGTATATCTCCACTAAGTTGGATAAAATGAATATTGTAACTAAATTAATAAAAACAATGTTAGCTTCTACTTACAAGATACTTTTATGTAAATCATTCTATGGCATTTGGAAACAATTTGCTCTTTTAAATAGGGAAGTACTTGCCTTACAACTTTCTACTCTTTTTGTTTGTTTAAAATGCCAACATTTTTTCATAAGGAAAAAAAGATATAATTCAACCTAATTTTCAAATTACTTTCTCAAATACATGAGGATATTCTGTACTTGATACTAATCATAGCTTGTAAAATCAACTCATTAACTCTTAAGAAAAGTGAATGGAAAATACAGAATAATTTTCCTGGATTTCAAAGTCAATTCCATTTTCTTCTGCCATTTCTAATCCGACTGACATAATTAATGTTTTAAAAATTTGACTTGAGGGGCTTCCCTGGTGGTGCAGTGGTTGAGAGTCCGCCTGCCGATGCAGGGAACATGGGTTTGTGCCCTGGTCTGGGAAGATCCCACATGCCGCGGAGCGGGTGGGCCCGTGAGCCATGGCTGCTGAGCCTGCGCGTCCGGAGCCTGTGCTCCGCAACGGGAGAGACCACAATAGTGAGAGGCCTGCATACCGCAAAAAAAAAAAAAAAAAATCTGATTTGAGTAATTTATTGAACAAAACATTTGTAAATAGGGTCCAATTAAGACAGACTGAAGGACTTAATATTTTTTTATACTTAGTTGACATTTTGGTTTATTTTTTTCAATCTCTTTTATGTAAAACTTTGTTTTCATGTTGATACAGTCAGATTGGCGATCATATTACGTACAGAATTTATAATTTTTATCTTGCTTGAATAACATTGTAATAAAACATTTCATAATCTGTTACTGAAGGAGTTATTTTTTAAAACACGCTTCCTGTACTATATTATGTTTATCTCAAGTTATAACCACAGGAAGAAGTAACCCAAATGTTCAAAGTTCTTTACCTGCCAGGCTTATGTGGAACTTGCTTGGTGACATCTGGCTAAAAGCACTTCTTTACGTAATGATGTATTTCTTTCACAAGTCCCACCCTGTGTATCGGCCCACTTTGTTATTCTTGAGAGCAGGTTTCAGTCTGACTCAACTTTATTTGCCCAGCACCCATTAGAGTGCTCAGAGCACACGATGGGTGTCCATGTTTGCTATATAGGTGTTTCCATCTGGGAATGGTCCTTGCAGCATAACTGCTAGAAGTGAACATGCCTTCTTTCTCCATTCTTAAAATGGGCAGTCTTTTATATTCATTATCTCTTGGGATAGCACATCCTACTTCGCCAACTTCTAATAAGCATGATACACTCATGGCCAATCCTTGAGGGAATCCCAGCAGGAGACAGCAAACATGGTGGTCCTGATCCCTTTGCTCTCTGAACTGGCCCTGTCTTGTACCTACTGCTTGGAGTCCTTCATCTGGGGGCAGGGTGCTTTGAAAGCCAACCTCAGGTCACTGGTGGGACCTCTGCTCATTCTTCGTTTACACACACGGCGTGTAAAACAGCAAAAATGCTACCCATATTATCTGTTTTAATAATTTTTAGAATTCAAACTTTGATACGTTTAACATGAAAAACAGCAGAACTTTCTCTACACACAGATAGTACTAAGTCTCCTCCCTCAATAACTTAAACATTGCTGTTGGACAATTTCAAAACACACTTATTGGCAAAAGCTGTATAAGTCCAAACTGTAGAATCCCTCACTATTGACGGACTTCTTCAGATGTTCAGGGCTAAACTCCAACCTAAACTTTGCATATGAAATCAGAGAATCAGAGTTTACTTCCATAATCTCTGGTGAAGAAAAGAGAGGGTTTCAAAGTGCCTATTCTATACTGCACTGCAAGTGATACAAGTATATGTGTATAAATACACATACACACACACATATATCTACAACAAATCACGTACATTTATGAAAAAAGTGACATTTCAGTTCTTGTTGTAACACTCTCTTGTAATAACATTGTTTTCTATTCCTGTTATTTTTTTTCCTGTAACTAACAAATATATATGCTTAATGGCTCTCATAAGGAGGCATGTAAATCATACATTTGTTGTTTTAGATGGTAAAGTAAATACTTTTTTGTCAGGGACTAAGTAGAATCCTCAGGTTATTTGCTTTTTTAACATTTTCTTTTTAACTCACTGTCTGTCCCTTTTCCTAAGTTAACAGCTTTTTGTATACGCTGCTATTCAGGTTACTAGAGCAGGTGTCCATTTTACTTGCCATCAGCTGACCGCTGCTGTTATAACTGCTGGGATCTGAACTTTCTTTGCAGCATAAGATACTGTAGAGGTACCTCTGGCACTCAGAGGAAGCATAGTAGTAAATCAAGGGGTCAATGCAACAGCTTATGCTGCTGACACAGACACACAGGAGGTAGGCAAAGTAGGCAGCCTCTGTCATGGAATTATGGGAAAGGAATGCATAATGTAGACTCAGCAGGACGTTTGTGGGTCCAAAGCAAAGGATGAAGATGCAGAAAACAGCAGCTGACAAGAACAAAGCCCGGGACTTCTTGCTCTGGTTGGCAACCGTGGAAGAGCTAAGAGATCGGATGATAGACACGTAACAGACTGTGGAAATGATCAACGGCACAAAAAAGAAGATGGCAGAGAAGGCCGAGAAGTAATATGAGTAGTAGCCTTCGAGCAGCGTTTGGTTGAGCACATCGTGACAGGTGGTTATGTTGAGCCCCGGAACCTGGGTGGTCTGCTCCTTGAGAAGCAGAGGTACCACCCCCGCGATGGCCATGGCCCAGATGGCCAGACAGGTAAAGGAAGCCCTCCCCAGAGTACGCCAGGAGAGCGATTGCATGGGGTATACCACAGCCAGGAACCGGTCAATGCTGATGACTGTCATGAGCATGACAGAGGCATACATGTTACAGTAGAACGCAGCGGTGATGAAGCGGCACATGGCAGACCCAAATCTCCAGTCACTTCCGGAAAAGTAGTAGCTGATCTTAAATGGGAGCACAGACACAAACAGCACGTCTGCCATGGCCAGGTGCAGCATGTACACCACGGCGGGCTTCTTGATCTTCATCTTCAAGATGAACACGATGATGGCCATGATGTTTAGAGGAAGGCTTACGAGGAACACGCCGGTGTAGACGGAGGGGATAAAGACAGTCAACCAGGTGCTGGTCAGATATCCTGAGGCATCTTTTGAGATGAACACGGGGGGTAATTTTTGAGGAGGACTGCTTCTATTGCCGGAGCTTAATCTGTCTTCTGTGAATTCACTTTCATTTTGGTCCTCATCCTCCTTCAGTGGGATTGGTTCAAATATATCATTGGGATTCCTGAGAAAAAATGTCCGGGGACCCAGAGTATCATTTGTTGCTTCTGACTCTGTAAAGTAAAAATTTTAAAACGAATTAAAAAGACACAAGAGACAAGGAGAGAGTACACTTTACTTTTGCTTTTTGTTTTCTTCCTAGGAGAGTGGGTGGTAAAGAGCAGGTGATACACAAGGGGATCACAGACTTTATCAGGGAGTTAGCTAACTCAAAGTAGTGTACCACAGTTTGTTCTGGCACAGCAAACCCTTTTCAAACTCTGCTCCTCAGAGAAATGAGGTGAACGATACACTTTGGGAGATCTGCAGACATCAGGAAAGGCTGAGGACGTGATGTGAAAAAAAAGAGCCATGACTTCTTTTCTATACGAGCCACCATCTATATAAACAAATCACTCCCAGGCTATGTGACGTCTCTTTCGTCCGTATGTCTGCATGTATACATTTTCTCCATTTAGCTTGTGGCCATCCCTTGAAATCCATCCTTCCTTGTGGAAAAATCCACAAAGAAAGTTGAGGGAACATCTTAAAGGTTACGGAGCTACAGGTGAACTTGAGTAGGACCGAGGGCACCCATTTCCATGACCGTCATCCACATGACAGTAGATTTCCTTTACTAGCTTCAGTTGGTTTACACAGTAGAATGTTCCAAATCTCTCGTCATATTTGGGTCCAAGCCACAGTCTCAGGTTATCGTCTAATGTAACCACAAGGTACCTCCCACACCGTCATCTTCCTGTCTCCTTCCTTAGTGGGCCAGCGGAGCAGCAGATGTCCTAGGCCAGTGGCCTTCCTCAGCTCAGTTCCAAAATGCCACATGCATGCAGGCCAAGGCCAGGCCAACCAGGTTCTTTTGAGTATCAACCAGAAGTCAGTTGCAAATGTCCTTCTTTTATTACCCTCCTCCACCAAAAACATCCATTTGAAATGTTCATCAAAGAAATGCAGCACTTAGCTGCTGGAACTCAACCAGCCTTTCCTTCCCAGGAGCTTTGCTAACATTCTGTCACTGAGGAGACTTGGACAGAGAGCCTTTGCTGGGCCTTGGCTGAGGAGCGGGGAGAGAAACCACAGAGGGAAAAGGATGAGGTTTCTATCCCTGGACGCATTGGCCACAAAGGCTGGATACACACGTCACTCAGAAGTGATATTAGAGGAGTGAAAACTGGCTGGAAATTGGGTAAGTACAGTGGATTTTTAAGCTTTCAGTTTTATTTTTCAGTAGTGGAACCTTCCTGCAAACAAAAACTTACACAGAGAGGCATAATGCAATAGAAGAGATAGTTCTGCTTCTGTAAGGTCCTACCAGACCCTAGACAAAAATTACAAAAAATTACAAACTCTGGATCCCTTTCCTCCCCCAAATCAATAACCTGAAGTTATTTAGGTTCACAGGGTCATGTCAGGGAGGGGAGGGATGGATCTTCAAAGAAAGGATGGCAACTGCTGGGTTTCTTGTTTTCAGTGGCTTTTAGCTTGAGAGAAGGCCAAAGTCAGTGCCACAAAAGATGGCTGAAACTCAGATAGAAAACCCATAGTCTCTATTGCCTGAAGAATCAGAGGACAGAGTTCAGGGCAACTACAATCACTGGAAAGTGAGGAGAGAATCCCAGAAAAGAAAAATTCAGAGAGGGATAGAGAGAGCACCAAATTCCAGTGGAAATTCTGCCCCAGGCTTGGGTTGACTCTAGAACCTGCACACTCAAGGAAGATGTGAAGCAGCTTTGCTAGAGTTAACACATTTTTGACTGGAGATGTATTCTGGCCAGAGGTGTTAGTTTCTGCAAAAATCCCCGGGTCAATAATGTGTTAAAAGAATGGAAGTGCTATTTGAACTTCTTGCTCAAGAGGAAACATTTGCAGTTTGAGTTCAACCAAATTAACTGTCTGCTAAAGCAAAAACACCAACATTCTTTGAAGAAATAAAACCAAATCTTGAGTCTTTACAGTAGGATAATGTCCAGCAGACAATTCAAAATCATTCAATATAAAGAGAATCAGGAAAGTGTGACCCAGTCTCAAGAGAAAAGGACAATCAATGGAAACCAATCCCAAGATGACCTGGATGTTGGAATTAGCAGATAAGGATTTTAAAGGGTATGTTGCAACTATGCTCAATGAAGGGAAGAAAAAGATTTCATTGAAATGAATGAAAAAATAGAAAACAGCAACGAAACCAACCAATGGAAATTCTAGAACTAGAAAATAAAATACAATAAATTGGCATCTATTTCCAAAATGAAAAGCAAACCTAGAGTAGCACCAACCGATACACAGTAGAACAGGACCTGGTAGTGAAAGCTTGAGGTCAGATGACCTCAGCAAGAGCATGAGTGGGTCCCCTGGGGGTAAAGGGGTGATCTGGCAGATCTGTCACAGGGGAAGAACAAAAAATCTGCAATGATCTGTATCATTTTCACAGATGTAAAGAACAAATGTATGAATACCAAGTGGGGAAGGCGGGGATGGGATGAATTGGGAGATTGGGACTGACATATATACACTACTATGTATAAAATAGATAACTAATGAGAACCTACTGTATAGCACAGGGGACTCTACTCAGTGCTCTGTGGTGACCTAAATGGGAAGGAAATCCGAAACAGTGGGAATATATGTTTACATATAGCTGATTCACTTTGCTGTACAGCAGAAACTAACACAACATTGTAAAGCAACTATACTCCAATAAAAATTAAAAAAAAAATCTGCAGTGATGAGCCTCTGAGTACACATATACAGCTAGATTGTTCCCCAAGGGTAGGAAACTGTCCCTATTTAACTCTGAGTCTCCAGTACCCTGCCCCACATGTGGTAGGTATGGACCTTAAGTTGGCTTTTAATCGCAGATTTGCATTCTAATACTGGCTCTACCAGGAGTCACTTAACTGCTCTGAACTCAGTCTCAGAATCATTAAAATGGGATCCAATACCTGTCTGGCCTACAAATCTGGCAGCCAGGAGCATCACATGTTAAATAGGATATAGTTCACTTTGTAAACTTCAAAAATTAATCAATGTAAGAAATTATTATTCTTCCCCTATCACTTCAATGTGGTTTGTTTTTTGCTCACTCTCAATCATTTTAAATTAAAATGGAATCTGTTCCTCTTCCCTTCCTGAACATTTAGCAGTGTTTGGTTTTTCAACATGATGAGGGACATGAAGAAGCTGTAAGGTACAGGGCCCCAGTATTCAGAGCTGTAAATCAAATTTCAAATTCGCAACCTTTTCCCGAAGTATCGCTTCCTTCCCCTTTCGTAGCATCTAATTCACTCTGTGGATCTTGATCCAGTCACATGGGGGCCTGACCCTGGTACAACGGCCCCTGTGTGAAGTGAGGCTACCCTCAAGGTCAAGAATGTGTGGGAAGCGGAAGAAAAGAATGAATGAGTTCTGGCATTTTAAGGCCACAAAGATATGTGTCCTCAAAAACGCTGACCCACAGGAACCTTAAAACAACATGACTCTCTGCTGTAGCTTTGGGGACCTGGCCAGACTGAGGACTCCTGTCACGCATGGAAGGGAGAAAAGTGTAGGCACACATGTGTGCACACACACGTGAGCATCAGGACATGACCTAGAGGAGTGACACCTCTTGAAAACTACTGAACACTCATAACTAAGCTCTTAGATGCCATCACTTGGTCTGAAAATTAAACTCTCATTAGGCTTTACTCTGTATTTAGTACTTTGGGAATAAGCATTTGTTTAAAAAATTTCTTCCCTGGCTAGGCCTTCTTGGGCAGTATGGTGTTTATGACAGAAACATTATACCCACAGGAACATGACATTTTATAGGTTGGAGCCCAGGAAGAATGCATAATCCCTTGATTAAATATCATTACCTAAAGTATCACCTTTTCTTGCCACCATAGGTTTGATATTTTGGCTTTTATGGGATTACAGAATGTCAGCAAATTTTGTTTGTTTGTTTAACTATATACCAACATCAAAGAAAGAAAAAAACCAATTCCAGGTGACTAGATAAATCCAACTAGCCCAAGCCCCTTAGGTTGAAATTTGAGTTTGGGTATCTTGCTTTTCCTTTAGTCCTAGCCCAACTCATAGGTCAAGGAGAAAGTGCCTGTCAGCATACAAAAAGCTCTTGTAACCCATCTGTGTTTTTATTCTTAAGTTATGGTTTAAAAAAACAAAACAAAACTAAGTCAGGTCCTAAAATTGGTTCTCATACTTGTTGCTAAGTTTCACTTAATTTAGGTTTCTCTAAAATGGCTCTACAGTAATTTTGTTGTTGAACATAGCGTATTGCTAATGAGCTTAAATGTGGACTCTAACTCTGAAGATTTTTAAAAATTAGTTAGTCAGGCACAGTGCTTTTTCTGACTTTGACGAGATTTGGCCTTGGAAGCAGAGTGGTGACCAGATGCTCTCTCAAGGTCCCATGTGATCCTAGAAGTTATACCATTTCATCCTCCCACAACATTCCAGCCTTGGTTCTGACTCAGAGCACTGGCCTATAGGGCTCATGCTTTTTGGGAATTAAGAAAGCAGAAGTCCCAGGACCTCGCCTACATTCACACACAGAGCAGGAGAGATGTACCCTGCATTTCTCCAGAATGACTCAACACTACAGGTTAAAGAGAAATAAAGAGGATGATGGAAAAATGATGGAAACATACTAACTCCAAGGAGAAAACAGCAACGTTACAGGAATACTCCACTGTCTCAAATGCAAACGCACACCATGAAAAGAAGTGCTCCTTAAAGAAATGGCTGGTTCCAGATCTGGGGGGAGGAAAAACACAAGAGGAGTCTTGAACGTCTTCAAAGAACATTAGGGTCAGGTCAGAAAGACTCTGAAGTCGATCCAAAGAGAGCTCCCAATTGGCCAAAAATAATTAAGAGAATAATGATGGAAATGAATGGAAACACTGGAAACATGTCATATTTGTTAAGATCTATGAGTTCATAATGATGCTCAAAGGAAAATAAAACCTTTTTTGTCACTTTTGGAGGAAATGAGGGGACCCAGTCTGAAAACTGGTAAACAAAGGCAAGATTCAAGCATTTATCTTGCCTTTTCTATAAACAAAATATTTCAGGGAAACCAAATAGTCAATGAGGGAAATTCTATTTTATAAAATAATTCCAGCTCATAAACACAGAAACAGTAACAGATTTAGAAACGCATCTTAAAGCTCTTCGTGAAATAAGATTTAGTACAATGATCATCAGTTGTTGCTAAAAACGTTAGGTGAAAGGATAGGTGATAGGGAACTTTCTAACAATGGGATCACCTGACAACACCTGAGTCCAATGAGTAACCTTAAAATCTCAAGAGAGACAATCTTCAGGTAATGAAACACAGATGTGTACACAGCACCACTGCTCAGGTAGTCTTGCAGGAAAACAAACTTGGATCAGGTTAAGCCTCCAGATGGACCACATTACAGAAAACACAGAGGACAGAAGGGCATGTTGAACACCCCTACAAGATGCAGCTGGCCAAATCCAGTATGTAGAAAAGTTTAGAAGACGAACGACGCTGTTTCTCTGACAAATAGCCTTGAAAAAAGAGGACAGGGAAAACCATTACAGACTAAAAGATTTAAGAGACACATCTACCTAATGCAACAGTGGGCCTCATTTGATCCTAATTCAAATAAACCAACTGTAAAAAGCATTTATGAGAAAATCAGTAAAATGTGAACACCAACTGAATAGTACATGATATTAAGAAATTGTCCATTTTTTTAGGTGTTATAATGGTATTGTGGTTATGTGAAGAAAAGAGTTCTTATTTCTAAGGATAAACAGTGATGCATTTATGGATGAAATGATACAATGTCTGGGATTTGCTTTAAAATTGTCCATTTGGGGAGGAGGAAAGTGAGGGTACAGATAAAACAAAATATAGGGGGAATTACACTGTCCACTTTTGGTATGTTTGAAAATTTCCATAATGAAAAGTAAAAAAAAAAAAAAAAGAAGAAGAAAAAGAAAAGCAAATATTTTATGCACATTTACTTGCCACTAAAAACTAAGGACAACAGATCCACTAGAAGGGAGACAGCAGAAGCAAGAAGAATTACAATCCTGCAGCCTGTGGAACAAAAACCACATTCACAGAAAGATAGACAAGATGAAAAGGCAGAGGGCTATGTACCAGATGAAGGAACAAGATAAAACCCCAGAAAAACAACTAAATGAAGTGGAGATAGGCAACCTTCCAGAAAAAGAATTCACAATAATGATAGTGAAGATGATCCAGGACCTTGGAAAAAGAATGGAGGCAAAGATCGAGAAGATGCAAGAAATGTTTAACAAAGACCTAGAAGAATTAAAGAACAAACAAACAGAGATGAACAATACAATAACTGAAATGAAAACTACACTAGAAGGAATCAATAGCAGAATAACTGAGGCAGAAGAACGGATAAGTGACCTGGAAGACAGAATGGTGGAATTCACAGCAGGGAACGGAATAAAGAAAAAAAGAATGAAAAGAAGACAACCTAAGAGACCTCTGGGACAACATTAAAAGCAACAACATTCGCATTATAGGGGTCTCAGAAGGAGAAGAGAGAGAGAAAGGACCAGAGAAAATATTTGAAGAGATTATAGTAGAAAACTTCCCTAACATGGGAAAGGAAATAGCCACCCAAGTCCGAGTCCCATACAGGATGAACCCTAGGAGAAACACGCCGAGACACATAGTAATCAAATTGGCAAAAATTAAAGACAAAGAAAAATTATTGAAAGCAGCAAGGGAAAAACAACAAATAACATACAAGGGAACTCCCATAAGGTTAACAGCTGATTTCTCAGCAGAAACTCTACAAGTCAGAAGGGAGTGGCATGATGCACTTAAAGTGATGAAACGGAAGAACCTACAACCAAGATTATTCTACCTGGCAAGGATCTCATTCAGATTGGATGGAGAAATCAAAAGTTTTACAGACAAGCAAAAGTGAAGAAAATTCAGCACCACCAAATCAGCTCTTCACAAATGCTAAAGGAACTTCTCTAAGTGGGAAACACAAGAGAAGAAAAGGACCTACAAAAACAAACCCAAAACAATTAAGGAAATGATCATAGGAACATACATATCGATAATTACCTTAAACGTGACTGGATTAAATGCTCCAACCAAAAGACACAGGCTTGCTGAATGGATACAAAAACAAGACCCATGTATATGCTGTCTACAAGAGACCCACTTCAGACTTAGGGACACATACAGACACATACATATGAAAGTGAGGGGATGGAAAAAGATATTCCATGCAAATGGAAATCAAAAGAAAATTGGAGTAGCAATACTCATATCCAATAAAATAGACTTTAAAATAAAGAATGTTACAAGAGACAAGGAAGGACACTACATAATGATCAAGGGATCAATCCAAGAAGAAGATATAACAATTATAAATATATATGCACCCAACATAGGAGCACCTCAATACATAAGGCAA
>NC_041221.1:77753132-77753850 GCF_002837175.3 Physeter macrocephalus | reverse complement strand
GCCAATGCAGGGGACATGGGTTTGAGCCCTGGTCCAGGAAGATCCCACATGCTGCGGAGCAACTAAGCCTGTGCGCCACAACTACTGAGCCTGCGCTCCAGAGCCCACGAGCCACAACTCCTGAAGCCCGGGCGCCTAAAGCCCGTGCTCTGCAACAAAAGAAGTCACCACAGTGCAAAGCCTGCGCACCGCAATGAAGAAGAGCCCCTGCTCGCTGCAACTAGAGAAAAGCCCGCATGCAGCAATGAAGACCCAACACAGCCAAAAATAAATAAATAAAATAAATATAAAAAAAAAGAGGAAATCGACAGTAACACAATAATAGTGGGGGACTTTAACACCTCACTTACAACAATGGACAGATCATCCAAAATGAAAATAAATAAGGAAACAGAATCTTGAAATGACACAATAGACCAGATAGATTTAACTGATATTTATAGGACATTCCATCCAAAAACAGCAGATTACACTTTCTTCTCAAGTGCTCACAGAACATTCTCCAGGATAGATCACATCTTGGGTCACAAATCAAGTCTCAGTAAATTTAAGAAAGCTGAAATCATATCAAGCATCTTTTCTGACCTCAACACTATGAGATTAGAAATGAATTACAGGGAAAGGAAAGTAAAAAACACAAACACATGGAGGCTAAACAATACGTTACTAAATAACCAAGAGATCACTGAAGAAAGCAAAGAGGAAATCAAAAAATACC
>NC_041221.1:77751610-77752486 GCF_002837175.3 Physeter macrocephalus | reverse complement strand
CATATGAACATCTCAATAGATGCAGAAAAAGCTTTTGACAAAATTCAACACCCATATATGATAAAAAATCTCCAGAAAATGGACATAGAGGAAACCTACCTCAACATAATAAAGGTCATATACGACAAACCCACAGCAAACATCAGTCTCAATGATGAAAAACTGAAAGCATTTCCTGTAAGATCAGGAACAAGACAAGGTTGCCCACTCTCACCACTATTATTCAACATAGTTTTGGAAGTCCTAGCCATGGCAATCAGAGAAGAAAAAGAAATAAAAGGAATACAAATTGGAAAAGAAGAAGTAAAACATATGGTACTGGCACAAAACACAGAAACCTAGATCAATAGAACAAGATAGAAAGCCCAGAGGTAAACCCACGCATGTATGGTCAAGTAATCTATGACAAAGGAGGCAAGGATATACAATGGAGAAAAGACAGTCTCTTCAATAAGTGGTGCTGGGAAAACTGGGCAGCTACATGTAAAAGAATGAAATTAGAACACTCCCTAACACCGTACACAAAAATAAACTCAAAATGGATTAGAGACCTAAATGAAAGATGGGTCACTATAAAACTCCTAGAGGAAAACATAGGAAGAACACTCTTTGAGATAAATCACAGCAAGATCTTTTTTGATCCACCTCCTAGAGTAATGGAAATAAAAACAAAAATAAACAAATGTGACCTAATGAAACTTAAAAGCTTTTCCACAGCAAAGGAAACCATAAACAAGATGAAAAAGACAACCCTCAGAATGGGAGAAAATATTTGCAAAAGAATCAACGGACAAAGGATTAATCTCCAAAATACATAAACAGCTCATGCAGCTCAATATTAAAAAAACAAACAACCCAATCCAAAAATGGGCAGAA
>NC_041221.1:77642417-77751414 GCF_002837175.3 Physeter macrocephalus | reverse complement strand
AAGCACATGAAAAGCTGCTCAACATCACTAATTATTAGAGAAATGCAAATCAAAACTACAATGAGGTATCACCTCACACCAGTTAGAATGGGCTTCATGAGAAAATCTACAAACAACAAATGCTGGAGAGGGTGTGGAGAAAAGGGAATCCTCTTGCACTGTTGGTGGGAATGTAAATTGATACAGCCACTATGGAGAACAGTATGGAGGGTCCTTAAAAAACTAAAAATAGAATTACCATATGATCCTGCAATCCCACTACTGGGCATATACCCAGAGAAAACCACAATTCAAAAAGACATATGCAGGCTTCCCTGGTGGCGCAGTGGTTGGGAGTCCGCCTGCCAATGCAGGGGACACGGGTTTGTGCCCCGGTCCAGGAAGATCCCACGTGCCGCAGAGCGGCTGGGCCCGTGAGCCATGGCCGCTGAGCCTGTGCGTCCGGAGCCTGTGCTCCACAGTGGGAGAGGCCACAACAGTGAGAGGCCCGTGTACCGCAAAAAAATAAAAAAATAAAGACACATGCGCCCCAATGTTCATTGCAGCACTATTTACAATAGTCAAGTCATGGAAGCAACCTATATGTCCATCAATAGATGCATGGATAAAGAAGATGTGGTATGTATGTACAATGGAATATTACTCAGCCATAAAAAGGAACGAAATTGGGTCATTTGTTGAGATGTAGATGGATGTAGAGACTGTCATACAGAGTGAAGTAAGTCAGAAAGAGAAAAACAAATATTGTATATTAACGCATATATGTGGAACCTAGAAAAATGGTACAGGTGAACCGGTTTGCAGGGCCGAAATAGAGACACAGATGTAGAGAACAAACGTATGGACACCAAGCGGGGAAAGCAGCGGGGGGTGGGTGGGGATGGTGGTGTGATGAATTGGGAGATTGGGATTGACATGTATACACTGACGTGAATAAAACTGATGACTAATAAGAACCTGCTGTATAAAAAAATAAATAAAATTCAAAAATTAAAAAAAAGAAAAAAAAGATTGAACGTAGAACAACTGGAGGGATAAAAAAACAAACAAACAAAACAACAAAAAAAATAAGGACAACAGTTTTTGCTTTTGTTTTTCTTTTGTCTTAGTTTTGAGGGGGAAAAAGTTCTTGAATGTTTGTGTGAACATAGTTTTACACTGAGAGAATTCATTTGATACCAACCCCTCCAAGGTTTTTCTGGAATATGGAGGAGGAGTTGGTATATGAAGAACACTTAACATTTGTTGACAACCTACTATGTGCCAGGTACTTCGTTTAACTTACCTCATGTAGCTGTAACATTGTTACGAGATAAGCATTATAACCCCCATTTTATGGACAACATGGAGGCACAGAGAGGCTAAGTAACTAATCCAACGTCACCCAGCTAGGAAGTGAAGGAGCTGGGATCTGACCCCAGATCTGCCTGGTTCTAAAGCTCATACCCTTTGAACCACACCACCTTACCCTGTCTCTTTAAAAAAGTTGTGAATTCAGGACCTACTCCTAAAAGAGTACTACTTTTTTTTCCTCTAAGCATTTCACCAAACAAATGAATCTACCCACCCTTTTGAACTATAGCAGGCAGGACATAGCCATGTGAATGTATAAGTTCAGTTGATGATGTGCACAGCTGTTGCTTGGGAATCAGGAGTCCTGCTGACCTTGGTGACACACCAGCCACATGCCAACAACCCAGTCCTCACAGGACAGATATAGTAAAGAGATGTTCAAGGACTAAACAGAGAAACAAATTTTTAAAATATTGTCCCAGATGCAGCAGAGTAAGAGCAAGTAAGTGAACAAAAACCTCTTACGGAAAAGCCAGAATTAAAGGTAGAATCAGGTAAACACTGGCTGCAGAGTGAAGAAGAGATCGCCAGTATCGGAGGTTGCCTCTCCTCCCATCCCACCTTCTGGAGCAGGGACTCCACAGGGAGCATAGGAAAGCAAACAGGGGGGGTGGGGGGGGGAAGCTGGGAGAGTGGAGGTTACAGGAAGTAAAGGCAACCAGAAAATGTAAATGTCAGTGCACCCAAGGCCATTGCAGGCACTAAGAAGTGTGTGGGTCCCCTCCTGAAGGCCAGGGCCTGACTCGTGGGGTTAGAACACTAGCCGGCCTCTCTGGGAAGGACTCCAATTCCCTGGCTCTCCCCCTTCCGCCAGGCCTGTTCTCCACCCAAAGTTACAGGCCCTGAGTCCAGTGTCCTGGGAACACTGCTCTCTACTCTCTAAGACGAGCTGAAAGGAAAACTAATTCACGGTAAAGGATGTTTATAATCACCAATCCCCCCGGAACCAAGCTGTCTCCACGCTCCAACCCCGCCCAAGTTCTACTGCAGTTTGTAAACCTGAACTCAAACAAATTAGGTTCTAGATATGATAGAAACCATCATAAACAGCACTTCCTGGAAAGCAGAACTCTTCTTGTAAAGCCAAAAAGTACTTCAGTTCTGCTAACTGCAGAACAGTGCACTGCACCTGCTGCACTAGGTTTTAAATGATGGCAGAGAATTGACAGTGCTTATGAAATCAATTTACAGGACTGTAACAAGACTTTTAAAAGATAGAACAGTGTAGAAAATATTGGAATGCAAAGCATGTGGTAAAGGTGAGTACTGGTTGGTAAAACTTTTGTTTCTATACACTATGACAGCCCATGGATATTTATTGCACACATAGGAAGCCAACTGCGTCATCATGAAAAGCATATTTCTTACAGTTCTTACTGCTGGTTAGCAAAAAAGAAAATACTGGAAAACACTCCTTTAATATACCATAATACCTGACTTCTAATCCACCATAGACTTGAAATATAAATAGATGAGATTAGATTATGTCCTTTCCTAAAGTTCAATAAATGTGTTTTGAAGTGCAAATTTCAGATTATTCCTGTTATTTCCAACAGCAGGTTCTTTTGAAAGCAAATAAACGTATAAAGGCCGGTAATGGCCTTTTATGTGGCAAAACATCATTGGATGCCTTGGGATGGAGGAAAAGGAGATGTAACTTCCGTGGGTTTTTCCAAGCCTTATGCCAAGGTCAGTGTGGGAGAGAGTATCTGGGGGAAGCTCAATCTAGAGAGTTACATACTCTGACAGTTTCAGGCATAAGCATGAGAGGGTGAAAGGCAGAAAGAAACCACAAAATAGGGAAACAAACAGAAAATGCTCAATGTTGAAACTGTGAGCCCTTGATACTAGCATCACAGTCAAAAGTAAACCAAGGCCGTGGTTCCTAATGATGCTTCTGGGGTTTTTGTGAGTATCCCATAGTAAAGGGGATATAGTTCCCCAGATACAAAAGGCCACACATTGTATGATTCCATTCATATGAAATATGGAGAAGAGGGAGACCCAGAGAAACAATAAGCAAATTGGTAGCTGCCAGGGGTTGGGGGTAGGGAGGATGAGGGCTGAGTGCTTGATGGGGACCGGGTTTCCTTTTGAGGTGATGAAAATGTTTTGGAACTAGATAGAGGTGGTAGGTGTACAACATTGTAAATGTATTAAATACCACTAAATTGTATACTTAAAATGGTTAATTTTATGCTATGTAGATTTCACCTCAATTTAAATTAATCAATTGATTTTTATATTTATAGTTTATTTTGATATTAATCTTATTTCCCATTTTGATTCTCTTCATTTCTTTCTGTGGATTCAAACTGCCATCTAGTGTCAATTCCTAACTCCAACATAGCTTCATTCTATGCCCCTCCTTTGCACTGTTAGTGTCAAATATATATTACATTTCTAGGTCATATGCTCAATAGTACAATTTTATATTGTTTTATGCAATTATTTTTCTTTAATTCTTTTTTGTCGCAATTTAATCTTTTTACTTTTTCATACCATTTTTAAAGGTTACTTTCCATTTAAAATTATTATAAAATACTGGCTATATTCCCTGTGTAGAAAAGTACTTGCTGATTCATAAGAAATTTGACTTTCAGAGGTTTTTGGCTGGTCTAAAGCAGCATCACTGTCCAGTTTTGTGTCTTTTGTTGGGCTGAAGACCACAACCTCTCAGTAACAGCCAATTAATTGGCACATTCATGATAGGGATCTATTCATAGACTGCCTTATCATCTGCTTCAGAAAGTAAATGGCAGGATACCACAATCCATGCATCCATGTTTACTAAACACCTCTGTGCATGGGCTCCCAAGCTAAGGGGGCACAGACTTTGCCTTCCAGGGGTTCTGGGAAGCACAGCAGGATTACTTCTCTGCTGTCGGCCGGGGTGCGGGGGTGGGGGGGGTGTCTGGATGGCTTCCTCTCTATATTGGGTGGTAGAGAAAGCTTGCACTTAGGAAAGAAAGGCCTGTGATCAAATCCCAGTTCCACTTAATTGCACTTGTGACTTAACCTCAGTTTCCTTACCTGTAGAATGGGGATGACATCTACTCAAAGGGTGGCTAGAGGAATAAGTAAGGTAGTGTATGTCATGTACCTAAGCAGGGTGTTGGCTGTAGTAGGTTCTTGATATCAGGTGGCTGTTTTTAATTAAATGTGAACACGTGGGGTGTGGGAAGGGCATTTTGGCCAGAGGGAGTGGCCAGGGGACAGAAGCCAGAGAAAGTTCTACCTTGGAGGTTGAACTAGAGGGTGGGGGCCGGGTGAAGTACAGGTAATGTAACAGGTTATGTAATAGGGGAGGCTCTGTAATAAGGGAGGCTGGACAAGGCTAGGGACCCATCCTGCAAGGGAAGGGGCACCTCCCACTATGCTAGGGAATTGAGCTTGACCCTGTGGGTAGGAAGGCAGTACACAGAATCTCCCATCCAACCCCCTCTGCCACAGTCACCATCAGCTGTTCTGGTAACTTTCACTCTCCAGATCTTTATAGAATTTATGAACATCACCTCTAGGACACTGACACTCTTTGATGAAAGCATCTCACTTAAATTGCCTGGACAAAGGAATGTAAACTGGTTAATGAACTTAGGAATTTCTCAACAAGTATCTGCTGAGTGAATATCTGTTCTAGACTCCACAGGGATAAACGGAGGTTTATAATCTTAGCCTGGGAGATGACATACTCACAAAGTGACAATGCAGGAAATGCCAAAATGAGTGGGGGGACAAAAAGCCTGAGAGTGCTTCAAGAAAGCTCACACGGGTGGGCAGGGCCAGTCCTGGAGGCATTTCCTATAGCTGGGGTCTCTCAGCGCCTCACATCACAGAGAACTGGTTAAGACAGACATTGTTTAGAACTGCGGGTGCACGGTGATAATAAAAGGCAGACCTATTTTTGGTTGATTTTATTAGTGATTTAAAACTCCAAAGACAAAGCCCCACTTATTTCTTGCATCCAGGACCCCCTCCTCCATTTGGAATTTGGGTGCATCATCTCTGAGACTTAATTTCAGAATCAGCAAAAGGGGATAAACATTTGAGAGGGTGAAATGAGATAATGTGAAGTGAAAATGCCTCCGGGCCCAGGGTTTGACCCAGAATATGGCACTTTTTTTTTTTTTCTCAGAATATGACACTTCACATGAGTTCCTTTTCTTCTCTCATCCTCTTTTCTTCTCTCCCTCCCAGAGTGGTCCCAGAATCCAGTGTAGATAAATCAGCCAATGTTATTCAGTTCTCTTTCTGCCTATGCCAGCTCTATGCATACTAGCACGCCCCACTCGGGTCGACGAAAAAGTAAGAAGTGTGGCAGAAACAGCAGTCTTGACTTCTCTAGCTAACACAGGCCAAAAATCTTTGGGTTCCTATGTGGGCCTCTTAGTGTTCCTAAAAGCAACACCTCAGAACTCACCCTGAGCAAACATGGAGAGCAGGGAAAATGCTGTCTCTGTCACCTCTTAATCTCCATATGCCTACACTCCTTCTGGTGTGAAAACAATACAGAGCACACAGTCTTTCACAGATAATAAGAAAAACAGCTAGAATTTGTTTCTAAGTGAAAAAAAAGGGGGCTGAAAGCTTACAAAGTACTATTGCTACAAAGAAATAAAAACATATCCCCCCTCCCTTTTTAACTAGGGTTTTTACAGGCTAAAAGCAACTTCTCTACCCTGCTTTTTTAAGAGCTAGAGGTTGGAAAATACATTTATTTGCTCAAGCAGTCAGATACGTAAAAATACACACTATTAGTAATGAATGTATTCTAGGTGAGAAACCTCCTGCTCCCAGCAGTTCAGAAACTGAAATGGTTTCATCCCATAGTGTCTGAGGGAGCCGGATTATGAGGAGGGGATCTCTTTCCTCAACTCACTTGGAAGCTTGGAAGACTGGGTTCTAGAGAACAAACAAACAAAGCCTCCCAACCGCCGCCACCGCCTCGTGGCTATCCTGTTAGCACCCAACATCCCGCACCATAACCGCCTCCTGCACACAAGGCCTGTGGTTTTCTATTAAGCGAGCCAAGGCACTAAGCTTTTCTCTACACCACTTTCCTGGCCTGCAAACTGTGCAAGAAAAACAATTCCAACAAGACAAAACTTCAGCGGGAGCGGTTCTCTACCGCATCTTGAAAAACCCGGAACGTTTATTGGTGGAGCAACGTGAAACCCTTTCTTTTTGGGGTGGTCCTGGGAGAAACAGGCCACACAGTGACAACAAATGCAACGAGGTCCCTCAGGCTTCCCCAAGAAAATCCGACCCCGCTCCTCCTCCATATCCAAACCCCGCCGCGGGGCCGGCTGCATCCTCCAAAACCCAGTGCAAAGGGGCACCAGCTGAGCCCGCAGCGGGGATGGGACGGGCACCCCACCTGGATATGAGTTGGGGAGACTCCGATCTCAGCCCGAACGCCCGTCTGGCTCCCTGGGGACGCTGCGGCAGAAGGCGCAGTCAGGGGCACCCAATGAGTCCCCGGAGCAGCAGCGTCGCTCCTCTTACCGCCCTCCCCATTCCCGAGGAGGCCCGGGCTGCGGGGCCGGGGGTGGGGACAAGGAGGCAATGCCGGGGGCAACTCTCACCTGGTTTGGGGCCTCGGGCGCGGGCCGACAGCAAGGGGCCGCATAGACTGAGCCCCGCGGCGACGAGCAGCAGCCACCGCGGCCCCATTGTCCGGAGGCTCGGGGCGCTCGGCGCGGTCGGTGCGGCGCTGCTCCGGGAGACGGGCCCGGCCGCCGGAAGGCTCGGGCCGCACGCTCTGTCCCCCAACGCCCTCCTCGCGCAGAGCCCGGAGGGCGGCAGGGGCAGGCAGACACAGCGCTAGCCGCTGGGCAGGAGAAGCCTGCTCGGCGTGTCTGGCGGCGCCGTGCAGGACAAGGGGCGCGGGGCGCTGGGCGCGGGCGGGGGCGGGGCGCGCGGCCGCCGGGCTGGAAAGGGCGCCCCCTGGCGTCGAGTGTGCACCTCGACGCGGCCGCCGCCCGCCGGTCCCTCTGCTGTCGCTGGGCCACCCACGGGGCTCGGCGACCTAGGCGGCCCTCTCTCCCGGTTCGCCGCCCGCCCCGCGCGCCGGCTGCTAGACACTGCCCCGCAACTGAGGCGTTGTTTCCTTGGCCTTCGCCTTGGACCCGCGAAGCTACCAGTAACTCAGTCTGGTGGGAACCTTTGCTCTTGGGGAGCAAAGACTTTGGCAGAGAACCTCCGATCAGGGATGCGCCCCTCCCTGCCCTCGGGCCGGACCTCAGAACGAGCAATGCGCCACATTTGAAAATTCGGCGTTCAGCTACAAGTTTGAAAGTGACTTGTGTTTTTGTAATTTGGGGATAGTGGATTTAAAAGTTTATACTGTAGAGACAGGGTTGCCTGCTGATGAGAAGGGCCTCTTAGCTTTGAACAGAATTCTTGACGTTTCTTACTCGCTTCCCTTTGTTTCACTACTTAGATATTTCATACGTCGGGCACTTATTTCTTCGACACAATGACTGCGAGTGGATACAATCATCCGGTACCAAGAACAGGTTCTCCGCTTTCGCACTCGGGCACGGCTGCAACTTTCTCCCTCTATCCAGAGCTCTCAGCCGCGCTGCGCGCTGGATCCACCTGTGCGGCCTTTTCCGGAAGGCGGGCGAGCTGGGCTTTCCCCGCGCGCCGGGCGGTACTTGGGCGCCTCCTGCGAGCGGGATGCCCGGAGGGCGAAGTGCCCAGGTAACTCACACTTTCTGGACGCTACGACCCGAGTTTAATGGAGTTCGGCCAAATTCAAGTCAAGCGTGGGAGGGCACTCGAGCTTCTGGCTGAGGGCCCCCTAGGGGACAGCGCGGCTGAGGCTCCGCGGGGAGGAGCCCGAGATTATTTTGTTTATAGAGAGCATATCTAGTGAGCGCGTCTTTCAGACCGCAAAGGGAAATGGGTCCCCTCATCGGGCCGTTTCTGGGAAAGCTTACCCGCAGCCCCTTCTCCTCCCAGATGTCGGGGTGTGTTCTGCACCCTGGGTCTGATAAACTGCTATTGGGAGTCACTGGTCAGGTTTCTAAGCTTTTTAAAAAGGGAATTTCGCGCAGTATCATTCGCCAAGGAGAGCCCTGACACTTAAACCAGTGGAGAAAATACAGCAGAGACCATCTCTTTCTTCCCTGTATTCCCCCTCATCATCCTCAGAACACAGCATCTTGTACATAGAAGTTGCTCAGTAAATTACCGAATAACCCAATTCATTAACGCTATTTTTTAAAAAATTGCTTATTCAATTCTCGGAGGAAAACATATCCAAGAGTAGATGTGAATCATTAAAATTAGATATTTCTCGGGCTTCCCTGGTGGCGCAGTGGTTGAGAGTCCGCCTGCCGATGCGGGGGACACGGGTTCGTGCCCCGGTCCGGGAGGATCCCACGTGCCGCGGAGCGGCTGGGCCCGTGAGCCATGGCCGCTGAGCCTGCGCATCCAGAGCCTGTGCTCCGCAACGGGAGAGGCCACAACAGCGAGAGGCCTGCGTACCACACAAAAAAACAAAAAAAAAAACAAAAACAAAAAAAACAAAATTAGATATTTCTCCATTCTCTATCAACATACTATTTATTTTTTTTATCAACCCTAAGACGCCATTGATTTCAAAACGTCATTTTGATTTATGTACCACAAGCAAGAAAAACAATGGTGCCAATTAAACTGTGACATACCATTGCTTGTAAGATGCATCTCAATTGCAAGACTGTTTAAACACGAAGAAAGGCCATCTCAGAATCAATCAAATACAGGGTAAAATATAAAAGTAATTAATATATGTGGCAAAATATTGTAACAGTTCAAGGATATAAAATGAAAAGTAAAAGTATCTTCAGCCTTCCCTTCTAAGAACCACATCTGATTGATGACCACTGTTAAAAGTTTCTGTCCCTCATTCAAGAAATTGTAATCACATACAAATACATATGTATGTATAGCCTTAAGAATGGAATACTCTGGGCTTCCCTGGTGGCGCAGTGGTTGAGAGTTGGCCTGCCGATGCAGGGGACACGGGTTCGTGCCCCAGTGCAGGAAGATCCCACATGCCCTGGAGCGGCTGGGCCTGTGAGCCATGGCCGCTGCTGAGCTTGCGCGTCTGGAGCCTGTGCTCTGCAACGGGAGAGGCCACAACAGGGAGAGGCCTGCGTACCACAAAAAAGAATGGAATACTCTGACTATACTTTTAAATTTTATCTGTTTCATTGCTGGAAAATGTTTTAACCATTTTCTAAAACTGTACATTTAAAAGGAATTTTTTTTTTCATTATTAGAACAGAATGTACCTCTAGTGACAAAAAGAGGGCTGCTGAAAGAATGAAATGCTTAAATTCTTTGTGCACATTAACTAAAGTATCCATTATAGTGGGGCTGCAATACATGGAACAAAGGAGGAGAGTGGAACAGAAAGAGTGGAACTTCCTCACTTTACTGTTCTCTAAAGATTGTGGATTGCTAGTTGAGCAGCCACCAAAAAGTGAACTTACCTTCAAAAACAGTGGTTTTACATGAAAGGATGCTCAACATCACTAATCATTAGAGAAATGCAAATCAAAACTACAATGAGGTATCACCTCACACCAGTCAGAATGGCCATCATCAAAAAATCTACAAACAATAAATGCTGGAGAGGATATGGAGAAAAGGAACCCTCATACACGCCCTGTTGGTGGGAATGTAAAATGATACAGCCACTGTGAAAAACAGTATGGAGCTTCCTTAAAAAACTAAAAATAGAACTACCATACGACAGAGGGAGGAGATATGCGGATATATGTATATTTATAGCTGATTCACTTTGTTATACAGCAGAAACTAACACACCATTGTAAAGCAATTATACTCTAATAAAGGTGTTATAAAACAAAAAAACAAAAAAAAAACAGTGGTTTTGACTTTTAACATGCACAAGTGCAGATTCCTGGGCTCCATCCAAGACCTATAACATCAGATTCTACACTTTTACAAGCACCCTCAGGTGATGGTAATGTCTGAGGGTTTCCAGACCAAAGTTTTGAGTAACAATATTCTAAGACAGGGTTCTCAAACTTGAGCATGGATCAGAATCACCGGGAAGACTTGTTAAATCCCAGTGCTAAGCTCCATTTCTGGAGTTCCTGATTCAGTGGGTCTGGGAAATGGACTGAAAATTTGCATTTTTAACCAGATCCCAGGTGATGCTGAGGCTGCTGGGGACACATTTTCAAAACCACTGCTTTGAGAGGGAAAAAGAACTGGATTCCATATCGTTTGTATTGCTTTTCTTTAAATGACACAATATTTCAAGCATAGAAAACTACAGAGCCTAATATAACACTCATGGCATTAAATTATATATATATATATATATATATATATATATATATAATTGTTTAAGCTTTTTCATTTCCCTTTTCTGATTCCATTCTTTTTACCTGCCTGGAAGAGTAACTTTCTCATCCACGATTTTGTACTTTTAGTTTAGTACATTTGTGTTTCCCCTCAATTTTTTTTTTAGTATTGTTTTGTGTGTTTTAAATATTTACACAAAGAGTAACATACTCTAAGAATACTTTTGCAGTTTGCATTTTTTTAGATTTACCTGTTTTATACCTGTATATCTAAATTTTTTAAGCTATAGTATTGATATTTCCTTGTATTATATAACCACATTTTATTCTTCTAAAGGTATCTATTTTATCTGTAGTTTTGGCCTCCCTTTTATTCCTAATATAACTTATTTTTGCTTTTTTTCCCCCTTGATGAATCTGGCCAAAGGTTGGAAATGACCATTTTTTAATGCCCATCTTTTTGTTTTGTTGCTTTTATTGCTTAATTTTAGTGTCCTTAATTTTCACACAGGCTTTTAAAATTTTTCTTCTTTCTACTTTCTTTGGATTTACTCTTAATTATCCTAAGCTTTTGAACTGATTGCTTAGCTTAATTTTCACTTCTCCCTGAAATGACCACTTTGGCTACATTTTGCAAGTTTTGATACGTTCAAATATACAATTCAGGCCTAAATATTTTGTCAACTTCATTCTATCTTCTTCCATCCATAAGTTATTGGAAGTTTTGACTGGCTTTTTTGTGATTAATTTCCAATTTTGTGTTATGGTCTGTTGGTGATGTTCTGTTTTCTCTACAAAAGTTCCTGTAATATTTGTGTGCTCTTTAGGGCTTCTTGAAAAAGATATCAATCTCTCTACTTCTTTTGTTCCATGTTACCCATACCAAAACCTTTTTTGTTGCTGGTTTTAGAGCAAATATGTGCAAGGTTCCCTGGAGTAGAAAACTGATCCAACCAGAGATGGCTACCTAACATGTTAATATCCCTTGGAAATGAAATCTCATCATTGCAGCATCATTCATATTAGAACCACTTAATATTGGTTCCCAGTTTTCATTTCCCCTGTTTGAACTTGTCTGGCACGAAAATGAGTCACTAGCTATCTTCTCATAGTGTTTTTGGTATTTAGTAGTGTTTTAAAACAAATGTACTATCCAAATGGTGAAAGTTTTAATCCCAAGATCCTATGAAAGCAGTTTTGTTTAAACCCATTAGATTTTGTTTAAACCCATTAGTACTGCTTCAGCTATTCCAGTTACTCCTCCCCTGTTTGAAGCCCTCTGAGGACAACACTATATCCCAAAAACTTGCCTTAGTAATTTCCTTTTGGAAGCTAACGGTGGTGATATCCAGGCTTCTACGAAATGAAATCAAGTTGTATTCAAATTAGGTGTGCGATTCTCCAGATTTTGTGCAGATATCTCTATAGTTTTTTTAAAAATAAACTTATTTATTTAGTTTTTGGCCGCATTGGGTCTTTGTTGCTGTGCTTTCTCTAGTTCCGGTGAGCGGGGGCTTACTCTTTGTTGCGGTGCGTGGGCTTCTCATTTCTGTGGATTCTCTTTGTTTCAGAGCACGGGCTCTAGGAGCATGGGCTCAGTAGTTGTGGCTCGCGGACTCTAGAGCGCAGGCTCAGTAGTTGTGGCGGACGGGCTTAGTTGCTCCGTGGCATGTGGGATCTTCCCGGACCAGGGCTCGAACCCGTGTCCCCTGAACTGGCAGGCAGATTCTTAACCACTGTGCCACCAGGGAAGCCCCTCGACATTTGTTTTTAAAGCAAACAGTATATCTGTAATCACGGTACAAGCTAACCAACAGAAGTCCTCTTTCCACCTTTTGTTGATACAAACCTGCATTGGTATTTTGGGTTTAGAAGTAAAGTTAATCTTTTATACTAGGTCAACAATGCATTTCCACTAATTATACACCACGGACAGAATGGTAGACTATCCCTGTGGTTTGGGGTACTAGTAAAAGGTCAAATTCAGTATCTGTTAAAAAGCAAACAACAGAAACTTGTTCAAGTTATATAAGGTGAACTCAATATCTTTCACTCTCATATCTGTTCATTTCCCTTTTGTATTAGTGAGGATTCTCTGGAGAACAGAACCAACAGTATACATAGAGACGTATGTAAGAGGACATTTATTATTGAAACTGGCTCACATGGTTATGGAAGCCAAGAAGTCCCACCATGATATGCTGTCTGCAAGCTGGTGACCAGGAAAGCAGTGGTATAATTCAATGAGTCCAAAGGCCTGAGAACCAGGGGAAGTGATGGTATAGCTCCCAGTCTGAGACTGAAGGCCTGAGAACTGGGGGGCTACTGGTGTTAAGTCCCAGAGTCTGAAGGCTTCAGAACCAGGAGCTCTGATGTCACAGAGTAGGAGAAGACAGATGTTCCAGGTCAAGAAGAGAGAAAGAGAATTCCCCCTGCCTGTACCTTTTTGTTCTTTTTGGGCCCTCAACAGATTGGATGATGCTTGTCCACATTGGTAAGGGTAATCTTTACTCAGTCTGCAGATTCAAATGCTTATCTACTCTGGAAATACCCTCACAAATATACTCAGAAATAGTATCTTATTAGCTATCTGGGCATCCCTTTGCCAGGTCATGTTGACACATAAAATTAACCATCACACCCTCCAATATATTTTAGCTAAGAGAGGAAACAACAGTGAGGCAACCTAGACAATCTGTATGAGCTATTTTATTTGGAGAGAGCATATGCACTGTTAAACTGAGATAATCAGTAACTGTCCCATTTATACAAGGGCCAAAATCCATATTGGGACCCCTGAGAGGTGGTGCCGGTCTCTCTCCTTCTCAACCCCCTGGCAGGATCCGAGGCTGGGCTTCTACCTCCCCACCATTTTCAAGGTACTGCCAGGCTCTGGACATACAGCAGTGACTGTAACAGTCTCTGTCCTCTGGAGCTTAGAGGATGACTTAGAAGACTCTATTTTAACCTGTTACTAAGTCCTGGATTCAGTAATAGAGGCAATGGATTTTTCAAAAAGCTGATCAGCAGTTAGACCACCCAGTACTCACCAGAATTTCTCAAAATAGACAACTTCCACCATTCAGAGTTCTGTGGTTTGCCTCTTGGAATGTTGAGGAGTACCACAAACCCCTACCTAACCACAGTCCAAGTTGTAAAAATTACGTCATGAACAGCACCTCTAATTAGTGCCTGACCACACACACATACACCAACATACACATCATGGTTCTGGTCTTTCAGTGACATAAGGGAGATGGGAGACATGTGTTAAAAATCAAAATTCAGTTGAGTAAATTTGAAGATCTAATTGGCTTTATTGAAAGATGCAAGAACCAGGCATCATCCCATGTAACAACTAGAAAGGCACACTGAGGGGGTTTTTATAGGCTGGTGGAGGGTGGGGAAAGAATGTCTAAGCAAAAGAAAAGAAAGGATTTGTTTCAAGCCAGGCCATCTTCTTTTGGGGGAAGGGAACTGCAGGGGTCTTTATCATGCAGATTAGCTCCATAGTGTTGATCCAGAAATTTAAGATTGACTGTTTTAAAGGTCACATTTGGCTGTTAAGGGTCACATTTCTGGGCGGGGTTAAAGCTGCAATCAAGTCTTGCTTTGCTGTGATGGGGGTGGAGAGCGAAAATGAGTCCATTTTGGGCTTGTAATTTTTTTTTTTTAACTTATGTCATGTCAGACAGTGATCTCGCTGATTTGGTCTCTTTCTTCATCACAAACTTCCAGAATATTAAAGTATGCAAAGGCTTGCCCTCTCTTAGAGAGCACTAGAGCACATTCTTTGAGAGTAGCTAGAGCCCTGTTAAGTCCTTTTTGCCTTTCTTAAGTTCCAGGTGCTAAAAAGTGGAGTTCAGGGCAGGCATGGACCCCCTCAGCATTCCAGACCAAAAATCATTTTTGTAACAGTGGAAACATGATCAAACATACATCAAAATACAGGAGTCAGCTATGCAAAAATGAAATTAGTGTTTCAATTGCTAAGTGTTTTAAAAAGCAAAACCATTTTTTTCCCTTCTTCCTATGAGTAAGAAAAGCTACGAGCCCTGGGGAGGAAGCTGGTGAACGGTAGCAGGATATGCTACCCCAAAATATGCCTCTTTGGCGTAGTCTTATATTGAGAAACTGCAGACACAGGAGAAGCTCTGAGAACAGTGTTGAAGTTACCCTTTGTAAGGGAAATTCACATTAGAAAGGGGGCTTGCCAGGAAGAGCTCTATTACCAGAGATCATTTTCTCCAGAGTCTTAACTGCAGGGCCTTTATTTCCTCTTCTCACCTTCCTGAGAATTGCCCCACCGCCTACCCCTCAGCATCTTTGTCTTTAGTTGAAGATAGTGTTTAAGGTGGTAGCTTGGGCCATTTGGGGGATTTTTATTCAGTTTTCCTGAGTATCTCCCGTGTGTACATGAGGCATACATGTTAATCAACTATTTGTTTTTCTCTTGTTAATCTTTTATTACAGGGGGTCTCAGTAAAAAACTCAGAGGGTATAGGGAAGATTATTTTCCCTCCCCTACACTGGTCAAGAGTCCTAGTGGCTCAGGGTTGTAAGGAACAACGGTCCCCTGGCTGGGGCTTGGTTCCATCCTCCTGGGAGAGGCATGGGCCTCGGCTCCAACAATCTTTGCACCCATGCCTCCGTTGGCTCCTTGTCCTCCTTACCTGCCTCCTTCTCTGAGTCATTCATTCATCCATGTCCCTTAAAGATCTAAAAAAAAAAGCAGTTGGTAATATCTTCAACAATAACCTCATCTTGGGGGTCAACAGAGAGAAAACATTTCACAGCTTTCCTTGAGGATGTTGGCATGATAGAAAGATCTTTCTCCATAAAAATAACACTCAAGCATGTCACTCAGTGTCGGAGTAAGTTAAGATGAGCCCCCCCCCCACCTTTTTCTTCCAGATAAACAAAAACTGAGACAATTTATTGTTAGCCATCTTACATACTAAAGAAGTTCTTCAGTCTGAAAGAGAGTGACCCTAGACAGAATCCACAAAAAAGACAAAATATCAGTAAAGGTAATTTAAGACAAGCTCCCTTTTTTTTTTTCTGTGGTACGCGGGCCTCCCACCGCCGTGGCCTCTCCCGCTGCGGAGCACAGGCTCTGGACGCGCAGGCCCAGTGGCCATGGCCCATGGGCCCAGCCGCTCCGTGGCACGTGGGATCCTCCCGGACCGGGGCACGAACCCGCGTCCCCTGCAACGGCAGGCAGACTCCCAATCACTGCGCCACCAGGGAAGCCCAAGACAAGCCCCTTTTTGAGAGGCTGTGAAAGGTTGGCTTTTACCTCCAAACGTCTTTCCCTAATTTTGGCTCTTCCTGTACATTTCCACTAAAAGTCTTTCCTAGAGCATGAAGAAGGAAGCTTAACGTAACTCCTACCTCCTACCAGTTCCTGTTCCCCACCTAATGCTAGCTGTAGGGTACAGGGAGATTTATTCTCAACTGTAAGTTTATTTGATTCCTTTTACAGAAGGCTATAGTAAGGGTAATGCATTAAAAAAACCCACAAAAAACCACATCTACAAACTGCTGAGACAACACTGTTTCAAGGTATTTAGCTCTGTCAAAAATCTGTATAAGCCTGAAACAATCATTAAAGTAGCAGATTCTACTCTTTTAAAATTTGAATTTTCCAAATTCTGTCAGGCTTACCTTCAAGTTTAGTGTGCCAAATGAGCATAAGCGAACTGTTTCTGAATACTGGGTAACCTCCGTAGAAAATAAAGCTTGTTGAATGAATGAACAGAATACAAAGTGTTGGGGTGAGGGGGGTCCAGCCCGAGAGTCTGGATTACTGTTGTGGCAGAGACAGCTGATTGGTCCCCAGGTATCACTGTTCCCTTTCTTTACAAATAGAACCACCTCCCTCTCTACCCCTGGGTTTTAACTGGGCGCATGACTTAGCTAGGAACTTTACTTCCTAGCCTCTCTTGAAGCTAGACATGGCCATGTAACTTTTTTTTTTTTAATTACGTATTTTATTTTTGGCTGTGTTGGGTCTTCGTTGCCGTGAGTGGGCTTTCTCTAGTTGTGGCGAGCGGGGGCTACTCTTCTTTGTGGTGCATGGGCTTCTCATTGCAGTGGCTTCTCTTGTTGTGGAGAATGGCCTCTAGGCATGTGGGCTTCAGTAGTTGTGGCACATGGGCTCAGTAGTTGTGGCTCATGGGCTCTAGAGCACAGGCTTAGCAGTTGTGGCACAAGGTCTTAGTTGCTCCGTGGCATGTGGGATCTTCCTGGACCAGGGCTTGAACCCGTATCCCCTGCATTGGCAGATAGATTCTTAACCACTGCGCCACCAGGGAAGCCCCATGTAACTAAGTTTTGGCCAACGGACTGTAAGCAGAAATAACATATGGAGCTTGAAACAAAACGACTTGCCCTGGACTTCTTTTCCCCTTCCTGCCAGCCAGGAATCAGTGACAAGGACAGAGCCAACTGGCCAGCTTGGATCCCTGGTAACTTGTGGGACTGCTCACCTACCTTTGAGAAAACAAACTTCTACCTTGTGTCAGCCACAGGGTTTTGGATCTCTTGGTCCCAGCAGCTCACTATTGAAGGGGAAAACTTGCCATCCCCACAATGTGCCTCTCTGGTAGAAGGATTACTTTGAGCTGGTTATTTTTGAAAAACAGCAGATATAGGAGAAGCTCTGAAAACCAAGTTAAGTTACACTCTTTTAAAAGACATTTACATTTATAAGGGAAATCTCCATTCATTAAGGGTGTTTTCTTCTCTGAACAAGGAAGAGTGACTAAAACTCTAGAAACTCTTATCAGTGGAAAAGGCAGAGACCGAAATCTGCATAACTATACCCTCATTTACTCTGCTTTGCCTGATTACCTCCCCTAACTGCTCCCCCCATCGTCTTTTGCCTTTAGCTGGAGATGGTATTTAAGGTGGTGGCTTGGGCCATTTGGGGGAGCAGGCAAAGCACAGTAAGTGAGGGTATAGTTAGGCAGATAGTTCCTGTGTGTCTCCCATGTACATAGGAGGTATATGCGTTATTAAACCTCTGTTTTTCTCCTGTTAATCTATCTTTTATTATGGGGGGGAGGTCTCAGCCAAGAACTTAGAAGGGTAGAGGGAAAATTACTTTTCCTCCCCATAAACTATACCCTAAATGGCACAGCTGTAGATGTTGACCCTTAAACAATGTGAGGGTTAGAAGTGCCACCGCACACACACACAGTCGAAAATCTGAGTATAACTTTTTTTTTAAGAATTTATGTTTTATTTATTTTTGGCTGTGTTGGGTCTTCCTTGCTGCGCACAGGCTTTCTCTAGTTGTGGCGAGTGGGGGCTACTCTTTGTTGCGGTGTGCAGGCTTCTCATTGCGGTGGCTTCTCTTGCTGCAGAGCACAGGCTTAGTTGCTCTGCAGCATGTGGGATCTTCCTGGACCAGGGCTTGAACCCATGTCCCCTGCACTGGCAGGTGGATTCTTAACCACTGAGCCACCAGGGAAGCCCTGATTGTAACTTTTGACTCTCCTAAAACTTAACTACTAATAGCCTACTGTTGACCTAAAGTCTTAACCAATAACATAAACTCTTGATTAACATATATTTTGTATGTTATATGTATTACATACTGTATTCTTACAATAAAGCTAGAGAAAAGGTTATTAAGAAAATCCTAAGAATGCATTTACAGTACTGCACTGTATTTATCAATACTATAAGTTTATGTTATCTGTTTATAAAATAAATCTGTCAGTACCTACATTAATATTGTCTTATATGATATAAAACACTGTAGATCTTATAAATATTATTAACACCAGATATCAAAAATAAAAAGATGTGGAAAAGAAATTCATGTTTTTTTTACAGTTATTTATTGAAAAAAATTCATGTGTAAGTAGACCCATACAGATCAAACCCATGTTGTTCAAGGGTCAACTGTACTTCTTTTCCCCAAAAGTCCCACCAAGAACCTTCTCCTACCCACTAAATGGTTTGGATTTATTCAGACAGAAGTCAAATTAATGTAATTCAGTAACATTTATTTTACATAAAACAATTTTCAAAGAATACATTTAAAAACCATCCAGATACTGATTTTATTGCATTACAAAACATTGAGAGGCACAATTGAAATATTCAAATAAATTGTGAGGGGTGGAGGTGGGGTGAGGCCTATGATCTCTATCCACGTTGTTCCTTAGTCACTGAGAGGCTCTGGGTCCAAGAGTCTCTACCATGAGGCAGTAGTGCACTTCATTTAGTAGGAATAAATCACATAAAATATATACTTTTATACAGAAAGTGTTACTGTACTGTCACTTTCAATTACTTATAAAAACTTCACTTTGAATTGCACAAAAGTTTTCTTTAAAATTGTTAACTCCCAGAAGGTGGGGCTTAGAACCAAGTATCTCTCTAAATAATTCATTACAAATAATTCAGGTTCCATTTCTCCACAGATCAAAAAAAAAAAAAATCTATGAAGACTTACAGTATGCAAATGAGACATTTAAAAAATTTTTTATAGGAAAATAGGTTTACACATTTGTCCCTAATCAGCTAAAGTTATTTTCTCTCTACTTTAAAACAAATCACAGAATATCCAAAGTTTTAAATCAGAGTACCTGCACCACAGTATAATGTGGCAGTGTTTACGTTAATTCATTTTGTGTATCATTCTACTGCAGTATCGGATTATCAAAAAGGCACATGGGTACATTCTTCGGAACAGTTTTGGTCTTTTAAAAAAAAAAAAAATCACACGTTTATAAGCAGTGATTTCAATCATGTTTAAAAACAAAAATACTAAACAGATTCATTTCCTAATCCAGGTGATACAGAATCCATGAGATTTCTTCGGGCACTTCACTTCCCATAGAATTTCTTGTTCAGCAGGTATATGAGAAGGTTTACATTCACTTTAACCTTATCAAACATTTTCATCACAGCTACTCCTTCATACTGCATCTGAAGTAAATCCTGAAATTGTAAGGAACACCAATCACATCTCCAATTTGACATTTCCCACATTTAAAACACATTCTAGAAGACTGTTGACAACAATAAGATTCGGTTGACCTAAGGACCTCAGTGGGGATTCTTATACTTCAGTGTGCATTAGAATCACCTGGTTTAAAAACACAGGCCAGTTAAAACAGATTACTGGGCCCTACCCCCAGGAATCTCTGATTCTGGATCTCTGGGGCGGGTCCCAAGAACTTGCATTTTAACAAGTTCCCAAGGGATGATGATATTGTTGGTCTGGGTGCCATAGTTTGAGAATCACTCACCTCGATGAAAGAAAACAGATTTTTAGAATTGATAAGGACTTTGAGAGAAAACCATTACCGTTAATATTAGACATATAATTAAAAGTTTAATTATAATTGAAAAACTCAAGACACAAATGTTACAGCAAGATGAGGTATATCCTTTAGAAGAGCCAGGGTTTTCTAAAGTGGAGTGAGACAGTTCACTGAGGAGCAAAAAGAATATTAGAACTCCTATTTTTATTTTTTCCTCATTTCTTAAGCATGTACATTTTCTATGTATTTTATAAAGTAGATTTTGAGTAAAGTGCCAAGAGCATGTATACTTTATAAATAAGTAAATATAGAGAAATACGGAGAAATGATCTCTTTACTGAGGACAACTGCGAGATTGAAATTTGGAGACCACTGTACAAAGCAACTCCTTCCGACCTAGACTACTTCTGTTCCTGTATTCTGTTCCTCATTCTCAAGTAACTTTATCATTCTGTTTCATTGCTGCTGTATAAACAAAGAAAAATTAATAAAATTTCCTTCCTTTATAAATTAATAACCGGTTCACACCAGCCAAATGCATGAGACTAAGCAGTAACATTTTTTTTTTTTTTGCGGTTCGCGGGCCTCTCACTGCTGTGGCCTCTCCCGTTGCGGAGCACAGGCTCCGGACGCGCAGGCTCAGCGGCCATGGCTCACGGGCCCAGCCGCTCCGCAGCATGTGGGATCTTCCTGGAACGGGGCATGAATCTGTGTCCCCTGCATCGGCAGGGGGACTCTCAACCACTGCGCCACCAGGGAAGCCCTAAGCAGTAACATTTTACAACAACACAGGACAGGGGCGCTTTCCCAGATAGAAGATATCTATCATTCCTGAACTGCCCTAGACTCATAGCCAGGTCTCATTTTCCTGTTTCTAGCTCTGGAAATTTCTTGCTTCTCGATGATAATGCCTTGTGTCTATAACAAGCAAGGCCACCTGCAGAAGTTGGAGTCTTCTTTGAGAGAACTTGGGCTCTTGCCAGCTTCCTGTTCCACTTTCTCAATGATCTCCAACTGTACTCAACTAAACCCCTCCATTATTTAGATATGCTTCTGGGATGGAAATTCCATAGGGAAGTGAAGTTCTTTCATCAAGAATGGTTTTGCCTATTAAAGCATAGTGGAGATTCACTTTTCCTTTGGTAAAGGCAACATCTGTCAAAGACTCTTGGAAAAGAATGAAACCAATAATGGTTAAATTGAGAAGGAATCATGTATGGAGGGGAATTAGCTGGGCCCCCCATGGGGAACAGAGGAACTCTGATTGCACTTGCGGTCGAAAGACCAGATTTTAGTCTTATCTCCACTATTTGCTATCTTACAACCTTGCAACATCATATAACTTCTCTGAGGTTCTGTTTCCTTGTGTGTAAATTGGGGCTGACACTGCCAACCCCATAGGCATGTTATTGGGCATATGAGATCAAGAAGTCTGCAAACACTTTGTAAGCCACTCTTGTCTGGTCAGGAACAACTGGAATCCTGTGAGACAGTCAGTAGTGTAGAGAGATGAAGAGTTTGGATTCTAGCGGCCCTTCCATAATGTGCTCTCTGAATCCCAGTTCTTCATCTGGGAAAGGAAGAATACCAAGACTGCAGCCCTCCATAAACACTGGCCATTATTTATATAAGCAGAACATCTTCACGTAACTCACACCTTCCTGTTATGTATATGGCTACAGGATATAATTAGGATATCATCTTTAGGAACTGAGGAAAGAATGGCCTGAAGAAAACCTAGAAGCATAATGTTAGAAGAAATCTCCCTTTTTGTCCTCTTAGAAACAAAGTCCTTGACTCACACTAAAGACCTGGCCGTCACATTTCTCTTTGGTAATTCGCTTCATATTAGAATTGTCTGAAAGCCATAAATTGTGTGAAAAGATAAGTCTGACTTTATGTCTGACAGCTATTATATGCAGGGTTGGCTCTGTGGGCATTCGACCTGTGCATGGTCCCATGATTAGAAGAAGGGTCCTGCACTTAGTTTAATGCTCTGCTGTCATCATCTTGAAATTCTCACCAATTTCGAGTAAGGGGCTCTGCATTTTCATTTTGCACTGAGCCCTGCAAATTATGTAGCTGGTCCTGATGATATGTCAATGATTGAAAAAAATCTGGAGCATAATAGCCACCTGCATACAGCTAAGGAGTAACATTTAACAGTTGTGTGTCTAAATGAATGGCGTGAACAGCTAATCCTACTATGAAACTTTTAACAAAGGAGCAAGTGAAGCTTGGTGTTTGCATAGTGTTAAAAGGAAGTCCTGTGGAATTCCTGAGGCCTCTCTAAACAGGTGTCTCCTGGTCACTTGTGATTCATCCGTTGTTCAGTTGATGTTTATTGGGCTTGGATCATTTCCTTCTTGGCAATCACATGATAGGTCTTTGCTACAGAAGAATCACTAACCAAGGCATATCACCACAAGCACGCTCTTTTCTCTTCCCATATTTATCTAAGTATTCCACAGAGTAACTCAAGACTTTCAGTTAAATTTTTAGATGGATACATTTAGTGACATTTAAAATAAACAAGAAAATAATACCATTAAGTATACTTTTCACAATTACATAATATCTTCAATTTTCTCTCTTAACTCTAATTTACTCCATTATCTCAGTGTCTTTATAAAACCCATTTAGCTCTCTTTTTTTTTTAGGCTTATAAGGAATGCTAGACAGAAAAGAAGGGCCCTGGTATTTTATCCCATGGGTTAGGGGTGGAGGTGTAACTGCACTGATCTCAGCCACAGGCTAGGGAGGCAGTGAGGCTGGAACTTACACCATTCCCAGTGGCTTATCATGATGTTCCATGTAGATGCATGCAGAATACTTGGTAACAGTTTTACAAGTAGTTGGTGGCCCAGGTAAATAGGTGTTATTTCCATTTAAAAACTCAATCACATCAAAAAAGAAAACTCAATCACATCTCTAAATTGATCCTGTGCAGGGATTAAGTTGGGAGTAGATAAACATTTACTTGCACCCTCCCTCCTTCTTTTTTGGTGGCACATAAACTGTTTTCTCAGTTTCTGCTCAAGTATATTTGGCTTAAATGTGGTTCTTATGAGAAAATAGCAGTAATTCTGACTGCAAACACCATTTTTCTATTTACAGATATCTGTTTTGCACAATGTCTTTCTTTCTTGTGATCCCAAATAGTTAACAAAGAAATTTAAGAAACTGATGCAAAAATAATTCTAGGAAGAAGAAAGGGAAGAAGGAGAAATGAGATGCAGAAAGTTCCAATCCTGGGTATATGCTATCTTAGGAAGAAATGCAATTTCCTAAGAAAAGGAAACTTTCCAACCTTTACTTAATAGCTACAAATATTTTTACATATATTATTCTTTTCTCTAAGCTTCAAAATGAAAACATAGCTTAGAAAAACTCACTGCTATGGTTTACCATTTAAAAGCAGTTTTAAGTTCCAATAATTTGGAAAATCATAGCTTTAAAAAAATCATCAACACTTAAAGTAATACTGGCAAATAAGGCTGGCATTGGTCTCCTGTTAAATTTCATTGTTGTCATGAAGAATGCAAGCCAGGGGCTTCCCTGGTGGCACAGTGGTTAAGAATCAGCCTGCCAATGCAGGGGACATGGGTTCGAGCCCTGGTCTGGGAAGATGCCACATGCCGCGGAGCAACTAACCTCGTGCACCACAACTACTGAGCCTGCACTCTAGAGCCCGCGAGCCACAACTACTGAGCCCACGTGCCACAACTACTGAAGCCTGCACGCCTAGAGCCCATGCTCTGCAGTAAGAAAAGCCACCACAATGAAAAGCCTGCACACTGCAATGAAGAGTAGCCCCGCTCACCGCAACTAGAGAAAGCCTGCGCGCAGCAACGAAGACCCAATGCAGCCCAAAAGAAATAAATTAAAAAAAAAAAAAAAAAAAAAAAAAAAGAATGCAAGCCAGGGAAGCCAAGAAGGACCCCCACTGTAAAACTCACCCCAATCTGCAGGAATCCCAGCTTACCTGAATATTGAGCTGCACCTTTTCCATCTCAACACCCAGGAATTTTGATCTGACATCGAAGATGCCCACATCTTCAGTAGATGAGATATCAAATGTAACATTTTTAAACCTAGTGAAGAAAGGACCATTCACACATGTGGAAATGCAAATATACGCTTAAAGCTGAAACAAATTAATGGACTCCTAAGTTACCATTCCTAGTGAACAGCCTGCTGGGAAAATTCTAAAGAAGTTACCCCAAATCTCCCACCATCAGTCCCCAGTTTGGCTCACTGGAAATAGGTTTGATGGCTCATGTTGACATCTGCAGCCCATGGAGCACTGAAGTAGATGCTTTGTTACAAGAGAAATGCAAAATATTGTCCTTGCTCTTAAAGAGCATAATATACAGTTGAAATTATATGAGATTCACAGAGCTATAAATGTTGACTTATACTGCTGACAGGCCAGTTGAGCATTTTAGATGATTAGTTTTACAGCAACTTCAAAGGGGAAGAAGCATTTTCTCTGAGTTGGTCTCAGTCAAGAGAAGGTTGGATGGGATAAATGGAAGAGAAGCCAGGCCGGAAGCCGGAGTTACAGAGGAGTACACACAGTGAGTCTGGCCTCCTCCAACGGAAAAGGGAGTGATGGAGCATAGGACTTAACGGTCCTTTCATTTTTTTAATTTTTTATTATTATTATTTTTTGCGGTACGCGGGCCTCTCACCATTGTGGCCTCTCCCGCTGCGGAGCACAGGCTCCGGACGCGCAGGCTCAGCGGCCATGACTCACGGGCCTAGCCGCTCCGCGGCATGTGGGATCTTCCCGGACCGGGGCACGAACCCGTGTCCCCTGCATCGGCAGGCGGACTCTCAACCACTGCGCCACCAGGGAAGCCCTTACGGTCCTTTTAAAATGGCGAACCCATTAGTGCCTGGTGTGGGGCTCGGAGGAGGGATTCTCCTCCACCTCAAATACACACCATAGTAGCACACTGCTGGAGTGGCTCTGACCCGGGCATCAGCACACAGTCCGTGGCTTTCAAATCAGAGAGGTACCATTTTGCAATTGTAAACAACTCTCATTGAGCAAGACCAAAAGGCAGCTTTTCTCTCTCACTGCTATGACGCAGTTCTTTTGGAGGGAGAGGCGAGGTTGGCAAATCCCAACACACTGGCTAAGCCACGGGACGCACAATCACTCGATCAGCACTTAGTCTGACCAGCAGCGCCAGATGCTCCCGGCCTGATGGGAAGACTGGAGATTACAATACGCGTGTTTTCTCCTGTCATCTGTAAGCAAGGGGAAGCCCTGACAGACCAAGTGAAGCCTTCTTCAAAGGCCACAGGAAACTGAAGTGGGAGTCAGATTTGATGGGCGGGATTAGAGGGCGCGTGTGCTTTGTGCAGATTTTGGGTGCCACTCACTGGTTTATCTGAAGATCGTCTACGCCCAGGAGGACACCCTTCTCATGCAGCTTTGCTGCGGTGTACCTCACCGGCTTCGCTCGCTTTGTCCCTTTGGGTTCTCCTTTTCCATCCAGTTTAATTGATCTCCGAGTATTTCTGACAAAATAAGAACAGACCATCCGTCGTGAAGATGGCAAACTCAGACGTTCCTGGCAGTGCAATAACCGGCACAGAGGGCACACCAATGTCCACACCTGGCCCCCACTATATGGAACCTGGGCAACTTTATATTGTGTGATAGTTGGCGACAACCTTCCCGGTACAGTGCAATCTCACTACTGAACTGTTTAAGGAAAAGCTATTTTCGCTGCAACTCAAGTTTAAATTACAGACTAATATGTTTCATAAAACTTGTGCTTTGCTGTCTCAGGCATATTGAACCATGTGGCTCGATTAAGTCATTTCACAAGCAGCTTAGGTGCCATAACATAAACTGCGTACACACTCCTAAAGAAAGGTATCACTAGGAGTGCTTTAATTTATTTAACAAATAGTACATGGCCATCCCTGTTCCAAGTGCTTTCTAAATACTGACTCACATTTACAAAATTAACCTTGCCATAGTGTTCTGAAATAAATTCCTTTCTTCTGTATCATTTCATTTAGGTCTCATAACAACACTTGTAAGGCTGGTACTCCCAATTCCCTATTAAAGATGAGAAAATTGAGGCTTCAGAGATCACTAGACTGGTTCAAGATCACACAATGTAAGAGAGAATCCCAATCTAGCTCACCTGACTGCAGAGGTTGTAAAATGCCTTGTCGTAGTTGCAATAAATACATAAAGAAAACCTCTGACAAGCTTATTTCTACTAAATATTAGCTTTACCAACTTTTTTCCTCCCAGGAATAGCATAAAAGTAATTTACAGGCTGCAAGCAAATGAATTAAAATTCAGAACTAGTGGGGCACAGATAAATGAGATTTAAATTTGGTTATATTCCTTCATCAAATCTCTGATTAAAGCAATTGATTTTTCCATATAGCACCATTTCCTAGTGTCAATTTTACTACAAGGGTTACATAAAAATACTGAATTATGTATTTAAATGGGTAATTAAAATTTGATTAGTATTGACCTTAGTCTAGTGATAAGAGTAATTATGAGCAAAGAATACTCATTAAAAGTAGCTATATTGTGAAAAAAAAATCTATGATATGTATGCTAATGGGTAATAGAGAACTGACAAATTTTGTCTTTTGTGTAAGTAATTTTTAAAAACCAGTAAATAATTTAAAATCATTAAGCTGTGCTGTGCAATAGCAAATATCTGGTGTTACCTAACATTTTCAAGTATATAAAAACTGTTTATTGTTAACATCCCCAAGCGTAGCTTTTTTTTTTTTAAATAATAGTGTTTAAAACACACCTTTGACTAAAAAAGAAGGAATAATGAAAGTGCTTCCTCAAGTGTTTAAAGCTACTTGTTTGAAACACAACAGGGTAAACTACTTTAATGCCAATGTTAATAGAGAAGTAACGTTTCTAAATTCACTCCTGACTTCTTAGCTCAACAGTGGCAAATCATAAAATTGAGATTCTAATTTTTGATTATATAATAAAGCAAAAGTTTGCTACCACACCCAACCCGACAGCCCAGGATTGTAAAAGAATGGCTACCCCATATAAATCATGACATTACAAAAGAATATATGATTTCAACTTACTTTCTTTTTAAGTTGTCTAAACAAGTCTTTATGTAGGTGTCATAATAATTAATTTGCTCTTCATAAAATGCTGCCTTCTTGTTAAGTGCATTCAGGGTCTGTTGAAGTTTTTCCAATTCAGCTTTTCGAAGCTGACGATGGATTCTCTGATTTCGAATATCCTAAAATAACAAGGAAAGGCCATGGTATGAGATTTAAGCAGGAGTTTGCTTTATGATATTGCCCATTTGGGACAAGAAGAATACCTAGTACTAAATCACTATTTGTGACTGTTGTAGTTTATTTTAGTCACCTCATTTTAAACCCTCAACACCAAAATGTTCCCTTTTTACTTTAGAACTGGGAGTGTCTGTATTTCATTTTAAGAGAGGTGCTAAGGTTGATGGAAAAGCAGAGAAGCAATTTTAGATTAATTGTATACGGAGAAATAGTGTTTTTAAAAGGGCACAAGGAAGACTTTAGCAGGAGAAAATTCCTTCAGAATATTTTGAACATTCTACTTTGAAGAATACTTTACCCTGAAAAGGGTTACATTTCATCATTACATTCATTTTCTTTTTTTTTGGCTGTTCCATGCGGCTTGTGGGAATCTCAGTTTCCCGACCAGGGATCAAACCTGGGCCCTCGGCAATGAAAGTGCAGAGTCCTAACCACTGGACTGCCAGGGAATCCCCGATTTTATAAATTAAAAAAACAATACACTTTTTAATCTGAAAAATATTTCTCAAGATTTGCAAGAACAACTGGGTCTCAAGACTGATTGAAAAAATTCAACATGGATAACTATTACTTGGATTTAAATAGAGTTCTTAGAACATAAAGTTGACCAAGCTGCTTACAGCTTACGAGAGATTTGTTATATTTAAACTTACAGACACACAATTCTTTTTTTCGTAATTCTAATTGGTAAATTTAAAAAATGTTTCATTTAAGAAAATGGTGCCTATTTAATATTATTTTTCCTTTGTGGACAGTTAAAAAACATTCCTCTAGGAATCCAAAGACAGACAAACACGTCCTTCTTAAGTAAAAATTCTTCATTACGTAGAATCTTTTGGGGGATGCTTTCATGATAGCTTTTTTCTTTTTCCAAGACAAAAGCATCAATTTCTCTACTACATATTCCCTGAGAGACATATTTTGCACCCCAGAGCTATAGAAAAAAAACGTTACTTCCCTTGAGTCACTCAGGCTGGGAGGAGGAATAAGCCTACTGCCAGAACTGACCATAACTTTCCATGGAAGAATGAAGCTGAGTGCATTTCCCTCCCAGAAGTTAAGAAAATTTATTTTTTTTCTGATCATGTAACTGTCCTTAACCTCCAGACCCATTTAAATTTGCATGTTTGGATAAAAAGAACGAAATTTTTTTTTTTAAACCCAAAATATATACTTCCTTATCTTTGGCAAACAGATCTAGCCTTTTCCTGTGATGTTTCCTTGCACTAATTTGATATCCTTTTCTCAGGAAGTTTCTCAACTGTCAAAATACGGGAGGAGAAAACAGAAACTAACTTTTAAGTCTGAACTGCATTCAGGCTAAACTGCTTAGAGGAAAATTCTCAGGGACACAGAGGTACCATCTCAGTGGCAGGTCCCATGGGCAACAGGGTTATATGACAACTAACAACTCAAGAGAGAACTCTCCTAAACGTGTCACTTTTAAAACTAGTAGGTATTGTTTAAAGCAATAGATGAAACTTGTCTATTACATTTCCTAAGCATTTACATCTGGTGTGTTTCAACTCTTCTAATGACTTGGGGGAGTTGTGATTATTCTCTATGAAAAGTCATTAACTTCTCTGAAACCTTAAAAAATCTGTAATATTGAGGAGGACAGGAACCATATGTATATAACTATGAATTCCTCATGTCACCTCAGAGTCCCAGCATGTGTGTGACCAATGATTAACACATGTCTGCTAAGCAAAGGAGAAAGAATACTCTTTCCAACAACCTTGGCAATCTCATTGAGAATGTCTTGGTATTTATTTTTGGATGACACATGTCCAGTCTGTTCCAATGTCCGAAGATTCCTCTGGATTTTCCTCTTCTTCTGCTCAAGGGGCAGCTGTGCATCTTCAACCATAGACTGGCTATGCTTCATGTCTTCGGGAGTCCTGGAATCTAAAACTGCACGGCTCACCATGTCTGCGGCATGATCTATCTCCTGGAAAGGGAATATCAAGATGTTGATTTATCTCTGATGCCCTAATCTCAGATTCAGAAGCTGTACAAGGCAAGTTAATATCAAAATGAAAGAGGTCCTCCAGCCAAGGTCCAGAGACAGAATTACAATACTTTCTTCATGGGTTTTGAAGTAGGTCTTTGGGAAGGAATTACTTTGTTTTTCTGAGAAACATAGCAGTGGTGGCAGGCCTACTTTGAGCAAAATTCTAAATAGCTACTTTATTGCTAAGATGACAAGTCACCTTAGTAATGGACATATTATCAGGGATAACTGGTATTTTATAATTCTCTGGATGGAAAGATATCAGTTTTGGGTAGGATAGTCCAGATGAGGAAACTAAAACTAGATAATCCATTAAAACGTGGCCATGAGAACCCTGAACTAAACTCTAACATCAGCCATATTTACAGAGATTCATAAGCTGTAAAGGTTTTGTTCTGGTAAGGGAATCATTCTCAAACTTCCGGCTCTGAAAAACCTGCAGGGTTTCTTTGAACCAAAGGAAATTAAGAGTATTCTAGCACAAAATAAGTTTCCAAATAAATGATAAGTAAATAAATGAATCAAGACAGTTTGGATAGTTTGTTTAAAAAACCAGTAATAACAAGAGACGGGTGATCTTCCCATGTCACAGTGCCAGACAACTGATTGACACTGTAGACAAAGTCTAAGAATATAAATGACAGATCAACTTTATGGACACAGTAACAGTAAACCAGGTCAGCAGTAAACAGTAACAGTAGCAGCCAATATTGTTGAGAACTTAATATGTATCAGATATTATTCTACCCACTTAACATGTTTTAACTGAGTTATTCCTGAATTGGGTACTATTATTATTATTATTCCCTTTTTGCAGTTGAGGAAATCAAGGCATAGAAATATTTCTAAGTGCCTAGAGTTACAGAGCTAGAAGTTACAGAGCTATACTTGATCTTGGAAGTCTGCACTCTTAGTGACTAAGCTACATTTGGGGAAACATAAAATATTCACACATTAACAAACATCAGATAACTTGACATTATATATATATATACTTTTATTAAAAACTGTGACAGAATGATTTCTTGGCAACCAATTAAATTAGAATGATTCAGGAAATTACATGTAGCCCAGCTAAGAGTAACTAAATAGATAATTTTATTAGCGTTTGTTTAGGGAGTGGCAATTATTGAAACTAAAGCAATATCATTGAAATCAATTCAGAACGAACTAAATAATGATGCATTTTCAAGGATGCTAATAAAAAGATTATTGCAAGATTGTTATTAAAGTTTAATAAACTTTAGTTATTTACACTAGGATAATGGTGCTCTGACCTAATGGACTCAAGACGTTTGCTTCCAAAGCATTTGGAAAACAGTTTTAATGTGTGGGACGTTTCTTCATTTCTTCAAGTTAGCAAAAAAATAAAATATGAAAGGTATTTTTCTATATCCTGTCAACCAGAACTATCTCTTAAGTGACTTATCTGCCCATCCACTGCAATGAATACAGTCTTCATTTTTAAGTAGTCTATTCTTCTTTTCCTTTGTTTCCTACACTCACTGCTCAAAGTTTACAATGAACATTCAGAGGCTTTGAAAGACCCAGAACTATCTTCCTAGTCCAGGACAAAATTATTAAGCATAAATTCAGTGCTGCATTTTTCTATTTCATTCCATTGATAGTCCATGGATTTTATATATAGCTGAACTCGGTTGAATTCCTTACTTCCAAACCGTGTCAGATACAGCTTCTCTGAGATAAACATTTGGCACGAAGATTTGTTAACAAAATCAACTCCTATCAAAGGTACTTATTATTTTACACTCTAAGGCCAATTACCTGTTTTGTACTTGCTGGTGTCTCTAAGATTTCTGACAGTGTGCTCCCTGGTTGGTTCCGGATCACATCAATGATCAGCTTTTTGGTCCTTACAAAATATAGAAAGGAGAGACAGGCTTTCAGACAGCAGTCCCGATGCACAAAAATCTGCTTCTCCCAAGGGAGTGAACAAGCACCAACAGAGATGAAGCCTCAAAGAGAATCCCTTAAAATAAAACCATCTCACAGAGCTTCCCGTCTGCTTTAAGGCTCCCCAAAGTTTGTGAATGCTTGATAATCAAAGTAAGGGTTTGGGGCTTCCCTGGTGGCGCAGTGGTTGGGAGTCCGCCTGCCGATGCAGGGGACACGGGTTCGTGCCCCGGTCCGGGAAGATCCCACATGCCGCGGAGCGGCTGGGCCCGTGAGCCATGGCCGCTGAGCCTGCGTGTCCGGAGCCTGTGCTCCGCAACAGGAGAGGCCACAACAGTGAGAGGCCCGCGCACCGCAAAATAAATAAATAAATAAATAAATAAAAGTCTGGGTTTTATATGCTTGATGTTGTCAGATTATAGTGTCAGTATCATGGGCACAAGTATGTCATAAGATTCCTTATCTAAGTACCTGTTCTTCTTTTTAGACTGAGACTACTTTTTGACGAGAAGGAAGGATAATATGGTCCGTTACTGTGGAGGGTGCAGGAAAGGTCCCCCTTTCCTAACTTTAGTAACATTTAAACTTCTGAGCCTGTTGAAAACATCATAAGCCTTTAGGAACCAGAGAAGCTGTTAGCTTTCCTGCTCTGAGAAGGTTATGAAACACTGTGAAGGCCAGTGGGAGGCCAAGTCCTGTGTGGGCTGTGGAGGCTTTGGCTGCTGGATGACACAGCAGCCAGGAGGATGGGTGTTTGGGAGCCTCAGGTCTGGTGGCGGGACGAACCCATCGGGTGGGAGAGAACTGAAGAGCTGCTCGGTAACAAGAGCTGGAAAACCCCTCTGTTAGTGCTAAAACCACCTATTTTTTCATACGTGTTCTTTAGGGTAATCAGCCAACCTTTACTAATTAAAGATCAGGTTACGGAACTATGTAAAAAGATTTTAACTTAAAAGGCAAATGGTCAAGTGTGCTCCCTTTTACATAAGTGGGAACATTATTGGACATCGCGTCCCTTCAAAAAATAAAAGGCGGGGGGAACATAAACAGAAGTTGCCTTAAATTACAAACAGGTCTAACCAACGTCTGAAGTTACACTCTCATTGCATTGAACCTCAGTTCTTTCCAAGGCATTACATGGTGTCATTGGATGATGAATTTCTTCCTCAACTACAGCAGAAAATGTTCACATGGCATGAAAATTGGAAAATGAAAATAAAACATAGTTCATGTTTTGAAGCACTGGGGCAACTGCTCCCAAAGGACAAGAGGAAACTTTCAAAGAGGACTCCAGATATATTATTTTTGCAAACAGGATAAAATCCAATAAACCATCTGTAGCCATTATTTTTCTCCTTTCTGATTTATTTCAAGTCTGTATGAGAAGAATGATCACAACCATTTCCTCTGGCCCATGACCCTTCACTGCTGGGGATTTACAGGCTGTCTGGGAATGCATACAGAAATGCTCCCCCAAGAGTCAGAGGTGGACACACAGCTCATTGCAGCCACGTGGGAGACGGCCCTGTTCCTGAGGCTGAGAGAGCCAAGTATCTATCGTTTCTGTCCCACACAACTCCATCCCCCAATCATCATTATAAACGCATTAAGCTGGAACAGTGAGTTAAAAATAAAAGCTCTGCGTGATTTTAACAAATGTAAATACAGTGACTGTCTCTTATTTGAACTAATATTCTAGGAATGACTGACGATATATGCTTCCAGGAAACTCCCAGCTCGACTCTTTAGAGACGCTATCTGATGACCCAAATGACCAAGGTCACTCAAGTATACCCTGCTAGGGACAAAGAATGTTTATTTGTTCAGGAGTGGCTGGAGGACAAACTGCTCACACAGCCTTTCTCTTGAAATTCTACTTTATGTCAGGCCTCCACTGGAACCCACTGCCAAAGTTCTACCCCAGATGTCTTACATGTAAATAACCATCCCAGTTTCATGACAGGGAATTCAGTACCTTGCCCTGTGGTATGCCTAATGATTAAGAACACTGGGTCAGACAGATCTAAGGTTGAATCAGGGTTCCTGTTGCTTACTAGGTGTGTGGACTTGTGCAAATTATAAAGTCCCTATAGGTGTTTTTTTTTTTTTTTCATTTATGTAATGGGAATCTCTCAGGACTGAATGAAAGATGCATGTAAAGCCTCTCCCTAGGGTCTGACATGTGGTCAGCACTCACATGGTCACTAAAGCTGTGCTGCCCAAGATGGCACCCACTGGTCAGCAGGTGGTCAGTGGGCACTTGAGACATGGCTGGTCCAAACTGAGATAAGCATTAAGCGCAAAACACACATCAGATTTGGAAGGCTCAGTATGAAAAAAGGAATGTACCATGTATCATTAACAATTTTTTTACACTGATTCCATATTGAAATGACAATATTTTGGATATAGTGGGGTAAATAAATGTATTAGAATTAATTTCACCTGTTTCTTTAAAAAATGTGGCTTCTACAAAATTTAAAAGTAACTGTGTGGCTGACATTAAATCTCTTTTGGCGAGCACAGCACTGGAACAGCCCGTTCTTAAATGGGAAGCCCACTCTGAAAGGCCTGCCTTCCAGTAGGGTCCACTCACTGGACCCAGTGAGTCACAGAACATCAGCACCGAGGGGGACCTTGGGCAACAGTCCAATCCCTGATTTTACAAATGAGTCAGCTAAGACCTAAGAGGGTCAATCGTTATAGAAGGTCACATCCTATTTTCTAGAGTTGCAGGAAACAAATTGAATTCCCCTTCCTCATCATCAGCCCCTCATCAACCTGCAGAGAGTGCCAGAATTGTAGCTCCGTCCCCTCTTCTCTTTTTTTCCAAGTGAAACCCCTCAGTTCCTGAAACCTCTTCACAATAGGAGTTAAAGAGAGTTTCCAGTCCTGCTCACATTTCAGTTTGCCAATGACTTTAAGACATGTCCCCTCCCCACCTTAATGCAAACACAATATTCTAGAGATGGTCTGACCAGCATAAATCAACCGGTTCAAGTTTTGGCCCCCTGGCTGTTCATATAATAGGTAAGACAGGCTGGTCAAACTCTGCCACCCTCCCTGAATTAGGAGAGTTAAGAAAAAAGAAATACACCAGGGAGTTTCTTCATCATAGCTCTGCTCAAATCCCATGGTCAATGAATGCAACCGCCTGGTGCTTGTAAAGTGGTGTGGTCCCTCAGGTTTGGCCATTGCACTCAGAGGGTGTCTGTTATCACATTCTGACCAGGACCATTCCTGAGCCTCCCCCTCTGCCATCTGCCTTACAGTGTGCCCAAGGTTGAAAAGGAATTGGTGTTTGTGGAAGCTAAAAAATATTTCCAATTGTTTAAAATTCTAATAACATGATTATACATTTTTATCACCAGAACTCGAATATCTCCTTACCCATTTACTGCTCATGTCAGCTTGGACTAAAAGCAAGAAAATCTTGCAGCTGGGATGATGGATGCCTAAACTGAGTTATGTGAGAGGAAACAAATTCTTAAGAGATGACAACTTAAGCACTCAGGCAGCTAAGTATGAATAAAAGCCATCTATAATGCCTTCTACTTACACACATACTTTCATAGAAAAGCAAGCTTAATAAAGGCCAAAAGGATCACATACTATAAGTTGAATCATAAGTTATAATGAGAGAGATTTTCTTTTCTTTTTTTTTTTAGTTTATTTATTATTTTTAGCTGCATTGGGTCTTTGTTGCTGCGCGCGGGCTTTCTCTCGTTGCAGCGAGCGGGGGCTACTCTTCTTTGCGGTGCATGGGCTTCTCATTGCAGTGGCTTCTCTTGCTGCAGAGCACAGGCTCTAGGCATGCGGGCTTCAGTAGTTGTGGCTCGTGGGCTCTAGAGCACAGGCTCAGTAGTTGTGGTGCACGGGCTTATTTGCTCCGCGGCATGTGGGATCTTCCTGGACCAGGGCTCAAACCCGTGTCCCCTGCATTGGCAGGTGGATTCTTTTTTTTTTTTTTTTCCTCCTCTATTAACTTTAATCACATTTTCAACAAGCAGTCAAGAATGAAGCTCTGACAGCAAGCCATAAATTTACACAAGCAAGCATTGTCACTTTTCTGCAGTAGCAACACTGATAACACAAGAGTTGAGTATTTTCTTTCTTGTGCCTTTCTTTACTGAAGAGCAATAAAAAAAAAAGACCTGAAAGATTTATACATACCTCAAATTCATTTGCCATAAATCTCTTGAAATTATTGTATTTAATTCTGTTTGGTTTATGGCAAATAAAAAATCAACTTAGTTCCCCAATTAGATTGGTAAATGCAGATTTTTAAAGATCACAGTGATGACAGAACTGGTACATGTTTCATCTTAATACACCTGCTTATGAGAACAGACATTAAACGCTAAAAAGGATTTACATTTAACATGGATCATTTGCCATGTGGGCAAATACTTCTGGTTTACTCAGAGCCAGAATCTTTATATGGTTCCAGAGGGACCCCTTGGCAGATTTTGCTGATTACTCATTAAACAGTTGAAACATGTATAGACATTATTTATCTTACAAAGCTTACCCACAGCAAAACACACGTAAAAATGAGGTAAATCTATGGGCAAGATTATGGTTCTTGGAAAGGTTAAAAGTCAACTCTATTTTTGGTAAGCTTTTCCTTGTGAGCACATTTTAAAAGCTGAAAATATGAAGTGCTGGAAGGCCACAAACTTAACAAGCATGTCTTGTCATCCAGTGAAACATGGCATTACGCTGCCACGCAAAATCTGCAACTTCTCTCAACAGGCCAATTCAGAGACCAGCGTGGCTCTCTTTGAAGAGCAGAGACAAAGTTTTGACTCTCTTCAATGTGGTCTCTGCTCCCAGGACAGTTGTTTCTCAGTACATTACTCATGGAATAACACTGTACACACTCCTCCAAGAGCCAGGGAGGCTCTGACAGGCAGCCACCATATTGGCCTTCTGAGCCACAATATTAAAGTAACATTAACCCTGCATAAGAATGAATTAAATTACTTTTCTAAGAAGTCTGTATTTACAGTTCTCTGAGATAATCAATGGAAACTAAGACCAACCCTCATTAACAAAGAGCATGTTTATACCATTTTCTTCCTACTTCTCCCCATTTAGAAATATAGGCAGATACAGGAACTTAAAACTGGGAAGATGTGGCATTCTTCTTCTAGGAAACAGCTAAGACTCCGGTAGCAGTTTCTTTTTCCTGCAGAAGAGTGACACTGAATACATTGCTAAACGTGAGGCAGAGGCTAAGCAGTTTGGTGGGAGCGGTTTCTGAGGGGAAGGCAATGTTTTCTCATCAGTTTGTCACGGCTATGGTTCAAGTTCTCCAAAGGCTGGAAATTTTGCCAGGCCCTTCTCCATCTCGGCGTATTGTTCTTTAAGCCTCTCCATGGCTTTTCTGTGCTCTTCGTCCACTTCAGCCTGTTTGCTGTGTTGTTCTTTCATGAAAACCTCCCACTGCATTATATGCTGTTTCTCACTAGCTATTAAATGGTCATTATGCATCTTTTTTCGCTCCTGTTCCCTTCCCTCTGTTGGAGCCTACTGACCGAGTCAGTAGCTGCTTGCAATCTCTGGAGAACTTGGTTTAAGTTGTCTTGCATTGTTTCCCTACACGTGGGAAGAGTATGTTCATTTGTTTCACGGATCATATTCTTCCAATTTTCAAGAACTCGCATTTCTCGAAGACCACGTTTTTCTTCAAATTCTTTCACAAAATAACGGGTTTCACCTTGGATAACTGGTCTGTGATCTAACAGCCTTGAATGAATTTCTCCAAGATCCTTGATAATGAGGTGGGCTGGCGAGCCCGCGGTCCCCAGCGAGTCCTTCTTCTGGCCGCCGCCGCCGCCGCCGCCGCCGTCCGTCCGGGGCGGCCTCACAAACCACGGGGATCTCCGACCCTCCGCCGCTCATCCCGGCCAGCTCCGCCCATCTGCGGCTGCGCTGCGCCTGCGCAAACCTACGCGGCCCGCTTTTGGCAGGTGGATTCTTAACCACTGTGCCATCGGGGAAGCCCGAGAGAGATTTTCAATTGTACAGTTCTTTATAATTTATAAGGTGTCACTGTGTGACTTCATTTACTCACCAGAGTCCTTCCTCCCTTTCCCATCACCTCCCCTCTTCTCCATTTGATGGATGAGGAAACAAATGGGGAAGTGATTTGCTCAGAGTCCAACGGCTAATGAGTGAGATTGCGGCTGTAATCCCAGGTCTCCCTAGGACTCCTCAACCAGGCTTTTTTGTTCGTTTGTCCTTTTAATACCACCATGCTTGGTAGTATTAGCAAAATGGCAATAGCCCAAACCGAAGCTCCCTATTCCATAAAGATATGGAAGGGTAACAGAAATAGAATGTTTCTTCTTATTCCACCATGTGCCTTCATGTCCCTTACTCTATGTCAGTCCTTCTCTGTGGCCTGGGAAGCAATGCCCCAGCATCAGGTATACAATAACTGCTCTGCTATCATTCTTATTGTTTATTCTATGATCCCTAAGAGTGCAAAGGACAGTGACCTTGCCCTCAAGTTGTAAAACCTTGTGATCAAGAGTGTAGACCCGGAAATATTTAAGACTGCCTGGATTTGAACCTATGCCCCACTTACTAGCTATACTACCAGGAAAGGGTTTTTGTCTGTTCTGTGCCTAGTTTCCTCTTACATAAAACCCAGGTTATAACCTCTACCTCTTGGAGTTGCTGAGAGTATTACATGACTCACAGATGTTGTTATGTTATACATTTTGTTATCTGTTATTATCTATATCCGTATCCATAGGACAGTCCCTGGTACATGGTAAGTACTGCATAGGTGTTTGGTATCATTATCATCTTCATCCTCATCTAATTATTAAGAATTATGAAACTAGCATGGAATTAAATTTATAAGCATAAGGATTAACAGTGCCTTATTCAGGGACCCTCATGAAGATGAATTACTCATCACTGGAAAGCTAGTGATTTTGTAATTAATAATAAGGGGGGCATTTTGAAAGTTAAAAACACAACCTGTTTAACAAGGAGGCAAAATAGTTTTTTGATAGAGAAAAGCCAGTTATTTTTATCCCCAACAGCTCTGCATTCCATGACTGTTTACTTCTTAGTAACTTCTGAAAGGCATTGTCTGATTTCAGTTAAATTTGGTTCTCTAATGAAGAGTCTCAAGAACTATATTTTATGTTTGAGTTAGGAATTTGGTTTATTAGCTTGGAAGAAAGTCATCCCCATAAGAGTTCTCGAATCAGTATTTCCAAGCGTCTATCAATGGAATATCAATGGCCTATGAATTTAAAGCATGTCAGTGCCCATCTACTTGCTTCCCATAATTTTAGAATTTAATTTCCACACCTCGGAGATAAAGACTCAGACTAGATGGTCTCCAAGCTCCTCGTCAATGACACAGTTTATAATTATCTGTTAGTATCAAGATTTTGAAATATATACTTAAGGTATAATGTATTTGGAAGTAAGGCTAGCCTAACATCATGGAGCGAACTCTACTGACTGTTTTGGGCAATACCCAAATTTCACTTTTAGGGAAGGCTACTTGGTCAGTCTTCATTTCAGGTTGTTATCCACGATGATCCACTGGGCTGCTTAGTGAAGGGCTCTGCTAACAGCAGGATCTCAAAGTATGCCCAGAGGAAGGCTTTCTAGACCCCAGAGGCCTATGAAAGCAGTAAATTATTGAATCTATTAAAACATTGGCCCAATAGCCTTTTTTATATAAATGGAAAAGTTGATCCTACAGTTCACATGGAATTGCAAGGAACCCCAAGTAGCAAAAAGAATCTTGAAAAAGAACAACTTGGAAGGCTCATACTTCCCAATTTCAAAACTTACTACAAAGCTACAGTGATAAATGCTGTGTGGTACTAGCATAAGGATAGGCATATAGATCAATGGAATAGAATTTAGAGTCTAGAAAACCATACATGTATGGTAGATTGGCTTTTGACAAGAGTGTCTAGACCATCTAATGGAGAAAGAATAGTCTCTTTAAGAAATGGTGGTGGAAAACTGGGCATCCACATGCAAAAGAATAACGTTGCACCCCGATCTACCACCATACACAAAAATTAGCTCAAAAGGGATCACAGACCTAAATATAAAAGCTGAAACTATAGAACACTTAGAAAAAAACACAGGAGTAATTCCTCATGATCTTGGATTGAGCAATGAATTCTTATATATGACACGAAAAGCACAAGAAACAACAACAAAAAATAGATAAACTGCATTTCATTAAGTTAAAAAACTTTTCTACAGAAAAGGATATTACCAAGAGAATAAAAAGACAGCCCTGAAATAATGCCATTTGCAGCAACATGGATACAACTAGAGATTATCATACTAAGTGACATAAGTCAGAAAGAGAAAGACCATATGATATCACTTATATTTGGAATCTAAAACATGACACAAATGAACCTATCTATGAAACAGAAACAGAATCACAGACATAGAGAACAGACTGGTAGTTGCCGGAGGGGGTGTTGGGGGGTGTTGGGGGAGGGATGCAGTGGGAGGTTGGGAGCAGATATAAGCTTTAATATATAGAATGGATAAACAACAAGGTCCTACTGTATAGCATAAAGAACTATATTCAATAGCCTATGATAGACCACAATGGAAAAAATATATTAAAAAGAAGAATGTATATATATAACTGAATTACTTTGCTGTACAGCAGTAATTAACACAACATTGTAAACCAACTATACTTCAATAATAAAAAGACAACCCATAGAAGGGGTGAAAATATTTGCAAATCACATATCTGATAGGGGTTTACTATCCAGAACATATAAAGACCTCTTACAACTCTGCAACAAAAAGACAAACAATCCAACTAAAAAATCGGCAAAAGACTTGAATAGACATTTCTACAAAGAAGATAGGCTGACAAGCACATGGAAACATTATTAATTATTAATCATTAGGGAAACATTATTAATCATTAGGGAAATGCAAATCAAAACCACAATGAGATACTACTTCATACCCACTAGGATGGCTATAACAACAAAATAAACAAAACAGAAAATAAATTTTGGTGAATTATGGAAAAATTGAAACTCTCATACTTTGTTGGTAGGAATATAAAATGGTGTAGCCACTGTGGAAAAAAGGTCTGGCAGTTCCTCAAAACAGAATTACCATATGACCCAGCAATTCCACTCCTAGGTGTATACCCAAAAGAACTGAAAACAGTATTCAAATAAAAAGATGTATATAAATGTTTACAGTAGTACTATTCACTACAGCCAAAAGGTAGCAACAACCCAAATGTCCATGATAAATGTGGTATGTCCATACAATGGAATGTTATTCAGCCAAAAATATGCTTAATAAGAGAAGCCAGACACAAAAGGCCACATATTGTATGATTCCATTATATGAAATTTCCAGAATAGGCAAGTTCATAGAGACAGAAAGCAGAAAAGATGCCCCAGGGTCATTGCGGAATGACTGCTTAATGGATACGGGGTTACTTTTGGGGTGATAACAATGTTCTGGAACTATAGATAGTTGTGATGCTTGCACAACATTCTGGATGTACTAAGTGCCACTGCATTGTATACTTTAAAAGGTTAGATTTGTAAATTTTATGTTGTGTGTATTTTACTACAAAATACAAGAGTAAGTAAATAAATAAATAAAACTACTGGCTGGCTCTACTTGGAATGGTGATTAAAGAAGTAGACAGTACTTTTTTCTAGCATACAGTGGGGGAGGGAGCCACACAAGGGCTAAGGCAAGTAGGACAATGCACCAGGCCTTCCTGGCTAAGATGCACTGCTGCCCAACACACCTGACTTTCATGGTTTTGCTTTTGAAATGTGGACTCCAAAAATTCACAGAACCATGGAGACTCAGATTCAGAAATAAGTATAAATATACATGATGTTCAGACTATTTTATATTTTAGACTACCCAAATCATGATCTCCATTCATTAATGCAGACATTTGAGTTGACTGCATTTAGAAAATGGTGTTCAAGTAACAGACAAAATTAATTATGAAAAAATTTCTTCCTCTTACTTCTAAAGGAGAAAGCTTATGAGATCACAGGATAAGTGGCCTAATTTAATTTGCATGGTGGAACCACAGGATCTGTATTTCCAGTTACCTTTGTAATTGGCACATGCTCAGAGGAACCCAGGGAGCAGCTTCCACAGTTTTCCCCCTTTTTTCTGTTGCCCTGTCCTGAGCTGTCTCTGCAAGTTCAATCTGACTTCATCATCAGTAGTTTAAAGGAACTGCCCTCAACTCTTATGAAGCCAAGTTTGTGTAGGAGTCCTGCAGCTTGTCCTGGGTCCCTCAGGTGAGCTGTGCTCTCCATCAGACTGCAGACCCCCGGAAGGCAGGGACCCTTAATGGCTTGCTCACCGCTGTGTCCTCAGCCTCAAGCCCAGTGCCATGGACACAGACTAGATACTCAAGTATTCGGCTATGTGAACAAACAGATCCTTAGAGAATATCGGAGCACAAAATAAATAAGCCTAGTAGAAGAAGCACATATGTACATATTGCAACATAGCACACTAAGTGTTTTTTTTTTTTTTTTTTTGCCATTTTCATGGGATTGAATATCTGGAAAAAAATCAACTAGAAATGAGTACTGTCCAAAGACATGTCAGTGGCAGAACAGAAAGCTCCTGTCGCGAATGAAAACAACCTCAGAATTCAGGGCCTGTACCTTGGAAGTCATGTGTGAAGTATTATTTAAATACTTATTTATTTCCTTTTCTCCCAATTTCCCATTTCCATTCTCCACCTCACCCCAACATACAACTGTTCTAATGTGCTAATATGAATCCTTTTGGTTATATTAGTTCTTAAAAACTGTATTGTTTGGTGAGCACCTGGCTTTGGTTTATGGTGTTTTGATTTATGGTGATGGATCATTCTTTCTTACCCTGTATGTAAAGGACTGATGTGGAATATCCATGAGGCCTTGATGGAAAAAGTACAGTATTAATTAAAAGTGTGAAAGCTTCGTTTGAAATCTTTGAGGACAAGAAATTGGGTATAAATAAAGTCAAAGTTGGTCAAGATATCCAGGCTTAGTTTAATAAGCAAGGTGTCTAATAAATCAGATAATAGCATTATGTCTTATCATGTGTGCCTTTTACATTAACATTTTATACCAGAAAATAAATTAGGTTCAAGGTATTTCCTTGACTATTCTTTTGACCACTGAAACAGATATTTCCTTTCAGCTACCTGAGGCCTTTCACCAGCTGAGTTAATCATTTCTTAAAGGAAAGGAATCAAATTACTACAAGGAAAACTAGAAAACAAGATAGGCTTTAAGAAAGTATCATGATATTTAGTTCCCTCTTAAATTACAAAGAGTCTACTATTCTTTAGTTAGATGTTTGATGGATAAACATAATGTATTTCAATATTTAGATATATTAAAATGGATTATTTGAGGAATTAGCCTTATTTGAATTTGCATGGTTTAAGATGCATAATTGGAGACATGTGCTTTTTAGGTCCCAAACTTACTTGATCATGAGGCTTTGGCCATCTATAGCTTCACCATCCCCTATGTCGTACTTGCTGGTCAGGAAAAGGGAAATCTCAGTCTTTGCAAGTTGATTTAGTGTGTTTACCTTGTCAGGGTCACTGGGGTCAACAGCTCCTTCCCCTGTAGAATAAAATATTGTTATTTTTCCAATTCACCGATTGTGACAGTGGCATCAACAATGTAAGATAAAGGTTCTGTAGGAAACATGGGCTCGGTAGTTGAACAGGAGATCATGGTCCTCAGAAGAAAACACATTCCAAAACACTTTAAAAAATCTCTGAATTAAACATTAAAATAGCATAGGACATCAATATCTGAAATTGGAAAAAAATTACTAAAAGAGAACTGTTAATAAAAGACACCATTGGAGAACATAGCAAGGAACGTCTAATAAATTTCGCTCTTTTTCTTTCTTTATGGTTGACAAATCCTTTTTGATGTATTTAGAGCTTCAAGAGTATCAAATGTTTGATAATCTAGCACACTAAGAATTACAGAATCCTTCATGTAGGAAGGGGCTAGTGTAGTTATCCTTTAAATAAACTTAAGTATTAAATTAAAAAGATTTTTTGATCTAGGAGAGGAAAACCAACCAACCATCCAACCAACCAATCAAATACAAACAAGAGGGAAGAAGCCCTTACCAAGAAAAGATTCCACATTAGGTACCTCTCCCAGCAATTCCAATAGTTCATTCAGTAAGTCATTTTTTTCAGGGGCAATCGCATCCTGGTGTTCCAACAGGAGCTTTATATAGAAAGCAACACACACACAAAAATAAAAGTCAGTTCTCAATGGCTACCATATTTACATAGTTCCCTTCCCAGTTTTTCATGATAACTTATTTCTGATATTGTTTGAACCTTAAATACAAGTCTGACATATATTAAAATTAGAGACTACAGAGAGACACAGCTTGCATTTTATCTTAGAGGCAAGTGCCCACTCTTCATCGAGAAACTAGTTTTGTGAAAGGTGTTCATAAACACTCTTTCAGCAAGATCTTGCAAGATCTGCCAAGAGGCAGCCTTCTTCCACCTAAACTCTGTGCTCCCTCCATGTTTATACAAAAGTCAAAAGTTGAGGGATAAATTAGGAGTCTGGGATTAACATACACACACTACTATATATAAAATAGATAACCAACAAGGACCTACTGTACAGCACAGGGAACTATACTCAATATTTTGTAATAACCTATAAGGGAAAAGAATCTGAAAGACTACATATATAGTAGTCTCATATATAGTAGTCTGAATCACTTTTCTGTATACCTGAAACTAACACAGCATTGTAAATCAATGACACATCAATAAAAAAGAGGAAAAAATAAGTCAAAGTTGGGGAGAGAGTCTAAAACAACACAGAAGTCTCTTGGCTAATATGGTAGCAAACTGTAAGGGCATTTCCTTATCTCTTCAGAGAAAAATTACTTGGTAATCAAACACTATATATTTTTTCAAATCAGCACTATTAGCTATTTCAATCTGTCTGGCATTGAAGATCTTTCATGGGTAGGGATGGCATAAATGCCCATATGATTCCTTGGCCTGAGACCTAGATGTACCAGCTGGTTCCTCCTTTCAGAATTCCAAAAATGGATTAAGGGGAGCACTGCTGGGTGTTTGCCAGGTCTTAGAGGAAACATAGTAACTCTGGGGGTACAGCTATGAAAACACAGCTGCTCTTGTTTTCATTTAAATTAAAACAATGTTTCCAAAGTGTGGGACTGGTATCCCTGGTGAAGGGAAATCTAATTTTAGTTGTTTTGAGTAACTATTTTACAAAACACTGAATCATATAATAAAATTAGTCTTTTCCATTTTTAATCTTTTTTCTCAACAGCTTGAGATACAATTAACACACCATCAAATCCACGCATTTAAAACCTATGATAACGATGGTTTTTAGTATATTCAAAGGCTTGTGTAACCATCACCACTATCTAATTTCAGAATATTTTCATCACCTTAAAAGAAACTGTGTAACCATTAGCTGTCACTCCCCAGTATTACCCCTTCCTCCTGGAAGCCATTAATGTACTTTCTGTCTCTATAGATTTAGCTGTTCTGGGTGCTTCACATGAGTGGACTCATACAATGTGTGTCCTTTTGTGACTGGTTTCTCTCACTGAGCATGATGGTTTCAAGGTTCATCCATGTTGTAGCATGCATTTGTTCCTCTTTATCCCCGAAAGAATTTTCCACTATATGGATATATCGTACTTCATTCATTCATCTTTTGATGGACATTTGTTTCCAGTTTTTGGCTATTATGAATATGCTGCTGTGAACATTCATGGACTAGTTTTTGCGTGCACATGTTTTCATTTCTCTTGAGCCCATACCTAGGAATTGCTTCATCACATAGTAACTCTGTTTAACATTTAGGAATTGCCAAACTGATTTCCTAAGTGGTTGGACCATTTTGCGTCTCCACCAGCAGTATATGAGAGTTTCAGACATTCTACATCCTTGCCAACATTTATTATTACCTGACTTTTTAATTCTAGCTATCCTAGTGGGCGTGAAGTTATCTCATTTTGGTTTTGATTTGCATTCCCTGATGACTAATAATGATGAGCATCTTTTCATGTGCTTATTGGCTATTGTATATTTTCCTTGGAGAAATCTCTATTCAGATCGCTTGCCCATTTAAAAATTTTATTTTTATGTTTTTATTTTTAATTGTAGTAAAATACACATCATAAAATCTACCATCTTAACCATTTTTAAGTGTATAGTTCAGTAGTGTTAAGTACATTAACATTATTGTGCAGCCAATCTATATAACTTTTCCATCTGGCAAAACTAAAACTCTGTATCCATTCTGCAACAACTCTTCATTCCACCATTGTACTTTCTTCTCTCTGAATCTGACTACTCTGGGTACCTCATATAAGTGGACTCATATAGTATTTGTCTCTCTGCATCTGGTTTATTTCACTTGGCATAAGATCCTCAAGGATCAGCCATGTTGTAGCATGTATCAGAATTTCCTTCCTGTTTAAGGCTGAATAATATTCCATTGTATGTCTGTACCACATTTTGTTTATCCACTCATCTGTTGAGGGACACTTGGTTATTTCCACCTTTTGGCTACTGTACAATGAGTGCTGCAATGAACAGGAGGGTACAAATATCTCTTTGACTCTGCTTTTTATTGAGTATATACCCAGAAGTGAATCTGTTTTTAATTTTTTTGAGAAACTATCATACTGTTTTCCATAGCAGCTGTACCATTTAACGTTCCCACTAATAGTATAAAAGGGTTCTAACTTCTCTGTATCTTTGCTAACACATTTTCTGGTTTTTGTTTTTATAGTAGCCGCCATAATGGGTGTAAGGTGGTATCTCGTGTTTTTATTTTTTTCTTTTTCCAAACCAAATGATAGATTTAGAGGCTGTCTCTATTATACAATGAGGCAAAATCATTGTGGTTTTGACTTGGATTTCCCTAGTCATTAGTGATGTTGAGCATCTTTTCATGTGCTTGTCAGCCATTTCTATAGCTTCTTTGCAGAAATGTCTATTCAGGTCTGTAGCTCATTTTAAAATTGGGCTGTTTTTGTCAAGTTGTGAAAATTCTTTACATATTCTGGATATTAACCCTTTATCAGATACAGTATATGATTTGCAAATATTTCTTCCATTCTGTAGGTTGCCTTTTCACTGTGTTCATTGTGTCATTTGATGTACAGTTGTCCATTTTTAAATCGGATTATTTATCTCACCATGGAGTTGTAGGTTTTCTTTATGTATTCTGGATCCAAGTCCTTTAACAGATACATTATCTGCAATTATTTTCTCTCATTCCCTTGGTTGTCTTTTCTTTTTTTTTTTTTTTTTTTTTTTTTGTGGTATGCGGGCCTCCCTCTGCTGCGGCCTCTCCCGTTGCGGAGCACAGGCTCCGGACGCGGGGCGCGAACCCGGTTCCCCTGCATCGGCAGGCGGACGCGCAACCACTGCGCCACCAGGGAGGCCCCGGTTGTCTTTTCTTGATGGCAATGTTTACAGCACAAAAGTTTCCAACTTTGAGGACGTCCAATTTATCTGTTTTTTTGTGTTGGTAGTTTTTTTTGTGTGGCTTGTACATTTCGTGTCATATCAAGAAACCATTGCCTAATCCAAGGTCACAAAGATTTACTCCTATGTTTTCGTCTAAGAGTTTTATAGTTTTAGCTCTTATATTTAGGTCTCTGATCCATTTCGAGTTCATTTTTGTATAGGGTGGAAGGAAAGGGTCCAACTTCATTCTTGGCATGTGGATTTCCAGTTGTCCCAGAACCATTTGTTGAAAAGACTATTCTTTGCCCACTGAACTGTTTTAGTCCCTTGTCAAAAACAAATTGACCACAGATTTGAAGATTTCTAGACTCTCAGTTCTATCTCATTGACTGGTATGTCTATCCTTATGCCAGTACAACACTGCCTTGATTACTTCCTTTTCCATTCTCTTTTAATCTTTAAGATTAGTGAAGGAGAGAGTTATCTGTTTAATGCTGAATTTTCCCTAACATTCCCTGATACTTACAAATTGGGTTTTTAAGAAAGAGAGAGTGGGCCTCAGATGCACAGCTTCAAGGAAGCAAGCATATTCAACTACTTTTAAAGTTCTGTCCATTGTAAGACGTGCTAGTTTTTCTACTATGGTTAGATTTAAAGAAAGATGTTATATAAATAACACAGATGACAGAAAGACACGGTGAAATCTGGAAGTAGTACACAGGATATTTTGGGGTAAGGTAAGTCAGAGACAAGAACAAAATAAGCAAGATGGATAAATTTATGTTCTAGTTCTTTGAAGAGATGGGACAGCTGATGGGCTGCTGTCTCTGGAAAGGATGATTTAGGCAGCCAGCTTCTACTCTTTATTCTGATAATGATAGAACATCAAAATTTCCTGAAAATGTCTCCTTAAAGAGCTAATGTTCTACATGTTCCTTAGAGAACAAAGGACAAGTATGTGGCCACAGGCGTGGCAAGTCATGCTGCTGCCGTGCTTGTGTCTGCATGTGGACACCTCCTCACTTGAGACAGACAGTAAACAAGGACAGTCTTTCCCCGCAATCACATTTCTCCTATGTTATTACATCTGCTTCCAACATCACACATGATGAAATTCCAAACTGGTTACAAGTTATGTTTCCCAGGATTGGATTCTGTTTTCAACTCTTGTTAACAAAAGGAACAGACTATTTCTCCTTGAAGAGTAACAGTGTAAATTAATACAGTAACATTGTCTTTCAGCTCTCCTTGGGAAAGAATCTCACTTTTCCTGCATGTGGCTATTGCCCTCAGCACATGTGCAGCCAATGTGTGGACATTTTTTTGAGATGAAAAATTTGCCATAAAAAATAGATAAATGGGTCGTGGCTCAAATATGAATGAGTCTACTTCTTTGTTAGAAAATTATTTTTGCAAGTGGTGCATATACTGGATGTGTTTGCTTGGTGATTTGGGGTGTTTATATATAGGGAAAACAAGTATAGCCTCTTTATTTAATCAACCCACTCACCCCCTCAGCTGGTCATTCAGATCTGCTTTTGTTTAGGGTCACTCAAAACACTGATGGAGAGCTTGTTGCAAATGTCAAGGAGGTTCCCTGTCCCAACCCTGAAAGAGGGAAATCAAAAGTAGATCCAATCTTTCTTTCCAACCCATATTTAAGGTTTAGTATAATGAAGATTGAAATTTTGAGCAGCCAATTTTGCCACTTGTTAGTATATCTGGTTTGGTGGGGGGAGGGGTGGCCCTTTAAGAGGTGTGCATTTGTCGTGCTTTCCGCCAGTTGTGTGTATCATTTGAAGCTGAGTGCATCCTTAACCAGGGCTTCTTGAGCTTCAGTGTGTATCTGAGTCACCTGGGATCTTGTGAGAATGCAGGTTCTGATTTTGGAGGTCTTGGGTGGATTTCTTGCATGTCCTCAGGACTTAGCTTGGAGTAGTCGTGTCCAGAACTGTTCCTGAAAAGGTTATGCTTTAAGAACCTAGCTGGTTCAGGAAATAAGCTCTAGTTGGTCTTAAGCAAACAAAGACCCTCACCATGCCGAGAAAACTGCCCTGCCCTCAAAATGCACCTAATACAGGCTAATGGTTGATGGTGGTGATGTCTGCAAGTGAACCAGAGGGAGACATTATGACATAGCAGACTGACGGTGCCTGGTTCTAAGAAATGGGGTTTTCCAGAACAACAGAAGCGATTCTTTGTAGGCGGCTATTGCTGGGGTGTGGGGTGTATGTCTTCTTTTCCCCAACCTGGAGCAGCCTGTTTATCCCCTCCCTCTTTATGTCCAAACATTAGAAGAGAGGGAGCATTCTCATTTTCCCAGAAAATAACTGGAAATGCGAAGAGAATTCTTGAAAGGGGGAGAGACCGACTCTGGGGTCCAGGCCGTGTGGCCCTGGTGGGTGGAGAAAATACCAGGGCTGCCCGGGCTCGGGGCTTAAACTGCACCTTCACCACCTGACTGTAACTGGATCACGGAAGAAATAAACTTTCCTTGCTTGAGAGAAGGAGTTTTCCTAAAGCACAAGAGTCAGGAAATACATGTATCATGTCAAAAGGAAACTCTTCCTGTTCGGGAAAAGGAGATTAGTCAATGTATAAGGGTCAGGGAATAAATAATTCAAGATTTTTTCAGGTTAAGAGCATGCATAGGAGCACATGCTTACAGTAACACCCTGTAGAAACTAAACATTTTCAAGAGCAGACGTTTGAACCCCGTGTCCATTGCTAAGACCCTCCTCCAACCTCTCTTACTGAATGTGTGCTGATGATTTCTTCAATTGAAATATAAATGACTGGTTTGCTGACTGTCACCACATCTGTGTATTTATCCATATTAAACTTTTCTTCTGGTTCAGGGACATTACATGCTTCTTTGAAATAGGTCCTAAAAAAGGAAAAAAAACCCAAAGTCTTAAGACAGAGTCAAATTTGTGAATACAATGGCTTTATCAAACTGGTGAGGAAATCTTCAGCGATGGCTAGTGCTTTATTTTCTACTGCACACCTCGGGGACCTGTTCCAGAACCTTCCAGGCTGGCTCTGGACCTCGAAGCTGAGTCCATGTTTCCGGATGTTGGACCCAGGTCCTCAGAAAGGAACAGACAGAGCATTTAGGGCCTCAGGCCCTGTGACTGACCCAAGGTAATCAAATTATGGGCAGGTCATTTAAAAAATATGATTTTAAAAATGCCCCCTGAAATCTACACAAAAATGTCAGTACTGATGTTCCCTGATCTAAGAATCAAGTCTTGATAGAGAAAACAATCCAAAAAGCAATTAGTCAAATTTGCTACTTTAATTGGCACAAATTAAATTAAATTAAATTAAATCCTGGGGATTTCAACACCCTTTCAGAGTTTCTGTTACCAATTTGACAAAAATTCAAGTTAAGCCTACTCTACTCTTAGTTGATCTAGACAACAGCTGCTGGCTGGAAAGGCTGGTAACACCAGACACACAGATACATACAAGGCTCCCTTCCTCCAGTGCTCAGACTCTAAAAAGTCTGCTATTTTAAGCTACCGCAAATTTCAACAGAGAGATGAAGAAAAGCCAGGTGTGCTGCGATCATGGTTTAGGAGGGATTCTTTGCACAGGTAGAGTAGGTATTTTATTCTATAAATTTGCAAATGTTTCATATGCCTGAAATTATCCTTGGTGTATCTCCTAAGGGCACCCAAGGCTTGTACACCAGAAAGACCTGTGCCTTCCCACCCCAAGGCCGGGGCAGGGTAAATGGCAGGCAGCCCTGCTCCCACGTGACAACTGGTCTTTCTGCACTTTTTTGGTTATAATGTTTCATGGTTGCTGAGGAACACAAAGGATTAATATGAGTGGAAGAGAAATAAAAATAGATGAATTTAAGAGATGAGGGGAGGCTTTTGGTTTTATTTCCTTTTAAATGAAGAAGAGTTGGAAACATAGATGTTTGGTAGGAATAATCTGAGAAAAAAGGAAGTAAAAAGAAGTTCTAATAGCAGATAAGGATTTGCAAGAAATGAATGTTACTTTTTTAGTCAGTGAGGAGACCTAAAATTAGCAGCTTGAGAAAAACAAGACTTCCCATAGTAAGAGGATTTGGGGAAAATTTCTCACAAGAGGCCACAAATTCCAGAAAGAGATGAATGATCATGAACTACCTTTGTCAGCAGATAAATCACTAATTTAGAGGAAAACTGAGGAATGGGAAATTATCATTTTCCAAGTGAGGCGTGAAAGAGGCCACATAGATGTCATACTTGTATGACTGGCTGAATGGCAGAAAAGAGAAAGCGAACGCCAAGATGAACGGGCTTCCTCAGAGAGCTTCAAGGTGACTGAATCTTCCTGCTAGATTCAGTCCTCCTCCCGTATCCCCGTGGAATGATTAGTGATACAATTTGGAGCTTATAAAGTCAATAGACTTAAGTCTTACATGTATATTTAAGAGATGTTCGAGAACAGAACATATTCACACACAATCCTCAACAAAAGTAGAAGCTGGATTCTCCCAACCATCCCAAACCAAATACTCAGTTTCCTACTATTGTTTGATGTAGATAAGGCAAGTTCTTCCTGAATGGACAAAATGATACCCTCTTTTTAAGTTCAGAAAAGCAGAAGTTAGCTATTTTGATGTCTTTAATTCTAAGCACTACAAGCCTATAGCATACCAAGAAGATTAAATATTTCTTTTGTCAATAGCAGAAATCATACATATGGAGATGACTCAATGTAACAGGGGCACTGGGGGTGGGGGTTGGATGGGGAACATCAGACAGAAGTAACCCGGCCTGCTTGTCCCTCCCTCCTCTTTCCCCACAGCAACAAGCAGTACAAGAAATGCATGCAGCCCCCTGAGGTTCCTGCCCCCAAGCCCAGCTCTGGGCACAGAACACACATTCCACTTGCTCACTATCTTGCAAGTTTCTCCAAAGGTAACGATACCTCTCACCTGAACTCCTGATACGTCTCTGATAAATAACTGTTCATAGATGAGAGATGCTCATTTTCCCCTTCAAAGAGCTTGTTGGAGGCTGCATGCTGAAGGACCTTGGCCACTGATCCCAAGTTTCTCCTCTGGTCGGGATTTATCTGACCTCCGGCTGTCATGTCGATGATATCAAAGCCGTCTGGGGCGACGATGGCTGGGTTCATGTACCGATAGTACAGGAGATTTCCAACAATCTGGAGTGATGTAGAAGAAAAGACTATTTTTGAGAGAGAAAACTCAAGAGTTTGGAGGGTTTTTTAAAAGTTAATATTAACTGACATTTCTCCGATCTGGATCTTAACAAGGAGCTAAGTAAAGGTAGTGAATATAGTCACACATTACTAATATAGTTAACAAAATTATTTTTGGTGAAAATATGCTACTGCTCTCCCTCAAATTCTCTAATATAAAGAGCCTCAATAATGTATAAGAGCTCCCAATTAACCTCATAACAATAATCTTGAGAGCCATTGGAACAGAAGATTTGTAGCTTATTATAAAAAGTCATACAAGGGGAAAAATTTTACAAAATGGCGTGTTGGTAATTTTGGGTCCTACCCCCAAGAGAAGCTATGGTGGGGTCACCCTTGAAAATCTACCTTTAATAGCTCATCTTCTGTTGCATCGGGAAATTTCTCACGGATCGAATTCTTCAGTACTTTGGCTATATACCTCAATCCATAACTACATGGAAAACAGATGACAAAAGAAAATAATGGAAAAAGGCTAAGTGAGGAAGAAACACACAGCAATTGTTCCAGTCAACTAAAGCCAAGCAGTTTTTCTAAAAATTAAACACAAAATGAGATGGTAACGGAATCACAGGACTGCCACGGATAATCGTACCTGAGCGCTGTTTTGTACTGTTCCTTCTTTGGAGAACAGTTATGAATTTAAAGTGCAAATGTTGGCAAACTTTTAAACTAGTAAATGCAATATGAGGAAAACTCCTATCTTCACTACAGGGGTTTATTTTACAAAGTATTTCAAGAACTTCTAGCGAAGAAAGTTAAAGCTGCTACATATACAACTTACGGCAGTAGGTCAAGGGAAGAAATGATAGAAGTCAGGACTTTGTCGGTGACCCTTCTCAGGTTCTCGATGGATGCCTCCAGTTTGATTTTCACTTCTGGGTATGTCAGAGCTTGTTCTGTGGTCACATCGTAAGGCAGGTTGCTGAAACCACAACGAGGGCTTCCGATTAATTGGGGGCTTAGGTACAAGCATGTGTATCCTTGCCACATTGGTTCTACCATCCAGCTTTGTATGGTGAAGTAGAGTTTGCTCACCAACTCCAATGATAAAATGTTTGCTTGGGGCAGGAGAGAACCCACATGGAACCCTCTGCCACCAGAACATCAGGGTGACTCCAGGCTCTCCATTTGGGCTCTTCCGGCAAAATAACAGGCAGACCCAGGTAATGTAGACCCAGCTAACTTTCTCTCTCTCTCTCTCCCCCTCTCTCTTTTAAATTATAAAGAGCAGTATGTTCTTTACAGAAAAATGTGCATATAAGCCAACAAGAAAACAATACTGACCCCAGAGACAACTACTTTTCCTTACTTTAGTGTATAACTTTCTGGTCCTCTGCTAGGCATGTGTGTATATGGGTGTAATGCAGTTCGCGTCTAAACACATCCCACATAGATCCTACGTGTGTGTATACACATGCATTTTTTTTTTGATACAGAAAATGAGTCACTGTACCAAACTACAACCGAGAACTATGTTATGAACAGTTTACCCAGGCAACAAATATATTTCTACACCACCATTCCAAATAGTTACTTACTACTCGATTATGTTATATAAACATTTATTTAACAGATTCCCCAAAGCTAAATATTTTGACCTTCCCCAACTTTTGTGATTACAGACAGTGCTGTGACAACCACGCATTGTAATTCTCTGTGCATATCTTAATGATTTCACATGGCATCCTTTTGCAGGAAATTAAAAGCTGGGATTGCTTGGATCATCAGACCGCTACCTAGAATAAGCCAATCCCACCCAGCTTGTTGAGGCTTACATGTTCAAGTTACTCACTTGGTACATGTAAAAAAAAAAAAAAAACGCAGGTATTATCAGGTGAAGAGGTCCATGTCTAGGTCTAGGCCTAGGTTTAGAAACAACAAAGAAAAACCAAGGGAGAGAACTACAGAAATTGTGGCTTTGGGAATCAACTGGTACCGAAATCTGAAAATACCATGTACTACTAAGATGAGCAGGAGTCCAAGAATGTGGCCTGCATGGGTATGTTAAGGGAGGTAACAACATCTTAGACTGAAAACTGACTTTGCACAGTGAATTTTGTTCTTTCAACAGAGCTTAACAGAGTTTAAGAGTATGTATAAATATACACATAAAAACGATCATAAAACGCGACTGAAAACCAGCATCGCCCAGGCTTTACTACCTGGCTTCTCCAGTCTGTGTTTCTAGTTGGTTCACCCAGGCCTTGTACACCTCGACGGGGCTTGTGTTGATGATCAGGAATTTGTCATCGATGATCTCTTTCACCACCGGAGCCAGAAGCTGGCGCAGTGTGTTCTGTCCACGGGCACCTCTGTTGAAGCTGACGACCATCTTGATGACTGTAGGGTTCCCAGTAACTATGTCCTGGACCTGGTCCACCTTTGATCTAAAAAAGGCCCAGACCAAACAAAATGGTTTGCCTCTATGGATAGAGTTTTAAACAGTGTATCTTCTCTCTGGCGGGCAAGGGCTTTGGGGGGCTGTATTTTTCTTCATTGAAGATCAAAGACAGTGTGATTTAAAAGGAAGCTATCTCCCGTCTCTATTTGGTGAGCACACCTGAGCCAAAGGAGACTTTTGGTGGACATGGCCCACATGCTGTCTTTTGTAACACAACCTCTGAGTCTGAAACTTGTGGGAAGTTAAGGCAAAGCTTTCTCTCTAAGTATGACCACTCTATCTGCCTTCATCACTAGACAACATGCCTGAGCTATTTGGCCAAAGGTTTGCAGTGGTAACAGGGCCTGTAGAGCAGGATCTACAATGCATGTCCTGATTCTAATTTATCAGGGCTATTGGAAGCCTGAGTGTCCATTCATAAAGTGGGTCTCAGAATCCCCCGTTTATTATTTTTATTAAAAAAAATAAAAGGAAGCTATCGTTTGTAAGATGAGTTTCTTATTCAGGAAATTTAAGGACCTAGAATAATTTCTCAGGTTTAATTCCAATCTAGAAGGCAGGAATGAACTAAAAATGGACCTAGACTAATAATAATACTGGGTGACGGTATACAAGTTAGGATGCTCCCTGTCTCCTTCCTGGGAGTTAGCCTTGAATTTCCAATATTCTGCTGGATATTGGAAATATTTCACCCACATGTTCTACACCTAAAACTCAAACTCAGTGTTGAAAATCTAATCTCTTCCTTTTTCCTATGCATCCCCCCCCATTTCCCTGAGCTGTGTAGCTCCAATTCATCCTGTTCATACGTGGCTAGCAGATCAATCTTCTAAAAACTCCATGTGGTCACATCAAAAACCTTGCACACCTTCCCAGAAAGTAAAAAGAGCCTCGGCACTTCAGCCTATACTCAGTGTCTCCCATGATCTGGCCCAACCTTACTTTCCTGGTGGTCATGAATTAAGTCACCTCTTGGCTAATCTACTTTCTTTCTTGCCCCTTGGCCCATACTGTTTCTATCACCATAGTGCCTTATTTCCCGTTTCCATTTCTTTTTTTTTTTTTTTTGTAGTGTGCGGGCCTCCCTTTGTTGTGGCCTCTCCCGTTGCGGAGCACAGGCTCCGGACGCGCAGGCTCAGCGGCCATGGCTCACGGGCCCAGCCGCTTCAGCGACCATGGCTCACGGGCCCAGCCGCTCCGCGGCACGTGGGATCCTCCCAGACCGGGGCGCAAACCCGGTTCCCCTGCATCGGCAGGCGGACGCGCAACCACTGCGCCATCAGGGAAGCCCCTCCATTTCTTTTTATAAAAACTTGTAGATATTCTTCAAGGTTTTGGGTCAACTCCTTCCTCTTCCATACAATTTTTATCGGTTGACTGTATTGGCACTTTTCTTTCCATCCCTCTGATCTGTTACACTGTGCTTATCATTCATTTAGTACTTACCTTATTCTACTGCATAGCATTGCTATTTCTCATGAATCCTATTTCTCATGCTGCCTTATAGACAGCATGAGGGCAGAGGTGCCTGGCTAATAGCTTCAGAGACCTATAGGATTAGCATCGCTTAAGGGATCCAGAAGTAAGGAAGACAGTTAAGATCCATCTAGTTGGCTAAGGGCATTTCTCATGGGTACCCCCCCCATTCATTATAGCTGCCTACACATTTTTTACATTAACTGAGTAAAAAATAAATTAGCAGCAGCTTAAATTCCAGTAAGAAGGAAAAACTCTTTAGCAGAGATCATTATCCTCATCTGTTTATGGCTTTACTACTCACATAATTTTAATTAGGTTTTCTCACTGACTTTTACTTAATATAAATTTATTTAGTTTATTTATTTATTTTTGGCTGCATTGGACCTTCGTTGCTGCGCGTTGAGGTTTCTCTAGTTGCAGCGAGCGGGGGCTACTCTTCGTTGCAGTGCATGGGCTTCTCATTGCGGTGGCTTCTCCTGTCACAGAGCATGAGGTGCATGGGCTTTAGTAGTTGTGGCATGCGGGCTCTAGAGCGCAGGCTCAGCAGTTGTGGCACACGGGCGTAGTTGCTCCACGGTATGCAGGATCCCGGACCAGGGCTCGAACCCGTGTCCCCTGCATTGGCAGGAGGATTCTTAACCACTGTGCCGCCAGGGAAGCCCTCACTGACTTTCAAAGAGCTTTGTATACTTGCAAAATCAAGAGTGAATTTAGTATTAGAAAAGATATCACTGCTGGGAGAAAGCTGTACCTGAATATATTTATGATGATGTGGCAATTTCTCAAGAAATTGGAAACATTTTAATATGTATAAATAACTTATAAGAATAACTTTAAAATTATTTTAGTAAATCAGAGATAGCCACCACTAACAAAAGGTATTGGTATTTTTACATATATACTTATATACATACTTTATTTCTTCCTCCAGAGCAGTTTTAAAAAGCTTGAGGAGTAGATATTCTTCCCGTTGATTGGAAGCATAATTGTATAAGGTGAAAATAACAGTATCCATAAATTTAGTTGACTTGTTCTGTGGCATCTGGAAAATCAGCTTAGCGAGGTACAAAGGATTTGTCTGAAGGAAAGGGAGAAGAAACACCCCCCCCCCAACAAAACTATATGTTAATATATTATTAAAAGCAGAGAGGAGTCCCCAGTTCCTTGCGCTTTAATGACTTATTATGTATAAAGCATATGGAAGAGTATCTGGCACATATTAAGACTTTAAAAGGTAGCAGATAATACTACTACTAAACTATAGGAAGTTATACTAGAAAGTTACGGTAGGATTTAAATTTTATATACTATATCATGACATATTTAATGGAGTATAATTGTATTATGTACACTCTACACCATTTGGAGCCACACAGTAATATTTGTTGTAGAAACACAGGAGGCGGGGGGTGGCTGATAGATCTGGTATCCAAAGAGACTGGCAAGAAGGGACCAAGGGCTGAGCTAAATAGAAGTCAGTCCTAGAAGGACTGATGAATGAATAGAAGGAAACACATCCCATATTCTGAGACAAGAAAGAAAAAGAAAAGGATACGTTTACATGTGGAGACAGTGGGATGGCCATGATGTTTTAGAAAGCATGAGAAGGTAACAGTGAGGCAGGGAGGCTGAACAGAGGGGTGAAGGTCAGGATAGTTCATGGGGGAAATGCCAGAAGAACCTGGCAAGAAGCCCATATGCTTAGTGTGGGAAAAGAATCACCCCAGAAGGCTAAGATAAAGAGAAGAGAAGAGAGAGGCGGGTGGCTGACAGACCTGGTATCCGAAGAGAGAATCTTTAAATTAAAAAAAAATTTAAAGATGGACAAGAATTAAAAAAAATTGACATGCAGCTCAGCTTAGGATGGAGTTCAAGAGATGTAGCACCAGTCTTTGTGGTAATGTGTTTTTTCTGAAGGAGTTACACCAACCAGATGGAGGTTAGAAGAAAAAATATAATATTAAGGTGACAGAGAAATTTGATAGTCCTCCTCTTCATCTTCCTTCCGATGAGAAAAGAAAATTTTCCATACGTGGAAACCAGTATTTAAGAGTCTCAAGCAGTTTGGCTTTAAAAATTTTAAGAAAACTCTAATTCTAGTTTAGTTTACCACTTAGATTTACTTTCAAGCTCATAATGACTGGTAGAAATTTTATGAATAAACAGCTCAGGACAACCTTTTTCTTAGCATTCTGGGGTGATTCTTTTCCCACACTAAGCATATCGGCTTTTGAGAAAGGAAAATTACTCTAAAGCCGAAGAAGCCTCATTCCTCTCAGATGACCTAAAAACTTTAAATTTAGGCTCATACAGAAGAGACAAGCCCATAGCAAAACCTATACTAGCTGACCTGCTACTTTGGCTAAGAATTTCCAAAGGCGAAAGGGATCCACGCCGTTTGCTTTTCTATAGCTTCCTCATTGGTCTTGGGTTAATGTCTCCAAAGCAGAGAGGAGAAAAGGTGAAGAAAAATAAATGATTTTTGGACACTTCACTCAGTACAACTGAATGGTCATGCTCTGGTTCTATCAGTTTTGGATCGTTTAGGGAATAAACCTTGTGGAATTATTCTAAACACGCTCCTATGCTTTTTCTCCTTCCCATTAATGAGCCTCCACTTACATAACAGGGTAAACTATACAAATCTTAGGCCAGCGACTAAATTTTCACCTTCCTAAATGACACAAATTCTATCAAAATCCAACAATAGAAAACTAAATCCTAAAGAAGCTTCATACACTTGGAAGTTCATGGTTGTCAGAAATGATAAATGTGAGAACCTACTGTATAGTACAGGGAACTCTACTCGATGCTCTGTGGTGACCTAAATGGGAAGGAAATCCAAAAAAGAGGGGATATATGTATACGTATAGCTGATTCACTTTGCTGTACAGTACAAACTAACAACATTGTAAAGCAGCTATACTCCAATAAAAATAAAAAAAATGATAAATGCTTAAGATTAAATTTCTAACTGGTGGATGCCTATTAACCTAATTTCAGCTGACAAAAAACCTTCCCTGCCTAGTGCGAGCCCCCTTTCTTTCGGGAAAGGAAGCTGTTGTTAAGCACTGGATTCCATGGACAATTCTGTTTTAACATTTTTCCTTCTATGCTGCCACATGGTGGACATCTGGAGTACTACACCTGTTCTCCACTCTAGCGTTCTCAACTCTACCAAAATTAACGTCTCTTCTCTCAACGGGGCTAGCCACACCTCATTTATATTTTGGGTAATGTGTTCTCTGTGCACCTAATGCCAGAGACGTCCTCAAGCAAAGATTCAAGCATCTCCACGCCTTGACGGAATCACTGCCACCAGCAGCGGCCCCAGAGACACCTGACTTTCAAGGAAGAACTGCTGATTCACCTTCTTTGAGAACGTTTTCCTGCCGAGGGGAGGCTTTGTTTCTATCTCTCACTATCTCTCACTGTTTCCTTTGGGACTAATTGTATGTGCTGGTGGGCGGATGAGGTTGATCAATGGTCAAACAAACAACTAGTCCACCAGACACAGTCCAGCCGTAACCAGTTCAGCTTAGTTCTCACCCACACTCTTGAAGCAATGGAAAATTACTGCTCACTTAGATCACAGTCATGCCATGGAAAGAATGAAATAAAAAAGGAATTCCATTTCCCTAATCCAAACTCTCTGGCTCCTTCCTCAAAAGAAGGGCAGTCTGGTTCTGGTACAGATCTGTTTTTCATACAGTTACTTTAATTTTTTCATGTTTGACAGCATCTGCTTATGTTATTATTGGATTTATACTGTTTCTGCCGATAACTGCAGTATAATGTAGTCATGAAGAGCGTGACTGAAGTTTTAAGTCAAACTGCCAGGGTCCCAATACCCCTGCTTTACCATTTACTGGCTGTGTCTCAGTTTTCTCACATGTAATATGGGAATATCAGTAAATTATTTTTTGATGGTTCCCAGGGTTGTACTAAGAATTAAAATGAGATAATGTATAGAAAGCACCTAGAATAGCAGCTGGTACTTAATAGTGCTCAGAACATGTAAACTATTATAGCCTTAGCATGGGACAAGATCTACTGTAAAACACCAACGGGAATATAGCATTTACCCAAAATTCACAGTGAAATTGTTCTCACCTGTAAAAGATAAAAAAGCTGCTGATATGTTTCCAGTGTTTTTCTTCTCTCCTTACTCAAACTTTTGATCCCTTGGTTGTCAGTGTTATTCAGTATTTGCATTTCTCCACCTTTTTTCTTATTCAGTTTCGTTCTGTGTGAAATTACATCCTGGAAAAAATTTTTATGAAATTACTACTTTTTATGCTGGTACTCTTTACCTCCTTCCTTCTCAGACACCCTGAAACACACACAGTTGGAAAGATTAATTTTCCACGTTTCCCTCACGAAGAAACAAATGGACAGAGAATGTTAAAGAAATTAAGAAAATCCAAACTGCAGGTGAATTTGGCTTCTGTAATATTTGTTCTCCAAAGCTGTACGCATTTGTTCTTAGGATGTAACGTAGGTTCCAAGACAATTCAATAGGAGAGGATAGTCTTTTCAAAAAATGATGCTGGGATAACTGGATATCCAGGTTCAAAAGAAAGAAGTCAGACCTCATCCCATAAACAAAAATTAACTCAAAAGAGATCAAAGAACTAAACGCAGGAGCTAAAACTAAAACTCTTGTAAGAAAACCTAGGCAAAAATATTTGTTACCCTGGATTAAGCAATGGTTTCTTTTAGGGGTGTGTGTGTGATAACTTATTTAATCATATTCCTTTTGATGGACAGTTAGTTTCTTTACATTTTATTACTATTTCAGTGTGTGTAGGGAGCCTTCTTGTACATGCATCTTTGTGCATGTAGATTATGGTTTCTTACATACGACACCAAAAGCACTAGCAACAAAAGAAAAAAATAAAGTGGACTTCATAAAAATTAAAACCTTTGTGCTTCAAAGTACATTATCAATAAAGAAAACCCATAGAATGAGAGAAAATATTTGCAAATCATTTATTAGATAAGGGACTTGTATCCACAATAAAACTATAAAGAACTCCTACATCTCAAAAATAAAAAGACAAATAACCCAATTAAAAAATGGGCAAAGGGGCTTCCCTGGTGGCGCAGTGGTTGCGCGTCCGCCTGCCGATGCAGGGGAACCGGGTTCGCGCCCCGGTCTGGGAAGATCCCACATGCCGCGGAGCGGCTGGGCCCGTGAGCCATGGCCGCTGGGCCTGCGCGTCCGGAGCCTGTGCTCCGCAACGGGAGAGGCCACAGCAGAGGGAGGCCCGCATACCACAAAAAAAAAAAAAAAAAAAAAAGCAAAGGATGTGAACAGACATTTTCCCAAAGAAGACCTACAAATGGCTAATAAGCACATGAAGAGATGCTCAACATTAACAGTTATTTGGCAGTTCCTCAGAAGTTAAACACAGGTGACCATGTGACCCTGCAACTTCACTGTTAGGTATATACTGAAGAGAACTGAACACATATGTCCACAGAAAAACATGTACATGAATGCTCATAGCAGAATTACTCATAACAGCTGAAAAGAGAGAACAACTCAAGTGTCCATCAACTGATAAATGGGCAAACAAAATGTGTATCCACACAATGGAATGTTATTTATCAGTAAAGAGGAACGAAGTACTGATTTATGCTACTACAACATGGTGAACTATAAAAACACTATGCTAAGTGAAAGAAGCTGGTCACAACAGATGACATATTGTGTGACTCTATTAATATGAAATATCCAGAACAAGCAAATCTATCAAGATAGAAAGTATACTAAAGGTTGCTGTGGCTGGGGGTTGGAGTGAATAGGTAACGACTGTTAATGAATATGGGTATTTTTTCAATTGAAATATTATTCATTTACTATACACTTCATCCTTTTAAAGAGTATAATTCAGTGGTGTTCTGTCTAGTCACAAGGTTGTGCAACTGTCACCACAATCTAATTCCAGAACATTTTCTTTGGGGTTTCTTTTTGGGGTGATGAAATGTTCTAGAGTCAGACAGAAGTGATCGTTGTACAATTTTGGGAATATACTAAACACTACTAAACTGTAACCTTTAAAAGAATGAATTATATCTTTTGAATCTATAGAAGCACTTGCAAAAAATATGCAATGTAGAAATTAGAAATGGAAGCGAAGAGAAGCCTCTAAATATTTAACAAAGTTAAGGGTTTTCCCTCCCAATCATGCTCCTTTAACTATTTACAGGGAAATGTGGAAAATGTGTGGCTGGAAACATTGTCAAGAGGTCACTGAGGCTACTGTGTCCCCTTCAGGGGCTTAAAGGCTCATGAACCAGAGTAGGTCGTTTAGCTAAGGATCTACCAAACATTTTTACGGAGACCCACAGTAAAAAATACAGTTTATGTCTTTTATTGGTAAACTTACCCACACACACTATACGAAAGGATGCTTACTCTTACTACTGGGACACACTCTGATCGTTTCAATTTGCTTTTATTCTATTCCATTTTTAAAATCTGCTTAAGTGATACACTAAATTGATTTCATGACTCACTAATGGCACGTGACTTACATGAAAGCCACAGCTCTAGAATGCCTCCTTTGCCGCTGAACACTGGGTCACTGTCCCAGAGCATAGGTGGCAAGAAAGTTGTTTTTCCTAAAACTTCTTCCATCTGCTTCCCTGAGCTCTTAGCCCAGCCCTCCACATGAGGACTCTGTTTGCAGCCAGTATCAGGATTCTCCACCGTCAGTCCCGAGGGGGGCCCTCCGGGCATTTCAGGCACTACCATGCTTTGCTGTGCATGCACTGCTGCCCATCTTGCATCCTGGGCCCTTCTCCACCAAATGCCAGTAGGGACTCCTGTCATTTTGACGACAAAAAATGTGCCTGTCCCCATTTCCAATTATCCCTGTGGATGAGAACCACTGTATAGGACAAGCTCCAAATCTATTTACCCCGCAGCACCCCCTTCTCCCATAGCTGGGGTCAGCTCATAGGTAGAAAAAAGAAACCAAAACAACCCTTGGAGCTTTGAGATTAGATAGTTCTATGTGGTTACATCCATTGCCTTCCAGGTCTATGACTTTATTCTTCTTCATTCTCAGCTTAGAGAGGGGTAACTTGACTTAATCCTTTACTTCTGTTCCCCTAATTGTTTATAGGGGGAAAGAGGAGGAATTTGATTTTCATTTCTACAAAAATTTTAAGAAGGCGACACTTCCCCCCTTATTTCACAAGTATATGAATCACATTCAAGATGAAGAAAGAAAGCGTAGTTACCTTCAGATGGAGGTTCAGGAGAAGTCTAGGCAGGCGGTGGCCTGATACCCTTATCTATAAGAAGTCCTAAGACATCACTAGACTAACTGGCTTACGGTTCCATTTAACCCAGGTTTCTCCTCTTCAGATAAATGGTGATGTGTAGAGATTCAATTCCCCCAAATACATGGAATAAATTGATTACCCTGATTTTAAATATACGGAAGAAAAAAAATCTTGGTACTTAACCTCCCCATCACCGGCCCCCCTCACCCCCGATGTCCCCTAACTACTTGCAATGGAAGTAGCTCTGGAAACTGGAGACTATTCCTTTGTTTTGCTTCAGACTTCATCTTTAGGGTAATGTTTTTGACATACATAGAAGAGAACAGAGGGTGGGGTGGTAAGCAAGCTCTAGGGCAGAACCAAATTCCTCCGCATTATTAACAGATTTGGTGAAGAGAGCACAGGAAGAGCACTGGAGGAAGGGAAAGAGCAGAGTCAAATGCTGAGCCCTGGAGGGGAAGTACGAGGGGAGAGGAGAGCCAGCAGCTGTGCCACGGAAACTGTCTGTTTGCTGGAGATCCAAGTACAGAGCAGCACGCTTCAATGGGATAAGCCTTTCTTCTGTCTTCCCTGTGAAATTACACCTGGCTCACAAAAGCTCTGGTGTGAATGGAGGTTTGCTTTGGAAAGCTTGAAGAAGGGGACAAAAGCCAACCCAGACGGGGGTTCCAAAGAGAGGTACATGCTTTTTATTAATAGAAATCTCATGTCCTCTATTCTTATCAATAAATATTGAACATTTGAGGAATACTGGTTCGAAGGAGCAACAGTATTTAACTTGTTCATAATATCCCCACATCTCAATGTTGCCTTAGTTGCCACCATCTTTTCCCTTCCCCTGGTAACAGGATATCCGCATGCAGGTAATATGCTAGAGTATATGCACTTTTGTAGAAGGTGTGGACGACGACAAAGGGCTTGGGCTTTGGAGTCATAAAAATACGAGTATCTGCAAAGCACAGTTAGTTTTGTGACCTTGCTCAGGTTAACCTCTCTCAGACTCAGTTTCCTTAAATCTATAAAATGGGCTTGATGATAGCAATCTTACTGAGCTTCTGTGAAGATAAAAACAATCCATGTAAGGCACTTAGCACATTTTCCAGTGAAGAAAACAAGGCTTAGAGAGGTTAAGGAACATACCCAAGGAAATATGTTCATAAAGCAGCGAAGAAGTTTAATTAAGCAATACAATAAATTTCAATCCTGGGTTACAGATAGCCCTGGCCTGCAAGTCTGCACTCACATGATACGACACACTCATCAATAGGAATTTTAGCAATTCAAGATTACTTTCAATTTCTACTTTGGTTTTCCTTCAAGCTAGTTTGAATCTAGACCTTTCTTCCTCCCTGTGCCTCCCAGAAACTTCTACTTCAGCTGTCTGTCTCCATTTCCAAACCTCTTCTTTTGCTTAAAACCAATATTAGCTACTTCAGTCACTTGCCCACTGACTTTCTGAGGTTTCCAGAAGGAACGCCAATTTTAAAAGAATTGTAAGACACATAGTTACTAGAGAGAGCTAGAGATGCTTTGTAAGAACTAAGCCACTTCCCTTTAAACTTTTTTCTCAACATATGCTCATTGTTAAAAAAATTAAAAACTATACCAGGACATGGAAGCAACCTAAGCGTCCATCGACAGATGAATGGATAAAGAAGATGTGGCACATATATACAATGGAATATTACTCAGCCATAAAAAGAAACAAAACTGAGTTATTTGTAGTGAGGTGGATGGACCTAGAGTCTGTCATACAGAGTGAAGTAAGTCAGAAAGACAAGAACAAATACTGTATGCTAACACATATATATGGAATCTAAAAAAAAAAAACCAAGGTTCTCATGAACCTAGGGGAAGAACAGGAATAAAGACGCAGACATAGAGAATGGACTTGAGGACATGAGGAGGGGGAAGGGTAAGCTGGGACGAAGTGAGAGAGTGGCATGGAATATATACATTACCAAATGCAAAATAGGTAGCTAGTGGGAAGCAGCTGCATAGCACAGGGAGATTAGCTCTGTGCTTTGTGACCACCTAGAGGGGTGGGATAGGGAGGGTGGGAGGGAGACACAAGAGGGAGGGGATATGGGGATATATGTATACATATAGCTGATTCACTTTGTTATACAGCAGAAACTAACACAACACTGTAAAGCAATTATACTCCAATAAAGATGCTAAAAAAATACATATATATGGTTAATTCTACCATGCAAAGAAAAATAGCTTAATTTTTTTCTTTTAGCTTAAGTGTATATCTATTGTTTTACAATAAATGAAATCGTACTGTTTTAGGTACTATTTTCTTCTCCATTATATTGCAACCCTTTCCCCTGCCCTTAAGTATTCTTCAGAAACGTTATTTTTAGTGGCTGTGTAACATACACGTCGGACTGGTTCTACTGTCCTCTGTTGTTTTCGGGTTTGGGTTGTTTCCCATTATTTCATTATTGTAAATAAAACTTCAACTGCACTATTCTTATCATCAAACCAAAAATGCTACTATTAATGATAAGACAAAAGAGTACATCCTTGAGAATCATTAGTTTAACTTCTAATCAGTGTTTAATATTTGGTGTTTGAAAATATAAGTCGAAAAATTAACTTTGTTTCACAATGCTAACAATTAGTAATGCTTTAAAAAATCTTAAACACTCATAAAGATCTGAAAATCTGTCACGTTTGTATTTTCACAAGCTACATATTTCTCCTACTCTTTTGCAACTAAGCCTTTATTTTAAAAGGCAAGGCATTTCCTGTTTAAAACTTTATGGGAGTAGGGTAAAACAGCAGCGTAAAGCTATAAAAGGCATTCTCTGAAGGACCTTCTGGAATATATTATACTTTAAAAGTTTTCATATGTGTCAAACAATACAAACACATTATTTTTTTTTTTTAAAGACTAAAGTACTATTGTTTTCCTGGATAAAACAATGAAAATAGAGTTAAATGCAGAACTTTTAAATTTGTAGTTTTTTCCCTTAATATTTAGAAAAGATGATCATTTCCTGTCTTACAAGTTGCTCTCGTTTCCTTATTTTCTTGGCACTATTTTGCTGGTATCTCTGTGAGGGCCGGAGACAAGAGTGAGGTGTTCCCATGTCCACTTAGCTGGTAGCCTCCCGTGCCTGCTCAACTGGTAGTTTTCCAGAACCACACCAGAAGCTGGCTCTCTACCTCTGACCCACCGTAGCCTTCTCAGGGCATCCAGAAGGTCAACTTCCCCTGCCTTGCCCTCCCTGTTGGTTTTCTGAAAACTGACGTGGCAGGGGAACAGGGACATGAAGAGAGGTCTTACCTTGGAAATCTCCTTTTCTTGGGTAAAAATGACACTTTTCACATAGTTTTGGGGAGCTCTGACACTGGCAGGTTTCTCACAGATATAAAACTACAGCATTATTTATTTGGAGGCTATTATTAGGGAAATGCCACTCTGTAGGGGGTCATTTTGGAACTGTGGAGGGGGGAGGGCTAACATCTGATGGACTGGAGACACCACTGGCTTCCAGTGAGCCGGGCCTGGGGAGGACAGATGCTCTGCTGTCCTGCAGTTTGTAGGATGGTCTTGTGTAAATAACTGTCCACATCTCGCATGGCTGGATTTTTTAATGTCCCGCTGGTCATTCACGTAGGTCAAAATTCTGTGTGTAATTGCTTGAGCCTAGAATCTAATCGTTTTACATATAAGCACAACATAGATCCTCACAATTTTAATATAAACTTAATTTTCTAGGGCGGCAATTCCATGTCAAGTGGTGGGGGGTGGAGGAAAACCACACTTTGCTGTTCAAGGGCTTATTACAAAGAGTTGTTCTCCACTTTGGAAAAAAAGAACTCATGGCCAGTTCCACCACTCACCTGACCAGTCTCATCTGTAGCTCTCTCAATCTGTGGTTATTCTGTGAAGAGGCCCAAGTCTCTGGTAACTTCATCACATCTAACGGCATCAGGCCCATGTATTTTCATGTTGAAATATGTATTTTTACTATAAATTAATTTCTTTGAATTTCTCTTTTATATTTATAGAAAGGCCTTAGCCTTGCTATGAAGGTACATATGTAAGTTGGTTTTATTTCACATAAATTTCCTTTCAGAATGGTAAAGAAGTCTTACCAAAGGTCATAAAAGGGGGGCACAGAATTTTGCAGGTCTAAGACCATAAAGTGGTAATGAAAATGGTAAATAAACTTTGGGCCACTCCTTCTGGACTCCAAAGGAACTCAGCTGGACCAGAGTGTTGTGGGCAAATATATGAGCGTCTTCTCTCTTCTGGGAACCAACAGTCCGTCCCACAAACCCCACTGACCTCCAGCGTGATCCTGTTCTTCACCAGGAGCCCAATCTTAATGTCCATCAGGTTCAGGTCTTTCTCGAGCTGTTGATTGCCCCTGATCTTGGTCACCACTTCTTCCCTTAATCGTGCTACCTCCAGCGCCTCCTGGAAATCCAAGTCACTCTGGTCCAACAGGTGTACAAATTTGCGGATTACTGTTAACGGCGGGTTTTCAGAGCCAACTGCAAGGAAAGGAAAGGCGTGCTTCAACTGGGCATGCTTGAACGGATCATCAGTAGGAAAGAAATCAGGTCTTTAAATAAAGCATTGACAGAAAAATAGAGCGATGGACGTGCTTGGTCTCCAGAGTGAATCATCCTGCCTCATGTCAAATCTGGACGAGGAAACTGATCATATAAATAAATGCACGCCACTGATTAGGTTGGGCCTCACTAATTCCTCGTCTAGCACCCGTTTATCAGCCCTCTCTCATGCTGTTCCCAGGACCACGCACTGAGGAGATAGTTCTATCTATCAGTGTCTTATTGATGAGGAACCTGGCAAAGAATGCTAACGTGAGTTGCCCCGGCTCTAAAATCTTGTGGCTGAGCCAGATAAGAGATTTCTGTTCTTGCTGCAGGAAGCAGAAAGCGGTTTTGTTTTTTATTGTTTTTTGTTTTTTTTCCAGTCCAAAAGACCTTGGGGAAGGAGCAGGAATTAGGTGAAAGGTGAATTAGAAAAGGTCAGTCAAGGGAGAACTGTAAGGTCTAACAGGAGCCAACAAAATGACAACTGGAACACATGTTCTACTTGGCAGAAATGAAGCAATTTTAGAAATTGAATTGGGTCCCTGTCCTTTCAGCATGGACCAGGGAGGGCATTCAGCACCTAGGAGGCCAGGCTCAGTTGTTGAGAGGAATATCTATATAAATTCTACAAGGGCTTTCCCTTAGTGCCTTGAACCTTAATTGTGGTTTAATTCTCTTGCACTGCGACTTTGAAAAAAAAAATTTTTTTAAGGTGTGTAATGAGATCTACCCTGGGTAAACTCTAAGAAGAAACTACCTGGACCTTCAATGCTGAATGATTAGACACAGCAACAAAAAGATGACTTGAGAGAGCCCAGTCCAGTTGTGGCGGCCTCAATAACCACCCTCTCTTTTACTTCCAAGGCCCTACTCAAGCTTCCTTATACTTCTGTTTAGTTGTGTGGTATTTTGACACTTAAGGAATACAGAGTTCAACCAACAACACAATTAACAGCATGAACTCATCATGAACAACCAAATCTAGAGTCATCTGTATTACTGTGGTTCCCCATCTGATGGTCTTTATTGGTACTTGTCAAAGAAAAGCCTTAGAAAGCTTTAGAGGTCCAATTCTGCTTCCAGGCTCAGAATTTACTGGATAATAATACCTCATATTCCACTAGATTCCAAGTTACCTCGGATCATGGACCCTTTTCTTCCTGATCCCTGAAGCATACATGAATTTATTTTCCTTCTATTTCAGCAAAGATGTTGCTGATGACATGACCATTTCAGAAACAGCCTGAGCCACACACCAGAGCTCATTCATGTAGCTGAGGGAACACAAGCCACCACATTTGTGTCTAAAGTTCTCTCTCCTGGCTCTGAAGAACTGTGTATCATTTTATGTGCTAACAGGCCTGGCAGAAACAAATGAATATTTTAGCTTTACTAATTATTATGGCTCAAATGTAATAGTTCCTCTATCAACAGTTCGCTTTTTGGCATCTTCATGATGTCTTCATATCACTTTGTGGTACTTTCATTTCAGGAAACCACACAACTTAACAGTCAGCACTTACAAGGGGCCACATTACGGTTCCAGCAACTTCTAAACCTGAATGCATTCAGTGCCTTTCTGGAGGGAATGGGTGAAAATGAATCATGACAGACTAATAAAAGTGATCTGTTTTTCAGCTTAAAAAAAAATGCCTTCGTTTTCTGAAGATGCTGAATTGAGAAAGAAATGAAAATTTACAGTTCAGTTACCACAAAGCCACCCTATTTGCCAAAACCCAGAGCAGTTTTGATCTGATTTATTCACTAACATAGTTTCTATCTGCCTTCTATGCTTTAACAGGAAATCACCTAGATTTTTAAACTGGAATTTCTTTTATCTTTGTAACTTAAAAAAAAAAAAAGTAAGCAAGTATCAGCACAACCACCCACAAAAACATGTTCCCTAGAAGGAAACGAAAAGCAGTCTGTGTTCGTTTGGAAAATTTATCCCTATATCACCTATTTTAGTGTGTTAGGGCGCAGAAAACAAACCCCCTATTCAGCTTCCTCATAAAAAATTAAAGATTATCTACCAACTAAGAGACGAATCTCATCAATTCCAAAGTGGAACAGTGTGGCATTGGAAAGACTGGGGACCTTTCCTCCCTCAGTTTGCATGCTGGATTCTGGAATCTAGTGGAATGAGGTAGTATCCAGAAGATTCCACGGGCTTGAGGCAGAACCTGGCCTCTGAGGCTGCCAGATACTTTTCCTTAACAAGTACCAGGGAAGATCTTTCTTAGGCCATACACTTCACTCCATAATTCAGACAGACTTTTGACAATAAAGGGTGTTGGTGAAACTACTTAGTAGCACTGTGCTAGGAACATTACTGAACAGCTCTTTATTTCTTCCAAAAAAAAAAAAAAAGTAAGAAACAAGGCAGTTAGAACATAATGGCCATTTTCAGTACTAAAATACACACTGATCTGTTTTGCCCTCTCAAAATTAATCTTGAATGACCTGAATATTTGAAGAATTTAGGTAGCACTAATAAATTTATCAGCAAGCCCTTCTAGACTTAATCTAGGACACGCTCTTTATCACATGTTCTTGTGACAGTAAGAATGTTAAAAATTTAGCATATAAAGAATGATCTTCACTATGTAAAAACAACAACAACAACAGAATGACAAACGTATGCAGAGCTGAAACTGAAAAGGACAGCACAAAATGTGAATGATATTTCTGGGTGATTTTTATTTTATTTTGCTGTTTTCAAACTTTCTACAAATGGCATATACTATTAGTATAAGGAAGACGATTTAAAAAAACCATAGGTACTGTGAGAAGTCCAGAATGAAATTATAGGAAGATGTTTGTAGTTATCTTTGGGAGATGAAACTGTGCTTTTCCCCTTCTTATTCATATTTCCAAATTTCTTATACGACTATGTTTCATTCTTAAAATGAGAGGAAAAAAAATCACAGGCCAGGTAATAAATTAAACAGTATTCAAATTTAAGTTTATCTTCTGGCTCTTTTGCATTAGATTCCTGCCTCTAGCTCAATTTTAATACAAAAAATCAGCATTTATGCCAACTCCATTTTTTAAAAATTGAAGTGCAGTTGATTTACAATGTTGTGTTAGTTTCAGGTGTACAGTGAAGTGATTCAGATATATATATATATGTTTTAAAAATATTCTTTTTCATTATAGGTTATTATAAGATATTGAATATAGTTCCCTGTGCTATATGGTAGGTCCTTGTTGATTAATTATTTTATATATAGTAGTGTGTGTATGTTAATCTCAAACTCCAACTTTATCCCCCCACCCCATGCAGTCCATTCCTTCTGAAGAAGAAATCACATCTACTGCATCTACCCCACTCCATTTAGATAGAAGGGCCCACTTCCTGTCATCACATCTTCCTTTGTGTACTGGTTCAGAACCTGGGGCCTGAGATGGTCAAAATCTACTGGAGGGCTTCCCTGGTGGCACAGTGGTTGAGAGTCCCCCTGCCGATGCAGGGGACGCGGGTTCGTGCCCCGGTCTGGGAAGATCCCACATGCCGCGGAGCGGCTGGGCCCGTGAGCCATGGCCGCTGATCTACTGGAAATAACGGGCATCCTCTGTTTTTGGAGCAGCCACTGAAGTGACTCAGATGGAAATAACTTGTCCTTGCCTGGTTAATAAGGGATACTTTGTCTCAGAATGCTTCCACTTACCCAATGTTTTGTAGTCATCTCTAGCTTTGTTTGCTCTCAATAGAGACTGTATTTTCACAATTTCATTGCTCTGCGAAAAAAATAAGACCAGTCACAACCTCCCAGAGTCCCATCTACTCCACTATTTTAGAATTTAGAACTATTTAAGAAGTGACAGCGTTTTCAAAAAGGACACTATTTAGAACTGAGAGTATTTAGATGTGGTGTAGTCAATGTTTATTTTTGCATTCTCTTTGAAGAAAGGGGCAGATAAGTTAGCTAAAATATAAACAAGATTGCAAAGGGACCGTTTAAATAAAGAGATTTAAAAAGGGAAAAGAATTTTACCACCAAATTTAGTTGGTCCAATCTATGTTCACATATCTATTCTTCAAAGATCCTAAAAAAACTCCTCCTGCGGGTGTCTATTTAAATTACTCGGTTAGCAGTAATAAGCACTTTACAAGTAATGCTGGAAAGTTGAATCTTTTCTCCCTGGCATTACGAGCCCACATCAGTTTTCTCTCACCCATTTCCTTTCCAGTTCTGAATGGTGAAGTCTCACTCTGAACCTGAGTTCTGAATAAAAAAATGCAAGAAGCCTCCAAATAGTATCACATTGAGTTCTAAAACCTATTTTTTCCTCCTAGTGTTCATTTCCACCATTTAATAAAAATCATTCAATGCTAACATTCAACAAAGTATTCATTTAGTTCATTCTCAGCCAGGATAAAAATCCACATGCGTGTTTCTTACATGATCTCTGAAATACTGCAGTCGTGAGAGGTAATTCTTCCGTGCTGTTACCATCCGGAACCAGGACTGAATCTAAAAATAAGTTAAAAAGAGAAATCCAGGCAATTACCAGATAACCTTTCATATCTCTTTATGGAGTCTTTTAAAAATAATATTGATAGATAATTTGATAAAAAAGTAAAAATTAGCAGCCTACCAACTAATAAACATCTAAAGCCTAATCTTCATCTTCTACTTCCTTTGTTGCTTTTTCTCCTAGGGGTTCAGAACATGTTACACGTTATGGTGGGGAAGGTAATGTAGCGCTTTGTACTATTTTGCTTTAATCTCAGTAAATAAAAGCCAAGCGGGCAAGGCATTTTGCTGAGAGTTGCCACAGGTCAGGGGATCAAATGAAACTAAGTTCAGGGTTGCTTCCCACATCTCTTAAATGCAGCGAATATTCTTTAGGTCTTTACAGGAAAACATTTCAAGAGGTCTCACGAGGGACCAACTGTGACCCATGGTTTTCTGAGCGAATAAGCATGTGTTGCAGGGTGAGCAAAGGACATTTCATTCAGGAGCTAGTAATGCACAAGGGGTCTAGACCATGTCATTCTTTGTCCTCACAGTTTAAAAAGTCTTAACAAATCTCATCTGATTCCCATCTCTCTCCAGTCCCACTCCTGTGACTCTGATCTGGATTTCCAAGTTTCTACAAGTTCACTGCCGTACAGTTCTTTAGTTCTCAGCTCTGAGACAGTGGGCACTCCAATGCATGTTCTTTCTCTAGGCTTGGAGCAACCAGCCTTGGTGGGAAGCTGGGTTAGACCAGCCCACCACCTAAACACAGGCCCTAACTTAGCTCTACTTTCTCCTGTCATTGGCTTTGCATTTGCCTTACAACTAAGGTTTGCACTGTTAAATTTGAGCATTCTAAACATTATTAGCGAAGACCATAAGAAAAACATAAAATAAAACTGGGTTTCCTCCAGAATTTAAATAATCAATTTGGACTTGTTAGAGAAAGAGCATATATTATAAAGGACCAGAGACAATAGAGTGTTTTGATGGACTTGCTTGAAGATGATCAGCTAAGTGAGTAGTGGACGTATGACTCAAACCCAGGACTTGCTTCTGATGTCAAGGCTCAAACATAGTCTGTCTTCTAGAAGCAAAACGAAAATGAAGGGAAAAGTTTAAGTCAAGCACTAAGGTAGGAAAGGGTGTTTACCTTCACAACAGAAGGAATATTATCAATGAACATTTGTCGCCTGTGCATATATGAGGCCCGCTGTTTTTGTCCCTTCCAAAAAGCCTGTGGAAAATAATGAGTTACAGAATTACTTACATGTAACAGTTTGTTTTAGAAAGTGCAAGGATGGAGTACATCTCAGGAGACACTGAGTTGGGACAATGTCAGGGATCCTCCCTTCCAAATCTCATCTGGACACCACCTTTAGGGGTGGACATTAAACTGGGCAGAGCATACCAGCTCACACCTGAGGCTTGCCCCAAGTTTGGGAAAGGAATTACTAGGTGGAAGCCCAGTTTCTGGTTTGAAAGTTTAATTTTACCAAGGCCCTGGGTGATAAGAAGTGATAATAATACGGAATTGCCCTGAAACATACAAACAGATCAATTGGGTGCTGGTATTATTTGGTAACAATATAAGATGCTTCAAAATAATGACTAGTAATTAGCTTTCCTCCAACAAGTGGGTCACTGTGATCCAGACTGAAAAGGAAGATGACTCTGGATCCCTGAAAATAGGAGTACTGTGACTGATCTTTTATTATTGCATCTATTTTTACATAAAGTTTAATGAGGCTTCATCAACATAGCTTTACAAGGTTATCACCATCAAAGAGAACTTTTACAGGAAACATTTGCAAAAAGTGGACACAAACTGGTATCTTTAGAATGATAAATCCATAGCTGTTATAAAGTTTATTCCAATTCATTTTTGAGAATCTTTACTGAAACATATCTTTGTAATTCACACCAATTCTCTGATTTTGTTTCTCAGGTTAGAAATGAAATACAAGTTCTGTGTTAAAAAGGACAAATACAAAAAAATCAAGTGTTTTTTTTTGGCCTCGCAGCGCAGCTTGCGGGATCTTAGCTCCCTGACCAGGGACCGAACCCGGGCCACGGCAATGAAAGTGCCGAGTTCTAACCACTGGGACACCGGGAATTCCCCAAAATCAAGTGTTTTTTTTTTTGTTTGTTTGTTCAAGTTATTTTTTATAAATTTCTTTTCACATCTGCATATATCAATCTACCTCGTTTCTTCTTTTTAAAAAGGTATGCGGAATTTTATTGCCATTTAAAAAATAATATACTTTTTGCTAATGAATCAAAACAAAACAGTCATGATGGACTAAGTACCCAACTGAGTACTTGCTCCAGACTTCCCCTCTCAATTTAAATCCCTAGAAATGATAAATATGCTTTTTAAAAAAACTTAATTTTAAAATAATTATCGACTCATAGGAAGCTGCAACAGTAATACATTGAGTTCCATGTACCCTTTATCCAGCTTCCCCCAATGGAAACATCTTACAAATATGCTTTTAAAGCAATCCATCATAGTGCTAGAAAACAAGAAGGCATATGGGTCAAAAACTATGAGGGATCTTGGAAGAGAGAAGGTAGTTTGAATTGGCTGAAAGAGGGAACCACAGAACACAATTCTACAAATATTGGGAATCTCTACAAAATATGTGAGATGGCTCTAAGCTTGAGGGAGCCTTGAATATCAGTCTGAGAAAGTTTGGGAAAGTTGTGACATCACTCATTGCCAAGTAGTGAGGGGAATAAAAGCATAGATGGGGAGTAGGTGCTGGGAAAAGTACAAAAGAGTATACCCTTTTTGGAGGGAATTTAGCAGTATCAAATTTAAAATTATTTAGCGTTTCACCCAGTGTTTCTACTTTTCAATATACCTAGCTTAAGGAAATATAAGTACCCGTGTAGAAAAACAATATATAAGGATTTTTGTTGCAGCATTGTTTATAATACTGAAAATATGTAGAGAACAGAATATTGACAAATAGGGAAACGGTGATAAACTGTGATTGCACTGATACTAATGGCAATCTAACTAGTAACTTATTTGTTGTGATGGGTCTCAATGGTGACTCGTGTTTTTGTGGCTAACACTGTTTTAAAGCACAGAGGTGCAAATGTGCAAATAACATTATGCATCCCATTCCTTGATCCAAATAGAAAGGCAACCAAGATACTGGGATTAGCTCAATTTCTCATTCTGCTTTTTTGGAATTATCTCAATTCCAGAAACACTATTAATCTCTATTAGCTCAAATTCTCAAAGATTCTGGATAAGGAATCTGTTGTAGTAACAGAAGATCTAATATTGAAGCATGTTTGCATTAGTGGAATGAACCCACTTGTCCGTTTTGTACTATGTTTTTAATGTCCTAAGGATTCAAGGCTCACCAACAGTATTTTCCTGAAGATTTCATTTTGTATTTCATCTCTTTAATGATTATGTAGATTTTTCTGGAATCTACATTTATATTTTTATTGCTACCTTTCCAAACCAAGGCGACTTGGCTGGGTTTTGAAGTTTTGGTCTATAGAAGCAGAGTACTACAGGCTTCCTATTTTATTTGTCAAAATTTAACATTCTTCTTTTTTAGTTTGTAAGTTTTAGTTTCATCAGGATTGGCTTTCCTCATTCTGTGCTAACAAGCACAACTCCTGTGCAAGGCCCAGAGACTGCAGGCTCTTCTAATTAGAGGCTCTTTATTAAAAACAATTATAGGTATAAAGTTGGGAGGAAGGAGCTATTGATAAAAATGCAAAACGAGACAAAATTCTAAACCATAAAGCCATCTAGAAGCAGCTTTTTATAAACAATTAGAGACAGGGCGTTTACAAAAACATCAATCTCTCTCTTGATTGGTATGAGAACTTGCATGAAAATTTATAATAGCCATGCTTTTGTTTTGTTTTTTGTTACTATAAATATATTTTCTGTGCAATTCAGCTGTAACAAAGGCGTTTCCCAAGATACCTAGACCTCAGAAGTTACTGCTCTGTTTCATAGATTCTAATTGTCAATCTCTAGAAAATCTGGCTTGCTACATTGGTTGCCTCGCTTGATAATTGGGCACTCAGGATAGTAATATTCAAATTACCAACTTCTTTTTTTTTTTTTGTGGTATGCGGGCCTTCCTCTGTTGTGGCCTCTCCCGTTGCGGAGCACAGGCTCCGGACGCGCAGGCGCAGCGGCCATGGCTCACGGGCCCAGCCGCTCCGCGGCATGTGGGATCTTCCCGGACCGGGGCGCGAACCCGGTTCCCCTGCATCGGCAGGTGGACGCGCAACCACTGCGCCACCAGGGAAGCCCCAAATTACCAACTTCTGAAGCACAAATTCTGTGATCTCTCTGTTAGCCAAGAAAACCCTAAATATTTACCTCTTTTCCCACTCTGCTTAAAGGTAGAATCCCGAAACCTGCAAGAGTAGTCAGTTACATTCAAACAATGTAATGAAGGACTGTCCCATCAGGTCACCCCCTTCCTCCCGGCCCCAGATTCTGCCACAGCTCCTGACAACCTGCACTTGCTTCAGAGAAGCTTGTTTCTTTTTCTTTGCCCTGATGCTTGTGGCACTCTCTTCAATAATTTAGTAATTCTCAGGGCCAAGTTTTGGTAATTCACTATTACGCCTTTTCCTACAAAGTGGCATTTCAGCTTTCTTCAGTTCAAGGGAAAAAATATTGTAGCTAACTCTTTTTTCCTGTCTTGATTTTTCTGATCTCTTCCTGGGCCATCCAACCACCTGGATGTTGGATCCCCACTACCTGCCCTCTGAGTCACAATCTCTACCGCCTCATCACTTCGAACACTTGTTGAGCACTTAATAGCTGCATACTGGGCAAAGTCTGTTATGTGTATTATCCCATTTAATCCCTACAACCCTGTGATAAAATGGGTATTATCATCTTCAGATGAGAAAATGTATTTTAAGTCATCTGTTCTTAGCTTTTTCTGTGATTTTTCTCAAGTTCTCCACGTGTTTCAATCACTTTCAGTGTCTGTTCTACATTCTGCAGTTATAAGTTCATTCACATTCTAGGATGTCATTTTTCTTCCTCTGTGTAGCTATGGGTTATCTTTTCATTTTATCATGCTGTCTTGTTTCATTAAGTCCATGCATCTTATTAAATTTCTTAAAAGCATAAAGCAGTTTCAGTATAAAAATTTCTTCTGTCTCCTGGAATATGAGAATCCGTAGATGTTAATTTATGTTTTACAACTTATATCCATTTTTCTTTTTTTTTGCTATAAAATTTTCATTTTTGTTTGAGATTTTTTTCTGGCTCTCTTCTTAAACGTTAGACATTTTATCAGGGCTTTCTTACTGTTCAAATATAATATGGTTATAATAGATTCTCATTACCTTCCTCTGTGTTTACTTGGCCACTTTATGAATTGTCCCCTAAGCACCTGAGACAAAGGATTGGCTACTGATGACATTTACTCTCTGTACCACATCTAGTTCCTTGGGAGGAGACTGTTGGTGGTAGCACAGTGGAGCTGGGGTGTGGTTGCCCTCAGTCTGGGAGCTTTTTCTCTGAATTTGTTGAGACTACTGTGTCTGGGGTTGATGCAGCCAGCTAAGAAGTTTGAGCTGTTCCACGGAGGGGAAATCTTCAGATTTGACATCATTCCCCTAATTTGGAATGAATCAGCCACTTCGGCAAAAAATGAGATTAGCATGATGCCCTTTGGTTCATGGTCCTCTGGTTTTCTGGATCAGACCATATTCATCTCCAGGCTATAAGCCTGACTTTAGACCTCATGCCCTCCTTGTTAGAAAACTGTCAGAAGCAGGGGGAAAGAAGTCATCACGGGGTGACTTCATAGTGTAATGGCTTCTTCTTCAATACTGCTGCTTCCACTGAGGTGGGGAGGAAAGGCTCCAGGTGACTGTTTCCGTCTTTTCCCCAGCTCTTTCATGATTTTAGCCCTGGGTCCTAATATCAGGCGGATTTTATACTAGAGGGCTCTTTAGAGTGTCTTCCAACTATAACACAGCTCTGGGCAGACTGGAGAGCTTGAGGTTGGTCCAAATTGTGTCACACTGGCTAACACTCTTCGAATTTTGTGCAAAAGTAGAGCCTCAGCATCAGTGTAGATGATGTTATACTTAAGATTTTGTTCACTTCCTGTGTGATTTGTCTACCATTTATTTAAAGAAGGAATAAACTGGAAAACTTACGGGTTCACCTAGAAAAATCCTTTGAGTATGAAGTTGTTTTTTTTAAAAATTTAGTTATTTTATTTATTTGATTTTTGGCTGCGTTGGGTCTCCATTGCTGTGCACGGGCTTTCTCTAGTTGCAGCGAGCGGGGGCTACTCTTTGTTGCAGTGCATGGGCTTCTCACTGGGGTGGCTTCTCTTGTTGCAGAGCACGGGCTCTAGGTGTGCCGGCTTCAGTAGTTGTGGCTCGCGGGCTCTAGAGCGCAGGCTCAGTAGTTATGGCGCATGGGCTCAGTTGCTCCATGGCATGTGGGATCTTCCCGGACCAGGGCTTGAACCCGTGTCCCCTGCATCAGCAGGCGGATTCTTAACCACTGCGCCGCCAGTGAAGCCTGAATATCAAGTTTATAGAAGAAATTTCTTTTAAAAAATTAATCATTCCTGCCTTCTAACATCTAAAGCTCTGAGCAAACTCAGATATTTGAACACTTATCATATGCAAGACACAAGAATACAAAAGTTTTAAAAACTCATCTTCTGCCCTGCACAATATTATAGTTAGGTGGGGAAGCAGATCAGTACACCAATGATCACAAAAGAGAATCCCTTCAACTTACAACCTTTCAATTTCGGAAATTTAATAGTTACTGGCCAAAGCAAAACCCCACCAAACTCTGTCCATCAATAACAGTATCACTTTGGTTGCAGAAAAAGGAACAAACACACGGCCTTTTGGAAACCAGCGTGGTGGTTGAGAGAGGATGCTAGGGGAACATAGACTAGAAACACCTAAATCTAGCAAGTTCCTCTCCTGCCAACCAGAACATTCGGACAAGTCATGCAAGCTTAAGAAGAAAATGGTTGGGAATGAGGATGCCTCTTGCAGGCCTGAATGAAGAAGGAGATTACATAAGAGGGAAGACAGCCTCAGAGATGCTACATCTATTTCATGAGCTATTCTGTTCTTTAGGCTACAAGAACATAGAAACTCAGACGCCACTCAACATCCACTAACCACTAAGAAACCAATTCAAAAGCACCTGAGGTCAGACAGTAGATGACACAAGGATATCCGCCTTTTTAGAGAAACAGGATTTCAACTCTGATCTCAGGTATTCCCCTGACTCTGACTACTCACAGCGTCCTGAATACTTTCCAGAAGACCACAGGTGAAAAATCATCCAACATCCTTCCCATCTTGGAGTCTTCAATAAAGTAGACTCAGGGGCACTGATTAAGGACAAAATCTGCAGTCACATTTGTTTATTAGAATGCTGGTAGTTGACTGTCCTATTATCAAATAAAACATTTTCATGGAATGACAGTTTTCTGTAACGAGTGGTAGGTGACTCACATACCTGTATTTTGATCACATGCTCTTCTTGTTCATACAAAAATGATTTCCTAGCTTCATACTCTTTCCTAAGGAGGGGTCCTGAGGTTGCGGCTTGAAAGCACAGAAGCATATCTTCGGTAGCAGACCACATCTTCTCACGAATGTAATCTGCTGTAACTTCCTCAATAATGTCCTGGCAAGAGATATTTCTTATGGTTACACTTCACACATCAGGTGAAAGGAGCATAGAGAATATAGCTTCTGGAAATTTTATCTTTCAGAAAATGATCTGCATAGCTCTTTCTGGCTTGGTGTAAAAAAGATCTGACCAGAGCCGAGAGATGAAGTGGCTCAGCTTCTATCTAGTGATACGGTTCTGGAATCCTCTGAACTTTGTGCTGAGATGGTATGAGAATGAGGTTGAATGGTCTCAGGATTTGGAGGTAGAGGTGTATAGATGATGCTGGCAGGAACCAGGCAAGAGGCCTGATCTCCTCAGAGTGTAAAAGAGACAAGGATGATTACAGTAAGAGTATGCATCACCTCCTCCCTCTCCTGAGGGAAAGACTGCAGTGCCCATGAAGTCCTTGGGCTTTTCTTGCACAGGCCAGAGGAGGCAGATCCCTGCAATGAGTAGGGGAAAACTCAAAATAAACTTGGGAGAAAATAAAAGACTTGGAGCAGAAGAAAAGGCGGTGGGAGAGGAAAGATAAGTGCTATTGCAGGCAGACAGGGAAACCTAGATGAATGAGAAAAAAAGGAAGAAGGGGGATTGTGAGAAGTCTTCATGTGGATGATGAACTGGCTTTACTTTTATGTTCTTTGAGAGACGCAAGCAAAGACTGGACTTGCTTCTATGGCAGATGCCTCTTATCCAGTGTGACTGGACTCAATGGATGGTTAATTTAAACAATTAAAAGTGAAATCATATAAAAGATGCATAAATACTTTTAAGAAGACATATGTACATTCTTGAAAAAATTCAGTAATTTCAGATTGACTAGAATTTTTTTTTTTTTTTAACAGCATAGACCCTCCACTTTTTATTAATCCTGATACTCCACAAAGTTATACCTAGGGCATCTTTGGATGCCACACGAGCAGTTTTGGCTCTGAGTTTAACCCTTCAATGCTGCTTCTTCACAGTTTGACATATCCTTTCAGTGAGAGCATAAGGTTTTTAAATACTGGCCATAATTTCATTTTGCAACAAAGCAGCACTAATAGTTCATTTCCACAATGCCATTTACCTATAAACTCTGGGAACTTTACACATTTGAAATTAGTTAATAAATATGTTTTTCACTATCTTCTTGTCATTCAGGATTTCTGTGGCATTGTCATCCCCAAGCCACAGTTTTTTTTTCCGAGTTTTGGTAAATACCGCACCGGTGATTCTGTCCACAATACTGCTACCCTGCAGTATCTTTGATGCTGGTGACTGTGAACAGTTCTATAAGATCTACATTTGTGAGTTCTATTATTTTCAAGACGGAACTCAATTATTAGAAGTATTTTCTCTTTAAACACACTACAATGCCTGGCTCAAAGAGCAATTTTCACATCTTCCGGGTCCAACTTTTGGTCTCAAGTCCAAAGCAGTCTTGGTGAACATTCCTTCAAAAGTATTTCTCCTGGGGAAGCATTATTCACTTTAATGGACCTATGTATCTTTGTTATAGGTTGAGATTGGGGGGAAAGAAATAAGACATTTTGAATACTTACAACCAAGGAATTACCACTAATTGAGCTTTGGTGTCAAGGAAAACCTGGAGATTGATTTCTTAGGATAATCTGTCATCCTAAAGAAGCTGCAAGAGCTTTATTCCCCTAGTTCTGTTTGGTGTTGCTCTGACTTACAGAAAACATTTTAAAAGTTAGTAATCATGCAGCCACATCCAACCGTAGTTCATGAAGACTTTACTCCCTATCCAGTCTTCAAATAAATTAGTTCTTCCCATCAATCCCATGATTTAAAAGTAGAAAAGCAATCACACTTATCTTTATATAGTACACCTTCCCATCAAACACCAACCTCCTACCTCAATTTCTTTTCCCATGAGCCATGATTCTTTAAGCAAGCAGGATTCAGGTGTGACCCAGGAACTCTCTTTTGAATCGATGTTGTAGTAGTAATCATATTTCTCCTGCAGGTTGAGTTTGAGCCACGAACCTTCAGTAGACACTAAAGAAAAAGGTTTGTTAAATTCCAGAGAGGAACATGGAAACTTTCAACATTAATGTAGTTTCTTCAATAAGTAAATTAATTGAATGGTTTTTCACCAAACATTCAGATAGTGTGTTAAAATCATTAGCAAGGACTCATTAAAATGGAATGAATTCTATGTATTCAATGGCAGCTCCCTGCTAAGCCAAAGAAAAAGGAGGAGAGAGTAATGTCTAATGCTGGCTCTGCATACTAAATTTTTCATGAGGATGAAAAGAGTTGCAAATGGCCAACAAGAAGGAAAAGCAAACAAGGATGGATACCCCAGGTAGATGTGAATAGCAACACAAGGAGGCAGGGGAGACTGATGAGGAAGAGTCGTCTTTGTTTAGAAAGGCTTCCAGGAACTTCTTTGAAAAGGAGTGACCTACAAGGGCTGTGACCCATTATTTAAGGAGAACCCATTATTATTATTTTTTAAAATTAATTAACTGATTAATTTTTGGCTGTGCTGGGTCTTTGTTCCTGCACGCGGGCTTTCTCTAGTTGCGGTGACCGGGGGCTACTGTTTGTTGTGGTGCATGGGTTTCTTATTGCAGTGGCTTTTCTTGTTGTGGAGCACGGGCTCCTGGTGCGCAGGCTTCAGTAGTTGTAGCTCGCGGGCTCAGTAGTTGTGGCGCACGGGCTTAGTTGTTCCGCAGCATGTGGGATCTTCCCGGACCAGGGATGCAACCCGTGTCCCCTGCACTGGCAGGCAGATTCTTAACCACTGCACCACCAGGGAAGTCCTGAGAGCCCATTATTTAATGATCTGCATTAAACCAAAGCTGAGGTGACTCATCTTTGCAGACAACTTTATTCAAAGCACAAAATGGCATACACAATCTCTGAGGTCACTAAGCAGGGAAAAGGAAAATTCCTGGTCCCTCTGACTCTACACAACCACACAAAAGCAGAAAAAAAATGTTGAAAGAACTTAATTTTTGGAGCGGGGGGCGTGTGGGGTGGATACTAGAAAAAGCAAAACAAAATTATGGCAGTCATGGCTTAAATTGGCCAAGAAGAAAATCTCCTCATGAATTTATGGGCTATACTTCCTATTTAGCAATCTATTTATTTTGTTGAATGGTTATGATTCTTGTCCCAGATCAGAGAGCTAAAAACAACAATAAAAACAGAAACTTCTGACCAAGCTAAGCCAACTGCTGCCAAGTAAGCATTACACTAATTGCCTTTATAGGTAAATCAAAATTTGACTGAATTTCCTCAAAGAATATTTAAATGGATTCAAATATCTAAGCAGAGATAACTTTAAGGTGTGTTGATTTAATGTGTGTTGATTCTTTATTTGGTTTTGTGTGTTGATTCTTCACTTGGTTTTTAATGCCCCTCAACTGTTCTGTCAATGCCCAGGAACAGAGATATATCTCTCTTCAAATGGGCAGTCAGGCAGTTGTTACCTGTTTAGAAGTGCTGGTCTACTAGAAAATATATTGTATAGTCAAATTAGGATGATCACAAGTAATCATTATATTTTCAATCACCAACAGTTGTCAGATTCACAAGTGCTTTCAGAAGAATGAAAACCCTTTTTAAGGCAACTCTCTCAGTGGGAAGGAAAGAAAGCAAATAAAGATGGTGAAAACGGGTATGTTTTATTTTCATAAGAACTGAGAAGTAAAAAGTTCTTAGTTGGTTAAAAGCCAACCACATTGGGACTTCCCTGGTGGCACAGTGGTTAAGAATCCGCCTGCCAATGCAGGGGACACGGGTTTGAGCCCTGGTCCAGAAAGATCCCACATGCCGCAGAGCAACTAAGCTGTGAGCCACAACTACTGAGCCCCCGTGCCACAACTACTGAAGCCCGCACGCCTAGAGCCTGTGCTCTGCAACAAGAGAAGCCACCGCAATGAGAAGCCCACGCACCACTGCAATGAAGAGTAGCCCCTGCTCGCCGCAACTAGAGAAAGCCCGTATTCAGCAACAAAGACCCAACGCAGCCAAAAATATAAATAATAAATAAATAAATAAATAAATAAATAAATAAGTAAATAAATAAAAGACAACCACATTGGCACTGTAAGGGTTATTTGAGTTGGGATGTCAGTGGATAATAGAAAAAGAGAATTTTATCATTTTCACATCAAGTATGAGTTTAGAGAGTCAGATCAAAGGCTGAGGAGGGCATCTCCAGAACAGGAGAAATGCAGTTGGTTTGTTACTTAGGGAAAAGACTAATTATGGGCCTTTGAGGAACCATACAAGAGAAAGATACCCATGAGTTAAGAGGTGGTGAGCATTCTATAAGGAAGCATACTTTCTAGATACCTTCTAGACAAAATCATACCTATATAAGACCTAAACTGAACAATAAGGCTGAGTGATCTACCAAAGAGTGAACGCTTGTTTGGGGAAAAATAGACATCCTAGAATCAGAGGTGAAAGAGTAAGAATAAATCATCCTGTTCACTCCCCCAAACAATGTTCACAGCTCTATTGGGAATGAAAGTTAGTCTTTAATTGGCTAGAAAGTTTTTCCTCTTCCTTCTAGAACAGGGGTTGGCAATCTTTTTCTATAAAAGGTCAGAGAGTAAATATTTTCAGTCTTGTGTGCTACAGGTCTCTCATACTACTACTTGACTCTGCCACTGTAGCATGAAAGCAGCCAGAGACGATATGTAAATTAATGAGTGTGGCTGAATTACAATAAAACTTTATTTATAACAACAGGTGGCAGCCCAAGAATCCACTAAAAAACTATTAGAATAAATGAGTCCAGGAAGGTTGCAGGATACAAAAGCAATATACACAAATCAATTTTATGAATATATGCCCACACAAAATTTGTATACAAATGTTCACAGAAGTATTATTCAGGATAGCCAAAACTGGAGGAAAAAAATCTAAATTCTATCAACTGATGAATGGATAAACAAAGTGTGACATACTCATACAATGGAATATTATCAGCCATAAAAAGAAATGAAGAACTGATACGTGCTACAACATGGTTGAACTTTGAAAACATTACACTACGTGAAAGAAGCCAAACACAGTATGATTTAATTTATATGAAATGTCCAGAAGAGGCAAAATCAGAGAGACAGAGAGTAGATTAGCGATTGCCTGGGTCTGAAAGTTGGGGGTGGGGAGCAATGGGTAATAGGTAAGGGGCTTTGTTTATTATAAGGAAAAATATTCTTTATTAAAAGGCAAATTAACTAGTGGTGGTGTTGTTAGTGTTAACTAAAAACTTTTGAATTTCACACCTTAAAAGAGTGAATTTTATCGTATGTGATATATCTCAATAAAAAATATGACTCTTTCATCATGACAGACATTATCAGAACTCCATTTTAGAAGCATGGGGACTCTGGGGCAAAAGAACAAGGATTAAGGTTTGAGAGAAACACAATAACTCTTTTAAAGGAAAGCAGGAGATGTCTTTGAGGAGGCTACCCTGTATCTACCCTACTTTCTGTAGTCTCCTTTAATACTGTATTTTCTCAAGTATATGGCACCCACACACAGCCATCAAGTTAATCACAGCTTTCCAAGAGACAAAAAAGGAAAAGCAACACCTAAAAAATTTCCTTTGCCAGAGATGATAAACATTTCAGAAAGGTTCATTTGAAAGCGATTATCTGTCTTAAAATTAAGATAACACAATACCACAGAAACCATCATATTCAAAATGCCAATTTAGTTTGTGCTAAACGATGAAGAAGCTTACCACTTTTAGATTTTTGCTCTTTTGCCTTCGCAAGGGTGTCATAGTACCTGTCAGCACATTCGGGCATTACATCGTTTGTATTACCAACGGCAGACTTCAAAACAGGCAAAATATCACTTTGCTTTTCCTTCTCCAAAAACTGATTAACATCAACGACGAGTGTTACCCCTGGGTAATGAAAAATAAATGTTTCTGTTAATCGTTATCTTCTACTCACCCTAGAGGCATGCAAGGATATAATTCAACCTTTTAGGAATGCATTGGTATTAAACCTGTTTACCCTTTGAGAGTATGCACTACATATGCCCCAGAGAGTCACCAACTGTTCAGGTTTTTAAGAGGAATAAAATCCCATAGGAGCACTGTTTTATCAAAAATCGCAGTATTTCCTGGTTACTCTTGTGTGATATCAAGGTTCTGCTCACCGTGGTGATCTGTGAAATGGGGGGGGGGACACACATATTGACAGTAGATATGCAGCCCTTAGGCAGGTCATTAATCTGTATTTGAGAACTAGCTTTATGAAGACATGTATTTATTTTAGAACAAGTAAAATGCTATCTAAGCCACAGAAATCCTGAAATTCTCTAGTATAGTGCAAGTATACTTTTAAGATTGTCCTTAGCAACCTGAACGAATGTTCTAGAAAGGCAACAGGCACAGCTGGTGGATATGTGCAGTGGAGTCCAGAAACTTAATTCTGGAACCAGTTTAGACCTAGAGAGCATGTTATCCCACTTCACATTTCTGCCTCTCCCCATAAATAAAACCTCACTGGACTCTTGGTTGCCTCACGAAAGTTAACGCGGTGAATCCTTTATCATCTATTTTAGTTCCAGGTAAGGATATTCTGGCCCAACCAATGGACCTACTGTCTTCACAACCTATAAATGCACTGAGTTAGCAAGGCAGAACAAAAAAAATGGAAGAAACCAGGTTAAACACTTTCTAGATGAAAAAACATCTTGATGAAAAGAGAGGAGAGAGATGGATTTTTTTTTCTTTCTTTCTTTTAAAACACACACGTCAAACTCTGCCATACAAATGCTAAATGGTATATTGCTGTCATCAAATTATGTTCACACGTGCATAGAACTGTGAAGGCTGACGTGGTAAGAAAAACAGAGTCTGACTTTCGACAGCCATGAGTCCATGTCGTGCAAATCTCAAGAAGCATGTGAAGAGTAAGGACCTCCCACAGCCAACTCCAGTTGTTGCTGAACAAAAGCTACAGCAGTAGGTTCCTTCACATATAAAGTTAATGACAATGGGTGAGCTACCCCCCTTTCGTCTTCTCCAGGAAAGCTTTGCAGAACAAGAAGAAGGCAGTACTGGTGTTGGAGATGTCTGTGGTCTGAGAGGTGTGGAAAGAACAAGGAAATGACAAAGGATCCTCACGTGAATTATATCCAACAGCTTCATCGAACCCGGTGAAATGCTGTTTTCCTTAAAAGACGGATACTATGCAGGCATACATTTCTTGCAAATATATGTATTGATGTGCAAGCAGGGGGTCCATGGGTTAATCTTCCAGATAACTGAAGCTGACTCCTTTAGGTGCCAACCTTCATCTTAACAGAATCATGTGCCACGAAAATCTAAAGCCCCGGTAAAAACCCTAACAGAACAGTTTCTATCCTGCTCATCATTGTACCCACAGTCCCTGGTACGTATCAGGCGCTTAACATTTGCCGAGAGCTGCCAGAAGAGTCCTTCATGTCATTAAAATTATACTGTGCTGTAATACAGTGAGTGGTAACTTCAAGGACTATGGAGGTGTTGGGGCTGCTTTGCTCCTGCACTAAATGGCCTCAAATTCCTCTTCTTTTTAGTTTTCCTCTAACGTCACTGTCAGTTATCACCTCTTGCTCCTGTCTGAGTTCCTGCATGGGGCAGCCCAAACACCTAACCTCTTGGTAGGTCATGGCTTCTGAGCTGGGAAGAGATACAACCAAGAGATTAGCTTTATGCCGAAGATAAGAATAAACAGGCTCAAAGTAGCTGTCCATGTGGTCCCCACTGAGTTGAGAAAATCAGTTGTAGGACACAGGCTTTGAGACAGCTATTTTGCTTGCTTTTTTCTTAATCTATGGGTTGTGATTAAGTTCCAGATAGTTGAGAATGACAGATAAATGATATCCGGAAAGTCAGGTATGTTTCTGCTATGGAACAAATGAAGAAAACCTCCCCCAAATCTCCTAAGAGATCCAAAAATATGTTTGCTTTACGTGGGTTCTTAGGAGGAGAAAGTAAAAAATCCTTTTATGTATAAAAGCACAGACCTACATATGGCACATAAAGAGGTAGACAATATATCTGTGGTATTAAAATGTCATGGTAAAGAGCACCATGGAAAAAAAAAGGCTAGAAAGATTCCTTAGGGTGCAGTAATGGGAAAAGGCTGAAAAACATTGCTCTAAGGAGTCAAAAATGGAGAAAAACCTACTTTAAGAAAGCAGGACGCTCCAGTGAAAATGGACATTGGGCCAAAAGGAAGGAGTCTTGAGTTACTATGCCGTTTTAAATCTTGCCTGTGGTAAAATACATGGGCCACCACATTTTCTTTTATCAAATTATCTGGGAGTGGGTTTGATAATTGCAACATGTGATCAGAATCTGTTTTTAAGTCTTCATACAAAGGATGAAGAATGCTTTTAAAAGATTAAATTCCTTGTTGATAAAACTGGAAAATTCTCAACTCAGTATAAGAATATGGATGGTTTTATCTTCAGAACATCTATTTGTTGTTATATATCATAGAAGACACTGTATCAAGTTTTTCAAGGGATAGGACGGAAGTAGAAGAAAGGATTTTAAATATGCAAGTGTGGAGTAAAGAATCACACATTTGAGAAAATTTCTTATATTCATAGTAAATAGAAACGTTGAATCTCAAGAGGATCAACTTAACATTCGCAGGCCAAATATAAGCAGAACACAGAATAAAAAGGAATAAAATAACTTCTAAACTGGTTTGATCTTTAAGAGAAAAATCATTACCCTTTTAGGCTATTTGAGTGCCTGTATGATAATCTAATTTCTTAAAAGTGTTTCTTCAAACTACAGCTGCCTTCAGTCTTATATATAAATTTAAATCTCCTGTGTACACAACTCAATTTTATTTTTTTTCTTAAGGATTAGAGTGCTAGATGGGACTTGCCTGGTGGCACAGTGGTTAAGAATCCGCCTGCCAGTGCAGGGGACACAGTTCGATCCCTGGTCTGGGAAGATCCCACATGCCGCGGAGCAACTAAGCTGTGCGCCACAGCTACTGAGCCTGCGCTCTAGAACCCGCGAGCCACAACTACTGAGCCCACGTGCCACAACTACTGAAGCCTGCGCACCTAGAGCCCATGCTCCACAACAAGAAAAGCCACCACAATGAGAAGCCCGTGCACTGCAATGAAGAGTAGCCCCCGCTTGCCACAACTAGAGAAAGCCCACGGGGAAGCAATGAAGACACAGCACAACCAGGAATTAAAAAAAAAAAAAAAAAAAAAAAAGCAAGAAGCTCAAATGACGATTTATTTAAAAAAAAAAAAGGATTAGAGTGCTAGAATGGAAAGACTTCAAAGATCCTAAGGGTATAAAAATTCAGGTTGGAGAAATACACATATTTTTCCAGGCTAAGGAAATAAAAACCAGATGTTTCTTACAGATGCCTATTCATTGTTTTTTTTTTTTTTTTTTTTTCGGTATGTGGGCCTCTCACTGTTGTGGCCTCTCCTGTTGCAGAGCGCAGGCTCCGGAAGTGCAGGCTCAGTGGCCATGGCTCATGGGCCCAGCCGCTCCGCGGCATGTGGGATCTTCCCGGACCGGGGCACGAACCTGTGTCCCCTGCATCGGCAGGCGGATTCTCAACCACTGCGCCACCAGGGAAGCCCGATGCCTGTGACGTTTAAAAGCACATCTCTGGAGCAAGACTATGACTTGATACAATAGGATAGATTCTAATTATATCATGAATGGAGAGGTTAATGAACTGCACCTTTAGGAATCTTAATTTATGTAGGTTATTTATATATGTAGAGTATTAGCATACCAATCTTTAAAAAAAATAAATAAATTTATTTATTTATTTACGTATGTATTTTTGGCTGCGTTGGGTCTTCGTTGCTGCGCGGGCAACTCTTCATTGCGGTGGCTTCTCTTGTTGCAGAGCACAGGCTCTAGGCACATGGGCTTCAGTAGTTGTGGCACATGGGCTCAGTAGTTGTGGCTCACGGGCTCTAGAGCGCAGGCTCAGTAGTTGTGGCGCACGGGCTTAGCTGCTCGGCGGCATGTGGGATCTTCCCGGACCAGGGCTCGAACCCGCGTCCCCTGCATTGGCAGGCAGATTCTTAACCACTACGCCACCAGAGAAGTCCCTAGCATATCAATCTTGAAGGTATTTTAGATTGCCATGTGAATTTTCTTATTATTCTTCTGTGAAAATAGATGCTTAAAAAAAAGGACAACTATCATTTGAGCTGATGTGGGTTCTGCCAATTGCTGAGTATGTCTACTCCATTTATACAATTTGGACCTGGGGAAATAATCCTAGGGTGTGTTTGAGGCCCCACTAGACCCACTATGAGACGGACCTTAGCAACACCTCAGTGATCATCTGACCTCCATAAGCCCCTCCCCTGACTGGTGGACCACAGTGAAATTTTAGGTCTCCTGGAATTAGTGTCAGTTCAGAGTCAGTGTCCAGTAATCTCTGAAACGTCTGATTATGTCCTTTCCTCCCAGCACAGTCACCACAGTAGGGTATAACATGTTGGTAGTGTAGCAGGGTCCTTTCCCAAGGGGACCCAGCCCATCCTTCATTCAGGGGATTCTGCGTCTGTAAATGGCTCAAGTCTGGGAACTAATGGAGGGACCATGACTTTCTGTTTTTTTTTACTTACATTCATCTGACCTAGAACTCTTCTTCCACTTGTGCAACTCAAGTAAGAGTTTAGTAGACTCTGTCTATTTCACTTCTAGGAACACCATGATCAATTAGCAAATTCTACAGGTCTCTGTGAGTCACATTTTTCTAATTACTGCTTCGACTCAGCTGTCCATTGTAATAACCACACGCACCTGTCTTTGGCGATGAAGTGCTGTCCCCTGGCCCCTGCCAGCCTGACCTACAGATTTTGGACTTGCCAGCCTCTCCACAATTGCATGAGGCTATTTCTTAAAATAAATCTCCCTCTTTCTTTCTATATATATATGTGTGTATAGATAGGTAGATAGTACACATACTATATACTTTCCAGAGAAACAGAATATATATATATATATATATTTATATATATGTAATTCTGTTTTTTCTAGAAAAAAAAATATATGTTGCTCTGTTTTTGGAAAACCCTGACTACTGCAATAGAAGGCATTTAATAAGCAGAAACGGCCTAGTTTTCTAAGGATCAAGATAAAAAAGGACTTGATTACACTACAAATTTAAGAGTTGAGAAATTATTTTTTGCTTTCTGGATTTTGTTCAGCAACAATCTCAGATTTTGCTGGAGATAGTACCTAACCGCTAAAAACAGTGCAACCGACCACTCTTATTTTTGTATAAATATGCTTTCAAGAATTAAAATTAGTAAGAGTCCATATCTTTTCAGAAATTAAAAATGGTCTACTTTAAAAAAATTAAGAATTAAAATAAAAATTGAGGGGCATAACCAGACGCAAGCAAGGCAAGTCTGGCCAGAAAGAGGAGGTGAGGGCTTACATTGTTTTGCTTTGTCCATGTCCTTGTTGGCCTCACTGACCGCATGCTGTATCTCATCCAGCCAAAGAAGTTTAGAAGCACTTTGAGAGTCCTGAGAATAGGGTCACAGAATAAAAGAAAGAACAGTGAATGATGATGAAACAGAATTAATAATGGCTTTTTAGGAGCCACTTTATTAAAATCTCCACAAACTCTTACTTAGCAACTACCCAGCACAGCCACAAACTGTACAAGCTACTGATGAAACAGACTCCCAATTGGACCACTTCTCCCTTCTCCACGGCCACCCCTTTAGTCCAGTCCCCCATCATCTCTCACTGGACAGCTGCTTCGATCTCCTACTTGCTTTCATTGTTTCCAAGTTTGCCTTTCACCACAGTGGTCCCCTACAGAGAACCAGATGATCTCTCCAAAAGGGACGGATCATCGTGCCATTCCTCTATTTAAACTCCTTTAGAAGGTTTTCCGCAGCAGTTTGAAGGAAACAACACTCCCTTTCCCATGAACTGTGGGGATCTGATGATCTGGCTCTGCCGACCCCTCTGGCTTTACCTGACTCTTCTCTACTCACTGTTTTAGATTTTCACACCAGCCTCCTTTAGATCACATCATTCTACCCCAGCTGCATGGCTGTTGGTTTTTTCTTATCATTCAGGCCTTAATTCAAATGGCACCTCTTCCAAAAAAGACTTCTCTGGCTACCTTAGTCAATCAAATACTCTCTTCCCCAATCACTCAGTAACTGTGGTTTCCAAGGTGGCCTAGGGTGCCATGGAAATACTTTCAATTTGTGGGAAACAATGATACTTGAATTTCATCACACACAGGGACAAATATAAGAACAAAAATATCCAAACAGAAACATGATGATGGGCTTCAAGGAACTAACAGCTTAGCAGGAGAGACAGATGCATCAAAAAATTATAATTATTGGATAAACAACAAGGTCCTACTGTATAGCACAGGGAACTATATTCAATATCCTGCAATAAACCATAATGGAAAAGAAAAAATATATAATTATAATACAATGTGATCAGAGCAATATTACCTGTAGATACACAATCTAGAAATAGCCAAGAAGAGATTAATTTATATTAGGAGTGTTGAGCTGCAGGTAGAGAAAAGACCAAGTAGTTAAGGATAGCTTCAGAAAGGAAGTAGTAGCAGCAATAAAAAGGTATTGAGCTATCTTTACTAGTTTTTACTTTTGGGTTGATTCTGATGATCTTACTCCAAATGTGGTGCTGATATAATGTAATTAAATAGGACTTTCAGACAGCAACTGCGTTTCATAGAAACTTGTCTAAGATTACAAGTAAATTTTGTTAGCAGTAGAAATTAAATATTTTTAAAGACGAGACATTTCATTTTAAAAAGTGGGAGCATTAGCCTATTTGTAGGAGTAAATGTCATGTACTAGAACCTGAAGCAAGACTGTGAATGAACAGAAGGTAGGTCATTGGACCCATGGAGAACCAGGTCCATCATTTAGGACTCAAGAAGGATGGGGGGGCAGGAAGGAGAAATAACATTCACCAGCTTCTTTGGCAGGCTTCAACCCTATTTCCTGCAGAGGCTATCAGGCGATGATACGTGTGGAAAGGGCTCTGAAAATGAGACAAAATATCTGCTATTTCATCCTGTAACCTCCAGACTAATGAAGACCACTAAGGAAGGCTTGGTTCCTGCTTCCACAATCACCTTTAGCTAGATCTGCCACATGGGAACCATCAGCTAATAAGAGTTTCCATTTTTTGGGAGAATGGATGTGGAAGGTTCAAACAGGAAGTAAGATGGGAAGATGAAAACTAGAAGAGGAATGAAGAGATGGGAATAGAAAGTATTTTTTTCTCTGCTTCTAAGCCAAAGAGAACCCAACCACTCCCCAAGGTATAGCCTAAAAACTAAGCTCCACACAAGTTCATTTCTGTCTTTCTCAGGTTTTTTTTGAAGGGTATTTACCAAATTCCTTCATAACTAATCAGTGTAGAAGATGTACCGTACAAACTTTTACCCAGATGCGAAGGAAGTTACAATTCCACTTCAAAGCTGAAAGTATCAGTTTTGTAAGCTAAACCCGAGAGACTTTGCAAATCAAAAGAATTTAAGCCAACAGTTTAAATCATGACCCACTGACGTAAAGGTTGCTAGAATTAAATGTAAAACCAAGAGTAAAAACTGAATCCTACCAGTGTAAGGTCTCCCTTTCAACTGCTCACTAGAAGACTGGAAATAGGATATTTACAGGATGGCTGTGACTCTACCTCCAGCTAAACATCCAGGTTCAACATATGGGTTACAGACTGTTTAAGTCAACAGAAAGCAGGCCATCTGAAAATCAAGTAATAAATTCCTGAATTTAGATGATTCCTAGAAAATTTTAAATAAAAAAGTAACTTCTCTTCAATATTTTGTGGTTTTTGGTTATTATTTCTGCAATAAAATAGCATTCTATCTCAGTTTGTGCTACCATATATTATTTGGTTGAAGTATTAAACACTGATTTTTGATTGTAAAATTCTTGGTGTGATAACATTCAACCAAGATGTGAAAAGTTTACACAGATCCATTTTCTCCCACCTTATTCCTTAACCTTAAGTCTTGTGAAATTTGCGTTTTCTGATTCTTGCTGCATTTTTATAGTCAACAGGCTATTGTCTGGCTTAGCATTTAAGTTTTGTTAATTACAGGAAAATTTGTTATAATGCAGTTTTTTTTACGACATATTAAATTATATCCTGCAGAACATAACTACACATAAAAGCTTATTTGTTAAACAACTATGTGAATGTGTTTAACATTACTAAGTTGAACACTTCATAAGTGTTAAGATGGTAAATTTTATGTTATGTACATTTTACCATAGTTAAGAAAAAAAGCTTACTGTAAACCTGCTCACCAATATCCATGGGATAAAGGGAGTCCTCTGTGTTTTAATGTTGTATTACGATTTTAGTTTAATCAAACAGTATTTTTGGGCGGGGGGGGGTCCCTAGTTATCTGATCCTATAGAATTATTGAATGGCTTAGAATATGTTTAGCTGTGGCAAAACAAAACACAATGAAACCAAGTTTTGGCCAAGCATTGATGACAAATTCAGACTCATGTGACACTGAAGGAGAATTTTCAAAGTAATCAAGAGCTTAAAACAATTTTAACTTCTTAAAAAAAAGTTTGCTTTCCATGATTCATTTAGCTTACAATTATGTAATGCGTTTAAGAATTAAGATTTAAAATAGCTGGAAGGATAAAGGAAAGGATAATTTCCGACAGCTCAATTACTAAGTAGAAATGAAACTCTAGAACTTCATTTTCAAACTGGGTAAAAATGAGATATGCGACAGATTCAAATCTAACTGCTGATCAGCATCTGTTTCCAGCTTACTTCTGTCAAGGACTGTTCTTAATGGCATTCATTCAATGCACATAAGTTCACTGGGTGGGAATTACAGCGTCTCTCCAGAACGGACCACGAGGGGTAGGGAGGAGTTAACTGACTTTCTCCGGGGATAACTTAACGTGCTCAGAGGCTCAGGCTGAGTCATGCACACTGAAACATGAGTGCTGTCACACCCTTTCCCTGCAGAGGACCCTGGCAAGCTTCCTGTCTGCAGAGCACAAGACAACACGCTTCTACAGAGAGAACTAGGTTTCCAATTGGTGCCAACACATGGAACCGAAGTGAAACCATACTCCCTAATTTTAAACATTTGAGAAACGGGGCTCAGATGATCAAAATGAAAGCCATCATCTTTGTAGCTGTTGGAGCACTGCTTCTGTCACCTGCTTCCTGTCAAAGTGGTAAGCTCTTTTCTTATGGGGTGGAGTGGGAATGCTGGTTTGTGTCCCAAGAGTCAACTGAATCTAATCTCTTTTACATTTCACACAAATTGCACCCCCAAAGGCAGAGTTTGATCTTAGTTATTAAAAGGTGGAATTACGGATGTGAAGAGATGTAGTCTGTTCACTATTCCAAACTTGTCAAAGACTAAGTGTTCTCGACTGATATTTAAAATTTTGTGGCATAGTCAAGATGTCAGATCTCTACAATTAAGTCAAGAATCAGTTTTCTTTAAAAGTTTTTGATTTTCTAAGAATTTCCTCTGATTTGGCAAAGATAACATTTTTTAAAGAGATTTAAAAAATCCTATGTTTATACCTCCTGGTGAGCCACAAATGGGGGAAACAAGAATACTCCCTGATAGACGGAGTGGCCTGCTTTCAGTAATCAGTTATGCTAATGAATTTGTGTTTCCCAAAAGAAATAAGTGTTTCCTATTTCACTCAATACAATGTTAGCCTGTAACCTCCTGCTTGCTCTAAAAGTAATCAATTTGGGATAGGGGTATCCACAACCCCCTTACTGTTGGGGTCCTACCCCAGCCAACGTTTTAGGAACAGGAAAGCTGAAGGGAAGAAATGACAGTGGGGGGGGCGGAATAAAAATTAAAAAAACCAAGGCTCTATAAAGGAATGCTGCTTTTACATTGATAGTTGGAATCACTGAGGTGGCTGAAGGACAGCGCTGAGAGAACCAGCAGAGAGCAGTAGCTCCTGTGAGATTTACATATGAGTGAGTGCTCTTTCTGGGAGTGGATAAACCAAAATGAAGCAGAAGAGCAAAAGAAAAGAGGTTTGGGGAGGTGGTTCCTTCAAGGTACTGGTGGGGTTTGGTGGATGTGAAAAGGAGGGAATTTAAAAGGTGACAAAGTAATGGGATAGCGGGGGGGTAGAGGAGATAAATTAGGAGTTTGGGATTAACATATATACACTCCTATATATAATATAGGTAAACAACAAGGACCTACTGTATAGCATGAGGAACTACACTCAGTATCTTATAACAACCTATAATGGAAAAGAATCTGAAAGAGAATATATATAAAGTATATATTTTATGTATATAAAACAATCACTTTGCTGTACACCTGAAACTAACACAACACTGTAAATTAACTATACTTCAGTTAAAAAAATTATTATTATTATTATTTTTTTTTTGCGGTACGCGGGCCTCTCACTGCTGTGGCCTCTCCTGTTTCGGAGCACAGGCTCCGGAAGCACAGGCTCAGCTGCCATGGCTCACGGGCCCAGCTGCTCCGCACCATGTGGGATCCTCTCGGACCGGGGAACGAACCCGTGTCCCCTGCATCGGCAGGAGGACTCTCAACCACTGCGCCACCAGAGAAGCCCCTAAAAAATTATGTTTAAGAAAAGGTGACAAAGTGAAAGGCAGTGAATTTGCTTTCGTCAGTAGAGGTTGGGGAGAAATGTGAAGGAAGACCCTGTTATTTAGCGGCTGAAGTCTGTTCCCTTTGGCCATCAGTCCCTCTCCAAGGCCTTTTCTCAGGTTGAAAAACATTTCAGAAACATCATGCCAAATAAACCTGTATAAAAAACTCAAATAAATTACAAAATATATATGTAATTTAACAAGTACTATTTCTTAAGGAAAACTAGGCCCTAAGGAATAAAAGAGCCAGAATTCTTATGGAAATGGAATCAAGGCTTGTTCACAGAGTCACTGTTTAGCATGTTTTCAGGCAGGATGTCTTGCTCAATCACTGGAATTTTCTGAAAAGTGACAAACACTATGGTTTCAACAGCTCTCTTACCAGATCTTGAAGAGACATAAGTCGTATAGCATGTTGTTCAGCCCACCACATTTTTCAGCTTTGTGCTTGTCTGGAAAGGCACTTCTCTTTGGGTGATGTCAGATGCAAGAATTTTCCAAAATGGCAAAGTAAGCAGCAGGATTTGAGTGGCTGTACTCAAGTATCACACAACATGCCTTCTAAACTCACGTCTACACGCTGGCACAGAAGAATGCCACTTCCCCGAGTTTTCTTTCCTTTTCTCTAATCTTTCTTCCCTTAACGACACCTGAACACCTCCTCATGCTTGCTTGTTCAGCAACACTCTCCCTCTGCGTTACACCCCAGATTCAGTTTGTGCAATCTCCAGGTTCTGAGGGAGGCTTCAATTTCACCCGGGGGGGAACTGGTAGAGATTAAAGCAGGAAGAGAAACTGGCTTTGAATGACAGCCAGGTTACTAAATACTAACCTCAAGGATTCAACACGTAGGAATTCAGAGCTCGTGTGAAAAGAGGTAACTGGCAGAGTAATGGCATTTTAAATCGATATAATTATTAGGCTTATATTCAGCATAAAAGCTCATCTTAAGGTAACATTAGAAATGTGAGAGAATCTACTTTCTCTGCATGTCAAGGATTAATTTACGGAAAATTACACAGTGAAAAGCAGGTCTGAGTGTTAAGGTTTATTTTGTCTTTGAAATTGCTCTTTCATGAATTACGATTATTAGTATCAACATGCCAGTAAGAGCCAAATATTTATAGTATGTAATTTGTTTCTATCCTCTTTTTCTTTTTTCTCATTTCCAACTTCTGGACTCATTTTATCAATTTCCTCTGCTGATTTTTCTTCCTCTGTCTCCTTTCCCCTTAAAACCTGGCATTTCCCCTCAAGTCTGCCTTTGGGTTCTTTCTTTTCACATCTCTCCCTAGGGCATTCAAGCACTAAATCAAAGTACGGTGTCCACGCAGACTAAAAAACCCATAACTCTCAATGGGGCTCCTGAGATTTTGGACTCTACATTTAAGTCTTCTAACCTGTCATGGGACGTTTTACATTCTCATATTGCACCGGCAATTCAAACTCAGGAATACTCAAAACTAAGACCTCAGCTTCTCCCTGTGTTGCACCCTCAGTCCCCCTGCCCCGCCCCATGCTCCATCCACCTCTCCTCCAAGACATCCAGAGTACAAACCTCCCAGTCACTTTTGCTTCCTGCTTCTCCTGCACCGTTTCCAGAGCCAGTCAGAGCCAAGTCCCTCTGAGCCTCTGTTATAGAGTCTCACGTGTTCATCTTTACCTCTCCAATGCCATTGCTCTAGCTCTGTAACCCACCAACTTGAGTTTAAAATGACGACAGTGGCCTCCAGATCAGACCCCCTTGCCTCTAATTTCTTACCTTTTTAGCCTATTCTCTACGCTGTCATCAAAGTCATCTTAAACACAAATCAAATCATGATTATATTAGTTTCCTATTGCTGCTGTAACAAATTTCCACTACCTTAGTGGCTTAAAACACAGATTTTTTGTATTTCTGAAGGTCACAGGTCCTAAAATCGAGGTGTCAGCAAGGAGCTTCCAGGGGAGAATCTGTTTTCTTGCTCTGGGCAGCCTCTAGAAGCATGTGCATTCTTTGGCTCATGGCTCCTTCTTCGACCTTCAAAGACGGCAACATAGCATTTTCTAGTATCTGACCCCTTTTCCTCCTCCTCTTATAAGGAGTCTTATGATTACATTTGGCCCACTGACCAATCCAGGATACTCATTCCATCTCAAGACCCTGAAGCACATCTGCAAGAGGCCCTTTTGCCATAGAAGGTAACGTATTTACAGGTTCTAGGCATTAGCAGATGGAAACTTTGGGGAGCCATCAGGCTGCCTACCTCAACGGCCATTCCTCTGTTCATCGTTTTGTCTGTGTACAACTCCAGCATCTGTGAATGGGCACATGATTTCTTAGTACAGTTTATGGGCCCTTCAGAGATTTGGCTGTAACCTACTCTTTCAACTTCATCTGTCAGATGCACCTTATTTGCATAAGAATGTGTTTTTGTGCATCTTCTCCATTAGTCTGAGAGTTGAAGACAGGGATGGCATTGATTTGAAACTGGGTATCACTGGCTTATAAATATGCAATAAACATTTGTTGAATCAACTCATCTGATATTTCCAGACCCCACGTCAGCCTACACAATGCTTTTGCCCATTCATCACCTACCAGAATCTTATTCTTCTATTAAATTCCAACTCTTTATGAACCTTCCTCATCTTTGCTCATGTTCATCTTTTCCTTGACATTTTGCTCAAACATCTAAATCTACTAACTCTCGTCTGAAGAGTTTATAATCTGTACAGTCTATACGGTTTATAATATGACGTTAGCCTATAATGGTCTGATGTGCTATTTTTGTTTCCTCTTATAGTATCAATATTACAAACTCCTTACATACAAGGAGTTGTCATCTAGTTTGGGTTCCTGCATGGGTTAGCATGCTGCTGGGGCATATGATATACATTAAATGAATTCCTGTTGATTACCTGATCTATAATGATTTTTTAAAATAAAAGTGACCCTAAATTCTATCATTACAGAAATTATTTAGCATAAGACATCTAGTTTTATTGTCTCCTGAACCATAGGTATGACTTAGCAACAAATCATATGTTAATACTTCTTTTCAATTACAGGCATGGAATGTGATGCAGACAACTTGGCAAAGCCGACCTTACCTATTAAGACCTTCCGTGGAGCTCCCCTGAATTCTTTTGAAGAGTTTCCCCTTTCTGCCATAGAAGGCTGGACAGGAACCACCACAACTGTAAAAATTAAGTGCCCTGAAGAAAGTGTTTCAAATCTCCATGTGAATAATGCTACCATGAGGTACCTGAGCAGCTCTTTAAGTACCAGACTGATACCTGCCATCTACATCCTGGTGTTTGTAGTAGGTGTGCCAGCCAATGTGGTGACCCTGTGGATGCTCTTCTTCAGGACCAGATCCATCCGTATGAATGTCTTCTACGCCAACCTGGCCATTGCAGACTTTCTTTTTTGCGTTACACTGCCCTTTAGAATAGCATACCATCTCAACGGGAACAACTGGGTATTTGGAGAGGTCATGTGCCGGGCCACCACAGTCATATTCTATGGCAACATGTACTGTTCCATTCTACTCCTCGCCTGCATCAGTATCAACCGCTACCTGGCCATTGTCCATCCTTTCACTTACCGGGGGCTGCCCAAGCGCACCTATGCCTTGCTAATGTGTGGATTGGTGTGGACAACGGTTTTCTTATATATGCTGCCATTTTTCATTCTGAAGCAGGAGTACTATCTTGTCCAGCAGGACAGCACCACCTGCCATGATGTCCACAACACATGCGAGTCCTCGTCTCCCTTCCAACTCTACTACTTCATCTCCTTGGCGTTCTTTGGATTCTTAATTCCATTTTTGGTCATTATCTACTGCTACACAGCCATCATTTGGAGGCTTAATGCAAAAGATCGTAGGTGGTTGTGGTATGTTAAGGCGAGTCTCCTCATTCTTGTGATTTTTACCATTTGCTTTGCTCCAAGCAACATCTTACTCATTATTCACCATGCAAACTACTACTACAACAATGCCGATGGCTTATACTTCATCTATCTCATAGCTTTGTGCCTTGGTAGCTTGAATAGCTGCCTAGATCCATTCCTTTATTTTCTCATGTCAAAAATCACGAATCACTCCACGGCTTACCTTACAATGGTGAAATCATCTTAGAGAACAAGGAAAGCTATGTGTGAAAACATACACTCTTGGGATAACATACGTATACTGCAAGGACCTCTATTCTCTAGCTCCATTTGTGAGCCCCTAAGAAATGGTGTTTCAGAATAAAACATTACATAAACAGTAACTTAAAAAAAAAAAAACCTATCAGTATTTTAAGAAGGAAAATTCAGGAGAAAAGATCTATCTGCCTGACTGGTAGTTCAAGTTCTTTAAATCTCCATCTTCCCTACTTCTAAGAGGTTTCTATTCTAGATGATCTGGAGGAGGAAGATGGAATGGGGGGCAAGGGTGCAGCATGGGGGGAGCTAAGATCTCAGTTTTAGTATCTGGGGTCATTTGTAATTCTTCTGCCTCCTTCAGCTCTCATGCTGGTGTCTGCCTCATCAGCTGATTCTATGTGTGTAATGTCTCTCAGTAGGGTCCGTTATCCTAGCCCCACCTTTGCTTTCTAACCATTCATGACTGCCAGCCTATCCTCCACTTCTCAGGCCACTGCCAGATTAATCTTCCTCAAATACCAGTTTGAATACATCACTCAAAACCCCCAGTTCAGGGGCTTCCCTGGTGGCGCAGTGGTTGCGCGTCCGCCTGCCGATGCAGGGGAACCGGGTTCGTGCCCCGGTCCGGGAGGATCCCACGTGCCGCGGAGCTGCTGGGCCTGCGCTCGGAGCCTGTGCTCCGCAACGGGAGAGGCCGCAGCAGAGGGAGGCCCGCATACCACAAAAAAAAAAAAAAAAAAAAAAAACAACAACCCAGTTCAGAAACCTCCATTGACCATTCACTGCTTTGGAATTATAAATCTTTAGCTTAGCATTCAGGCTAACACTAACTTTACTTCCCAAAAAACCTGGCATGTGATATAGGCACCTGCCAAGCTTCTTGCTTTGCTGTGATCTAGACTTCTCCTCGCTTTGCCCCTGCCACTAACCGGAAAGCTACTTCTAATATGTTTGCCTTAATTCTTTCCATCTCTCAAAGTCCTCAAAGGACCATTCTTCCCTGACTCTCTAGCCAGAGTTCATTTTTCTCACCTGAACCTTCAAAGCATTTTTTTGTATTTTTATTATGGCATTTATATAGGGCTCATTTATATACAAATATTAATTCCATAAGCACTTATTAAGCACCATGTGTAGTAGAGAAGGGGCTTGTCCTCTTCCTTAAGCTTCTTGTAGCAATGCCAGGCCCAAGTCTTCCCAGGGTCTGTGGAGCCAGGCTCCATGCTTTGCACATCATGTGGCTGAATGAATGAAAGAATAAAATCCCAAAGCATCTAAACAGCATGAAAGCCAATTAAATTCATACTGAGAAGGCAAGGTATTCTGTATGACATGGCACATTAGTTTTGGTTGGCTATATTAAAAAAAAAAAAAAAAAAGAAAGAAAGCTAAGGATATATTCATGAGATCATTTATAAATTTAAAATAATGACTCCATTATTTTTGTCCTTAAGCTAGTTTTTAATGGGGAAATGATATTTTGTTATAAATGCCCAGTACATTCCTGTAGGGAAATGACTATATTTCCCTTAGTTTAGAGATTAGACGGAAGGTAGACTATCAGTGGTTAAGGGCATGAAGGACTGTGAGATGAATTTTCAAGTCTGTAGGAATGTGCATTGACCATATACTTTGTAGTGCCCATCAAAACAATAAAAAAACATTTTAAATGCCTATTTTTGAGTGTGCAGAGTTTCCTGTTTCATTGGACTCAGATTTAAAAAAATGCAAAAATGCACATGAAGGCCATTTACAGTATCTGTGTGGTTATGTGAAGAGTAAAAGTAAACACTATAGCAAAGCAAGAAAAACTAATCAAGTAAGTTTGAAGATGCCCAAAACTTCAATGGAAGAAACTGGTTTCTGCAAACAAAGTCAAAAACTGTAACACAGTTTTACCTACAGAAAAAATACAACACTATTCACTTGTTAAAAGCACACTTAATTTTTATGCAGTAAATATGCATGCAGGAAAAGAGAACTTTGGGGGTGTATAATTCATATACCTTCCAAAATTCTAAAGCAAAGCCTTCAATTTAAAAATAGGTCACATGTAGAGAATGGACTTGAGGACACTTTGTTATACAGCAGAAACTAACACACCATCGTAAAGCAATTATACTCCAAAAAAGATGTTAAAAATAAAAAAATAAACTAAAAATAGCTGACAATTCACTGCCTCTAGTGAATACACCTAGAAAGTGTGTTCTCTGTTAAGTGTACGCCAACATGCCCACTACTCAGCCTTTCCTCTCAAGAGATGGAAGGAATTTGGTGCCTACACAAGGTTATACTTGAAATACTGTTAACAAGGACCAAGAATTCTCACCAACTTACACCACTGTCCTCAATTTTTGATAAAACTGAGCATTCTATTAAGATGTTATCCATCGTGACTTTTTTTGTTGTTGTTGTTGTTGTACGCGGGCCTCTCACTGTTGTGGCCTCTCCCGTTGTGGAGCACAGGCTCCGGATGCGCAGGCTCAGCGGCCATGGCTCACGGGCCCAGCCGCTCTGCGGCATGTGGGATCTTCCCGGACCGGGGCAGGAACCCGTGTCCCCTGCATCGGCAGGTGGACTCGCAACCACTGCGCCACCAGGGAAGCCCCATCGTGACTTTTAATGGCTGTATACTCTGGCACAAGCTTTACTTTATATTGAAAATACCAATAATGTAATTTTCTTCTATTATTTTCCAAGGCTAGACCTTTGGAAAGCAAAGCACAGAAACAGCCTCATAAAAACAACTGAAAATTTCCAGGTATCACAACAGCAGAGGTTAAAAAGCAAATAGAGACCCCACCAAATAACAGAATCAGATTTTTTTCCAGGGAAAGAGAATGGGCTGCGAAAACAAAGTTTCAAAATTAATAGGCAGAGAAAGAGAAGTGTGTTTAAAATTGGCAACTTAACCAAACCAGACTCATTGCTTACTGCAATGTTTTCAATCCCTTAAGTACTGGCAATGTAGTTCACGCTCCTAATTTTATAGGCCAAAAGTGGTTTAATGCCTGAGCTCTAACTCAGGTCCCTATGCTCATATTCCCTCTTCTAATTACACTATTAAAAAACTTCTTTCACACTTAGGAAGGATGCCCAACAGAGAGGAGGCACAGCATGGACCCCAGCAAGTCTTCTGAGTGCCCTGGAGAGGTGCTGTGGAATTCCGTCTTCACCTAGAGCCCTTAGATTGGGATGCTCAGGAGGGGACCTCCACTGCTTGCCTATAAAAGGTTTGTGGAGTTAGTTTCACTTTAACGACAAACACCCATGTGGCTGTTGGCAGAGAGAAACCCAGGTCTGTCTCTATCTTGCACCGAGAAGATCCCAACTTGTGAACAGAGTAAAGTAAACCTGTGTCGAGTAAAGACCTTGTGACAAAGACATCACTCACCACCCACGGACCTGTGTGGCAGCCAGAAGTGCCCACAAAAATACTAGCTACATTATTTCAGCACTTTTTTGGGGTGACATGCTCCATGTCAAATGCTCTACACTTATACATACACACACTATAATCAATGTAATTATATGCTAATATGTAAAAATATAAATATATATTACTCATTTATTATATTATGTAATCATTTAAGCCTCACCGTAATCCTATAAGGTAGGTACTATTATTCTCATTTTACACATGCGAAAACCGAAGCACCAGAGACTTGGTGACTGACTAAAATCTCTACCTAATTTGTGGCAAAGCCGAGATTTGAATGGTGCCTGTCTCCAAAGCTAATACCTTTAGCTTTCAATGCTGTGTCACGTGCTACAGCCACAGCTACATCAGTGGAAACAGCAGGGGGCGGCCCAGTCCTCCTTGCTGACAGGGTCCACTCTCCTCCCCAGGGGTTTGGGGACATGAGGTCACGTTTGAGTCTCATTCTCCCAGTCACTGGCCTGGCATTCAAGCCACAAGTCGTTACGTCCCAGGTAGCATCAGGTGACAGGTCTTCCTCTCCATTCAGTTCTTCCAACAGTGGCTAGTATCTGTGGGATGTCTCACAACAACAGTACAAGCTCTGACGCCAGATAAAGCCCTCTGCTCTTCAGTGGGACCTGGCCAGGTCAGTTTCCTCCTGTGCCTAGAACAAACCAAGCTGGTACCCATCTAGCCCTGCCATTACCTGCCTGCATTATCCTGCTTCCCACTCACCAAACCAACTCTTCCTTATCCTTCAGGAGCAGCGCTTGTTCTATCTCCACACCAACCTACCTTAGGGCTCCAGTTCACAGAAATCCCAACCATCTCTGAATCACTCTGGGCATTCCTCGTTTTGACATCTGGCCACATACCCACCTCTACTGCTATTTAACTATTCTATATGAGAATGCCCACTGTCTTAGTAACTTTCTAAGCATCTTGAGGATAAGGACAGAACATTCAAATGGTATCGTGTTCCTCAGATCCCCCTTTCCCTTACCAGATGCCATATACTGCACCATGAATACAGTGTGTGCTCGGTAAATATCCAATAACTTGGACTGTGAACAAGAACTCACCCACAAGTGCATTTTTAGTGAAAGAGTAGAAGCAGTCAGCAGCTCTGGAGCTAGTTTCCCCCTCATGTTTGACACCAGGAAAATAACAGCCCTATTAACTTGTAATCTGATCCATACATAGATAAGCAAATTATGAGCTTTAGGAAAAATGGGTAAAAATAATCCTCCCTCTTTCCCCTCTGTCCCCAACCTGGTCTGTAAATTTAAAAGAAACACACCCACTAAGACTTACCACGAATTTCTGTGCTTTAGCCTGGTATAAAACATCCTGGTAGTGCTGGGCAGAGTCTGGGTCCACATCTTTAATCCTAGCAGTGGGTAACAGCAGACTATCTAAGGTTTTCAAAGGATCCCCTTCATCAATGGCTTCATTGATGTACCCTACAGCTACAACTCCTAGAAAATGAAGAAAAAAAGTTTCCTTTTAAGTCATAGTACATATAAGTTTTCTCAAATCACCTATAGCAAAGATTGAGTTAGAAACGGGGGCTGAAGAAACCACACATACACACACAAACTGCAAGAGCTAATAAACAAGTACAGCTAAGGCTTACATAGTAGGTCAATGTACAGAAGTGAATTGTATCTTTCTATACTTGCAATGTGCAATCTGAAAATGAAGTTAAGGAAAAATTCCGTAATAGACTCCAATTACAAATACACTACAATTACAAAAAGAATAAACACTTAGGAATAAATTTAATAAAACAAGGATGAGACACAGACACTGAAAACTATGAAACACCATTGGAAAAAAAAGACCTAAATAAAGGGAAAAATCATCCCATGTTCATGGATCAAAAGACTTAATATTAATAAGATGGCAGTACTCCTCAAATTGATCTACACAGTCAGTGTAACCCCTATCAAAATTCCAGCTGCCTTTTTTTTTAAAACAGAAACTGACCAGCTGATTCTAAAATTCACATGGAAATGCAAGGGATCAAGAAATAACCAATGCAATGCTGGAAAAAAAAAAAGAGTTGGAGGACTCTTCCCAATTTCAAATTTACTACAAAGCTACAGTTAATACTGCATGGTACTGACATAAGGACAGACTTAATGATTAATAGAATAGAATTTAGAGTTCAGAAATAAACCTTTACACGTATAGTCAATTGATTTTTTTTTTTTTTTTTTTTTTTTTTGTGGTATGCGGGCCTTCCTCTGTTGTGGCCTCTCCCGTTGCGGGGCACAGGCTCCGGACGCGCAGGCTCAGCAGCCATGGCTCACGGGCCCAGCCGCTCTGCGGCATGTGGGATCTTCCCATACCGGGGCGCGAAACCGGTTCCCCTGCATCGGCAGGCGGACGCGCAACCACTGCGCCACCAGGGAAGCCCAAGTCAATTGATTTTTAACCAAGGGTGCCAAGACAATGCAACAGGTAAATAACAGTCTTTATAACAAATGGCACAGACAACTGAATGTCCACTGCATAAGAATAAAGTTGGACTCCTTACATCACATCATACACAAAAAGTAACTCAATATGGATCATAAACCTAGACATAAAAGCTTAAAATATAACGTTTTAATCTCTTAGAAGAAATTTAAGACTAAACCTTTGTGGTCTTGTGTGAGGCAATACTTTTTACCTGTGACCATCAAAAACATAAATTAAAAAAACGAATACATGGGATGTTGTAAAAATTAAACCTTTAAGAGGTACAAACTATTATGTATAAAATAAGCTATAAGGATATATTGTACAACACAGGCAATATAGCCAATCTCATAAAGTAACTACAAACAGAATATAACCTTTAAAAATTGTGAATCACTGTATTAAACATCTGTAACTTATACGATATTGTACATCAACTACACTTCAATAAAAAATTAAACCTTTTGGGCTTCTCTGGTGGTGCAGTGGTTAAGAATCCGCCTGCCAGTGCAGGGAACATGGGTTCAAGCCCTGGTCCAGGAAGATCCCACATGCCGCGGAGCAACTAAACCCGTGCACCACAACTACTGAGCCTGCGCTCTAGAGCCCGCGAGCCACAACTACTGAGGCCACGTGACACAACTACTGAAGCCCGTGCGCCTAGAGCCCATGCTCCGCAACAAGAGAAGCCACAGCCATAAGCCCGGGCACCACAACGAAGAGTAGTCCCCACTCGCTGCAACTAGAGAAAAGCCCGCATGCAGCAACAAAGACCCAATGCAGCCAAAAATAAATAAAATAAATAAATAAATAAAAATTAAACCTTTTATGTTTCCAAGGACACCCTCAAAAAAAGTGAAGACGATCTACAGAATGGGAGGAAATACTTCCAAGTCCTGTATCTGATAAAAAAAAAACCTTATATACCTGATATACAAGCATAATAACTATATAAGGAACTCTTAACAACTCAACAGAAAGAGAAAAAAATTTAAAACAGGTAAAGGACTTGATCAGGTATTTCTTTAAAGAAGATATACAAATGGCTAATAAGCACATGAAAAGATGCTCAGTATCACTAGTTATTAGGAAAATGCAAATCCAAATCACAACGAAATACCACTTCATAACCACTAGGATGGCTATATTAAAAAAGACAATAACAAGTGTTGTGAAGATGGGGTGAAACTGGAACTCTCATACGTTGTTGGGGGGAATGGAAGATGGTAGTCACCTTGGTAAGCAGGCAGTTCTTTAACATATTAAACATAGAACTGCCATGTGACCCAGCAGTTCCACTCCAAGGTATATACTCAAGAGAACTGAAACCATATAGTCACACAAAAGCTTATACTTGAATCTTTATAGAAGCAATATTTATAATAGCTAAAAAGTAGAAACAACCCAAATATCCATCAACTGATGACTGGATAAACAAAATGTATATCCCTAGAATGGAATATTACTTGAGCTAGAAAGGAATATGAAGTATAATGATACATGATACAACATGGATGAACCTTGAAAACATTATGCTAAGAGAAAGAAGCCAGACACAAAAGGCCCCATATTACATGACTCTATTTATATGAAATATCCAGAATCAGAAAATCCATAGAAAAAAAAAGTAGATAAGTGGTTGCCAGGGGGTGGGGGGAGGGGGAAAAGGGAGTGACTGCTAACGGGTATAAAGTTTCTTTTTGGGGTGATGAAGATGTTCTGAATTTAGATACTAGTGATGGTTGCACAATTTTTTAAATACATAAAAAACTACCATAAAAACACAATAAAAGGGTGAATTTTATGGTATATGAATTATATCTCAATAAAGCTGTTATAAAAAGGGGAGATAATCTGACATACAAGTAGCAGCAGAGATGCTCATTTCTAGTATAACCCTCACTTACATAATAATGCCAAAGTACTGGATGATGGAACCATTGAATAGCAGAGCTGGAAGAATTTAATGTAGAGATGTACAGAAAAGAAAATGGAAATGCAAAGAGATTTGGATATACACTCTATTATTTGGTTTACTCTACTTCACCACTCTGTAAAGAACGCCAAAGAGACATTTCAAAACCAAACAATTCCCTATAGTGTTAGCAGAGTGACTTTCAAGGTCAGTATAGTCCAGTGCTGTCCAGTGGAATGTTCTGTGATGATGAAAATGTTCTGGGCCATCCAATATGGTAGCCAGTAGCCACATGCAGCTAATGAGCATTTAAAATGTGGCTAGTATGAGCCACTATGGAGAACAGTGTGGAGGTTCCTTAAAAAACTAAAAATAGAACTCCCATATGACCCAGCAATCCCACTACTGGGCATATAACCTGAGAAAACCATAATTCAAAAAGAGTCATGTACCATCATGTTCACTGCAGCTCTATTTACAATAGCCAGGACATGGAAGCAACCTAAGTGTCCATC